>NC_069501.1:1180991267-1181321267 GCF_027579735.1 Bombina bombina | reverse complement strand
GATTAGGGGTTAATAAGTATAAGATTAGGGGTGTTTAGACTCGGGGTTCATGTTAGGGTGTTAGGTGTACACATAAATGTATTTTCCCCATAGGAATCAATGGGGCTGCGTTAGGAGCTTTACACTGCTTTTTTGCAGGTGTTAGGTTTTTTTTCAGCCGGCTCTCCCCCATTGATTCCTATGGGGAAATCGTGCACGAGCACGTTTTAGTAGCTCACCGCTAACGTAAGCAGCGCTGGTATTGAGGTGAGATGTGGAGCTAAATTTTGCTCTTCGCTCACTTTTTTGCGGTTAACGCCGGGTTTGTAAAAACCCGTAATACCAGCGCTGTCTTAAGTGAGCGGTGAGCATAAACTGCTCGTTAGCACCGCACAGCTTCTAACGCAAAACTCGTAATCTAGGTGTATGTCTTTAATGATTAAAGAAACTGTTATATTAAGTTTTACATTTTGTGTGTGGGTGTACACATGTATATATGTATGCTTATGTATGTACATGGATACATATACACTTTCCTGGGGTTTGTGTGTGTGAGGTTTTTATTCTCTCTCTCTCACCCTCTATTCCCTCTCTCTCACCAACTCTTCAACCTCTCTTCCGTTCACCTTTCTTGCCTTTCTATAATATAATGGTTAAAGCCATTTCTTGGAATGTGGGAGGAATCCACTCCCCAATTAAGCAAAAGGCTATCTTGAATTATTTGCGTAAAAAAAAAGGCAGACATAATATGTCTGCAAGAGACACATCTTTCGTATGTTGAACACTTAAAAATCAGAGCTAGATGGGTAGGAGAGGTCTTCTACTCATCATTCTCTAAGGCCGCAAGAGGGGTAGCAATATTGATTAATCATAATTTGAAATATAAAATAAAACAGATAATAAAAGATAGGGATGGGAGATTTTTATTATCAAACTTAATAATAGATGGTAAAGATGATGTATTTGGAAATATCTATGGTCCTAATAATTCGGACTGGAAGTTTTGGAGGAAGATATTCAATATTCTTAATAAATTTGCAGACAATAATTTAATTCTGGAAGGGGATTTTAACGTGACACCCAACTTATTCCTGGATAGAAAGAAATTCGGCTAGATTTAGAGTTTTGCGGCCAAAGGGGTGCGTTAGCTATGCGTGGTTTTTTTCCCCCGCACCTTTTAAACAATGCTGGTATTTAGAGTTCTTTGATGGGCTGCGTTAGGCTCCAAAAAGGGAGCGTACAGGCATGTTTACCTCCACTTCAACTCTAAATACCAGCGGTGCTTACGGACGCGGCCAGCTTAAAAAACGTGCTCATGCACGATTCCCCCATAGGAAACAATGGGGCAGTTTGAGCTGAAAAAAAACACCTGCAAAAAAGCAGCGTTCAGCTCCTAACGCAGCCCCATTGTTTCCTATGGGGAAACACTTCCTATGTCTGCACCTAACACCCTAACGTGTACCCCGAGTCTAAACACCCCTAACCTTACACTTATTAATCCCTTATCTGCCGCCCCCACTATCGCTGACCCCTGCATTACACTTTTAACCCCTAATCTGCCGCTCCGGACACCGCCGCAACCTACATTATCCCTATGTACCCCTAATCTGCTGCCCCTAACATCGCTGACCCCTATATTATATTTATTACCCCCTAATCTGCCCCCCCCCCCAACGTCACCGCTACCTACCTACACTTATTAACCCCTAATCTGCCGACCGGACTTCCCCGCTACTATAATAAATGTATTAACCCCTAAAGCTAAGTCTAACCCTAACACCCCCTAAATTAAATATAATTTTAATCTAACAAAATAAAATAAATCTTATTAAATAAAAATTTTTTTTTTTTTTGTCTTGAGAGAAGTATTATACAATCATACAGATTTCATCACAGGACAGTTGAAAGTGTGTATAGAGTGAACCTCACATTTTCAAATCTTTTTCTTTGTTTTGCAACAATTAGAAATAGAGCTCACATAATACATATATATTCTATAACATATGAAGATATAGGAAATAAGCAATAAGCTCTAAGGTAGAGCAACCATGAAGAAGAAAGAAAAAAAATATATATATTACATTGTTAACACCAACTGGTATCTCTTATATGAAAATGCAGACTCTTTACAATATTAGTTCTAGATAGTACAATTAGTGGAATAGCTGAAATTCTGTGAACACAATATTGCTTATATATAATTCGTAGAGATATAAATATTAAGACCATAGGTTAATTGCGGTTTTGTGACGAGAGAAACCGCTTTAAAGACTCAGGATGAATCCAGCCTATCCTGAGTACTATAATATGGGGAAGTACGGAGGTCATTATGTATGTTTAACCGGAGATCCTTTTTTCATAGGTACTTAACTCTAATCATGTCTTACCCAGTAATTGTGGTATGTGGGGTACACCCTACAATTGTAATCAACTCAAAATACTGAACGATGTGTAAAATAAAGCCATAAAAGTACTAGTGTCGTGAAGACTAAACTCCACAAGCTGTGACATGGAAATCTACATAATCACTATAATAGCCCAACTGCTACCAGGTCAAGATATGTAGGTAGAGCAGTCGTACAGCATTTATAGATTTAATTAGTATGTGCACCTCACGAAGCTTTTATAAAACAATAAGGTTCAGCAAGGGATAAGAACCATCTAATCAGTCATTTCTAAGCCAAGCACATAGCTTTATGGGGAACGACTGGTTGTTAGGTGGCAATCTCCGCCTATTCAAAACATAGTGACGTAAAAATTAAATCTGCCACAGGACACGGGCCCTATGCCCTGCAACAGTAGATATAAGGGTCTAATAGACAGTTAAATACATTACATATCTTCTATGATAATACCTCTAATGTTCAGCAAATACGCAAGCCTCCCCTGTATAGATTAGTGAGACAAAAGCTAGGGCAGTAGAAAAATCACTTAACCATAAACCAAATGACATGATAAAATTTGCCTTTAAGATAAGAAACATAAAAGAACTGTAACTGTGAACATGCAGATAGTGGTGTTAGAAACAGGCTAGTGGGAGATTAGAGCAAGGGGCAGAATACAACTGGTATGTGGGTAGCCATTAAGCTTCTATATAAATGCTAATAGGAGGTGACAAGAGACATGTGAACAGAACACCTAGCTCAGAGAAATGAAAACATGTATAGGATCTGACGTACAAAAACAAAAGAGTATTAATCTGGTTAACATTTGATAATTATTGACCATCAGCAAAGTCCCATATACTCAACAACTTATGGAGAGGGTAACAATGTGAAGTAAACTCTCTACAGCTATAGATAACATACTCCCTACTACTTGACTGTATATAAGTATTAAGATATCACAAGGCATTGATTGTTATCATGTTATAGATTCCTAGTAATGAGCTTCTAGTTTTACAAGTCTACAGGGGTCCGTCTATATGGGGCTATCAGGAGGCTGTAATACTTTTCATAGTCCCATTCTTCAGATCTCAAAATCGTCATGCTGGGTAAAATGCTATTTGCAGCATAGGCCAAATGTTATCGGTTCATGTAAAATTTGTTAAGACAGAGAGTGTACTATGGAAATCTGCTTCATTGCCACTCACTAACCAATTCCCAGCTTGTCCAGAATAATCCCATGTTCTGATGCTAGGCCTCTGCTGTATAAATGTGTTATGGCTCCCATCCTTGTGCAAAAGAATCTAGGCGCTTCAAAAGGCTTAGCCGGAATCTTCATATAATGCTGGGACCAGGTATTCACTTGACCGGGCTGAGGCGAGCGATCTTTTTGCAAGTATCTTGCTATGTTTACCTTTCTCGTTGTAGCGCACACCGCTATGATCATGTCTTCTTCATGAGTATGGCGTGGCTTAGTCAATCCTCTGCGGTCAGTCACTATATGCTGAGCGTTACGAGTTGCTCCAGGCAAAGGTAGTTGTACCAAAGGGGTCACCAAGGCTGCAAGTGGTGAACCCTGTCCACGGATACCTAACTCTGTAGTGCAGGTATCACTTTCAAATAGTATCCCGTGGTTCAGTGTTTCGTCTAACTGGAGGAAAGCGTCTTGTGTAGAAGGGGCCTGCAACAGTACTTCTCTGTTCTCCGCCATCTTGCTTGTGGCGCCACCCGCTTGAGTGTCTGGGGTTGTAGAAGTAAATGAATGCAGGGCAGCGGTCTTATTCTCCTTTTTATGCGGTTGCAGAATATATTCTAGTAGCGATGATAAATCGTCAGCAAGGTTACAATAATAGGTCTCCAAAAGTTGCTGAGTCCTTAGTTCCCATGCTTGCAGCGCTTCCATGTTAGCGCGACGGCTCACCTCTATGGCGGCTATTAATCACTATTGCTGCTTCAGGATTCTTCTCAAAACAGGGATTCTGTAATTACCAGGTGAACTATTTTTTCTCACCCACAGATAAAGTTTAGGCTAATGCTGGGAAAAAGCAATTTATTGATAATTTTCAGATTATGGCCTAGGAGCTCAATAGATATGCTTCTGGTTGCGTCGGCTGTTGGCTCCGCCCCCTTATTAAATAAATTAATCCTATTTAAAGCTAAATACCTGTAAAATAAACCATAATATAGCTACAATATAATTAATAATTACATTGTAGCTATTTTAGGATTTATATTTATTTTTCAGGCAACTTTGTATTTATTTTAACTAGGTACAATAGCTATTAAATAGTTAATAACTATTTAATAGCTACCTAGTTAAAATAATAACAAAATTACCTGTAAAATAAATCCTAACCTAAGTTAAAATTAAACCTAACACTACACTATCAATAAATAAATTAAATAAACTACATACAATTACCTACAATTAAATAAACTATACTAAATTACAAAAACAAACAAACACTAAATTACAAAAAAAACAAAACACTAAATTACAAAAAATAAAAAAAGATTACAAGAATTTTAAACTAATTACACCTACTCTAAGCGCCCTAAAAAAATAACAAAGCCCCCTCAAAATAAAAAAATGCCCTACCCTATTCTAAAATAAAAAGTTTACGGCTCTTTTACCTTACCAGCCCTTAAAAGGGCCTTTTGCGGGGCATGCCCCAAAGAATTCAGCTCTTTTGCCTGTAAAAAAACAATACAATACCCCCCCCAACATTACAACCCACCACCCACATACCCCTAATCTAACCCAAACCCCCCTTAAAAAAACTAACACTAAGCCCCTGAAGATCTTCGTACCTTATTTTCACCACGCTGGGTATCACCGATCCGTCCAGAAGAGGCTCCGAAGTCTTCATCCTATCTGGCAAGAAGAGGTCCAGAAGAGGCTCCGAAGTCTTCCTCCATACCCGGCAAGAAGAGGACATCCGGACCGGCAAACATCTTCATCCAAGCGGCATCTTCTATCTTCATCCATCCGACGAGGAGCGGCTCCATCTTCAAGACCTCCGGCGCGGAACATCCTCTTCTCCCGACGACTAGACGATGAATGAAGGTTCCTTTAAGGGACGTCATCCAAGATGGCGTCCCTCGAATTCCGATTGGCTGATAGGATTCTATCAGCCAATCGGAATTAAGGTAGGAAAAATCTGATTGGCTGATCGAATCAGCCAATCAGATTCAAGTTCAATCCGATTGGCTGATCCAATCAGCCAATAAGATTGAGCTTGCATTCTATTGGCTATTCCGATCAGATCTTTTTAGATTTTTTCTACCTTAATTCCGATTGGCTGATAGAATCCTATCAGCCAATTGGAATTCGAGGGATGCCGCTTGGATGAAGATGTTTGCCGGTCCGGATGTCCTCTTCTTCCCGGATAGGAGGAAGACTTCGGAGTCTCTTCTGGACCTCTTCTTGCCGGATAGGGTGAAGACTTCGGAGCCTCTTCTGGACGGATCGGTGATACCCGGCGTGGTGAAGATGAGGTAGGAAGATCTTCAGGGGCTTAGTGTTAGTTTTTTTAAGGGGGGTTTGGGTTAGATTAGGGGTATGTGGGTGGTGGGTTGTAATGTTGGGGGGGTATTGTATTGTTTTTTTACAGGCAATAGAGCTGAATTCTTTGGGGCATGCCCCAAAAGGCCCTTTTAAGGGCTGGTAAGGTTAAAGAGCTGTAAACTTTTTATTTTAGAATAGGGTAGGGCATTTTTTTTATTTTGGGGGGCTTTGTTATTTTTTTAGGGGGCTTAGAGTAGGTGTAATTAGTTTAAAATTCTTGTAATCTTTTTTTATTTTTTGTAATTTAGTGTTTGTTTGTTTTTGTAATTTAGTGTTTTTTTTTTTTTGTAATTTAGTATAGTTTATTTAATTGCAGATAATTGTATGTAGTTTATTTAATTTATTTATTGATAGTGTAGTGTTAGGTTTAATTGTAACTTAGGTTAGGATTTATTTTACAGGTAATTTAGTAATTATTTTAACTAGGTAGCTATTAAATAGTTATTAGCTATTTAATAGCTATTGTACCTAGTTAAAATAAATACAAAGTTGCCTGTAAAATAAATATAAATCCTAAAATAGCAACAATGTAATTATTAATTATATTGTAGCTATATAAGGGTTTATTTTACAGGTAAGTATTTAGCTTTAAATAGGATTAATTTATTTAATAAGATTTATTTTATTTCGTTAGATTAAAATTATATTTAATTTAGGGGGGTGTTAGGGTTTGGGTTAGACTTAGCTTTAGGGGTTAATACATTTATTATAGTAGCGGTGAGGTCCGGTCGGCAGATTAGGGGTTAATAAGTGTAGGTAGGTAGCGGTGACGTTGGGGGGGCAGATTAGGGGGTAATAAATATTATGTAGGTGTCGGCGGTGTTAGGGGAAGCAGATTAGGGGTTCATAGGGATAATGTAGGTTGCGGCGGTGTGCGGTCGGCAGATTAGGGGTTAACATTTTTTATTAGAGTGGCAGCGATGTGGGGGGACCTTGGTTTAGGGGTACATAGGTAGTTTATGGGTGTTAGTGTACTTTAGAGCACAGTAGTTAAGAGCTTTATGAACCGGCGTTAGCCCATAAAGCTCTTAACTCCTGACTTTTTTCTGCGGCTGGAGTCTTGTCTTTAGAGCTCTAACGCTCACTTCAGCCAAGACTCTAAATACCAGCGTTAAAAAGATCCCATTGAAAAGATAGGATACGCAATTGACGTAAGGGGATCTGCGGTATGGAAAAGTCGCGGCTGGAAAGTGAGCATTAGACCCTTTCCTGACTGACTCTAAATACCAGCGGGCAGCCAAAACCAGCGGCTAACGCAGAACTCTAAATCTAGTCATTTGTCTCCAGTATACATAAATTCTGGGACTAAGAAATCACAAATAAAATATGAAGCAAATATTTTCTCTACCTTTAGCTCTCAATGTAAAGTAGTGGACGTATGGAGACTTTTAAACCCTAATAGTCTTGAATTGACATGCCTCTCTAAAACCCATAACACTCTATCCAGGCTGGATATTTTTTTAATTTCAGAATGTTTGGTATCAAGGGTTAAGGAATCTAAGATTATGGAGTTTGTTCTTTGAGATCATGCACCAGTTCTTGTCCTAGATGAACTTCTTACTTCCTTCTTACTTCTTTTCCTAGATGAACCACTCAAATCCAATTACAATACTTTCTTTTTTCCTCTGTACCTATCCAACTCTGTTAAGTTTAGAAATTTCTGAAATCAAAAATGGAAGGATTATTGCACGGCTAATGAAGGATATAAAATTAATGCTCCAATTTTTCGGGAAGCAGCCAAGGTTACACTGGAGGCAGAAATTTCATCCTATGCGATAAAGCTAAAAAGAGAACACAGGCAAGGAATAACAAGCTTGCGCCTGAACTCACTTTAGCCTATGCAGTATTTAGGAAAAATCCATCTTGAAGCAATAGAGATAGATATTTCTTAATTAAGAAAGAGAGAGATCAATATTTATTACAGTCGTTACAATTTGACAAATTTGGGAATATGGTGGGGAGATATCTTTCAAATCTGTTCAAAGGGGTTAAGAAGAGGAAATTGATTTATAATAGGTTTATAGAATTGGTAAAGATTATTTCCAAATTTCACTCTTTGCAGACGATCTATTCTTGTGTATAACTACTCTAGATAAACAATTGAATGGAATTATAAATCAATTGGAAGAATATAGTAGGGCTTCTGGATATAAGATAAACTATTCAAAGTCCAAAATACTTTGGTTAAAGAAAGTTAACCTTGATCAGAAAGATCCATTCACAGAAGAAAGCAAAATGAAAAAAAACACAACTTTATTCTTACCCTGTGAATCGTCCTATGTCCATATGTAATATTCTTTACTCTTTTTTCTTGTTTGTTTCTCATTTTTTTCTTCATATGTACCTATGTTTATACTATTTGTATCTATTTTTATAAAGAATAAAGGAATTTAAAAGGAAAAAAAAAGACAAGAGACATATGTGTAGTCACCAATCAGCAGCTAGCTTCTAGTAGTGCATTGCTGTTTCTAAGTCTACCTAGTAATGCTTTTCAAAAAAGAATATCAAGAGAATTAATAAATTAGATAATTAATGTAAATTGTTAAGTTGTTTAAAATCACAAGCTGTATCTGAATTATGAAAGGAAAAATTGGGTTTGATGTCCCTTTAATGCAGGAAGTGGCTTAACAGAAGGAGAGTTGGATACACATATTATTCCTGGAAAATAGGTAGAAAGGTTTATATGCAAGTTTGTGATTGTTTTTTACTACTACATTATACATATAAATAAATCCAGCTTCAGATAGATTCCTATTAGGGTGTGGAACCAAATCAGTATCCTACTGAACAGGTTGGTATTTTTAAGGTTCAGGTCAATATAGATAGTAATAAATAAATATAGAAATAAAGGACCTGTTATGCTGAAACTTCTTCTATGAGTGTTGGAATCTAATTATGAACAAATAACCCTTTTAAATTAGTCGTAGCAGCTTTAGTTTCTGTGCTATGTTGTGTAATCATTTATGCAAATGTATGCTAATTATGCTAATTTATATTTTCCAGAAACTGTAGTAACCCTAAGTTAAATGGACCTCAGAATCTCTAAAGGTTAATTTAACATTTGATAGCAAATAATGAAAATGCGAACAACTAAAGCTACTATGTCATTTAAATTAATTTAGAAGTCTTATGCATTTCTCATTTTATCTGAGATTTATAAAACTCCCACCAATTCTGCTATAGGAATATTCATTGTATGCACCCTGAAGTTTTGATCTCAGCTTGTTTAAAAAAAATGGAGGAAACTTCTACTTTCTGTATTTGTCCATGCAAACTTTTGAACATTTTATGGTAGATTACGAGTGGCGCACTATTTGTAGCACGTGCACGTATAACAAAAATGTAATTAAAAGTACAGTTACAATCATAATAAAACTATGTAATAAAGATTATTTAAAAATTGCAATAAATAGGGTTATAAGGGTTCAAAGAAACAAGGTATCAGGTGTTAGGGAAAAAAGGACTGCAAAAGACTTTAACATAGAGATACATACATATATACATGTCTAAATATGTATACATGCATACATATGTATTTATTTATTTATATATATATATATATATATATATATATATATATATATATATATATACTGTATATATAAATGTATTTACAGATAAATACATATATTGCACCTAAAAACCATCAGACATATATAGAAATATAGCACCAAAAACATTAAAAGGCACAAAAAGACCCTATATAACCTAAGACTACAAGGGAGATTGCCCTCAGGCTGTCATTGGGTCAGAGGGGAGTACCTATGACGCTAGGCATGCCCTCCCATTTAAAAAGCCGTTACTGCTTCGGTACAGCAGAGCGCTTCAATGTTCCATGACGTCCTAACGGCGCTAAAGCCCAGTGCGGTTAGGACGGCATCGAAAATCCTAACGGAGGGAAGGGGTTAAGTCAATATAAAGTTCAAATTTATTTGGTTTCTTATCTGGGGGAAAAGATAGAGCTTTTCAATACCATTTCCTCATGAAATATTAAAAACTTTTTATTCAAAATGTTCTAATTCTGCTTTTCATTGTCTTTTTTGGTTCTGATGCCAAGCTTCCTCAATATCTTTTTCTTCATTTTCTATAGACCTCTTTGGATTATTTTTTTGGTGCGCAGGGGCTATCTCTGTTGGTATCTCTGTTGTTGGAGCTAAAAAAATTAAAATAAATTCTGTGCAGCCTCTCTCCTATTTGAAAAGTATCCACATATCTTTTTAGTTTGTACTTCTTTCTACGTTTGTTCTGATTGGTCTTTTGATCCCTTACATGTTTTAATAATTTGTCATATGAATTGAGAGAGATGCCCATCTTTGAATATTACTATACTTACTAACACTTCTATCTTTATGGAAATCATTATTCCTATCATTATAATTCTTATTACCCCTAATTTCACTATTACCAATTTTTCTGCTAAATTTTTAAATTGTGTAGCCTATTGGCATAGAATATAATCCTTCTATTATGATGTTATAATTACCTTTTATGATAAATTATATCATAATGTACAATTATCAATACTTGTATTATTTATATCTCAGAATAATTATTGTACTATTTAAAGGTTGATAACAGAATGCTCTTAATATTCTCAGATATTCATATATACAAGGCTTTACCATATAATATTAATCTTTTCCACATAATAGTCTCTTGTCTGGCTTAATTGCAAATTAGATCCATGAATGTATATATGTTGCATATAACCCTATTGTTTATATTCTAGGAATTAAAAGAAATGTGCTTATCTACTTCCTTCCATTAAAGTATATTCCAGTGTTTTTTCTTCCATTACGTTATCTTAGTATCATTCCCTTATATATATTAGTTGTCTGTAGTTAGCTTTTAGAATGGATATCCTAATGAATAGTAATGATAGGAACATTCTAAATAAAATAAAATAACTGTTCTGTTTCATTAAAGCAGCTCAGGGGTTAAACACACAGGCAGCATTGCTCTCCCATTCTTCTTAGAATAAGCATAAATGCCAATTAGACAATCAAGACAGAGGGAAAGAAGATTTATCGTGACCCTTCCACTGGGAACTATTTGGAATAAAAAACACAACACCATAATTGGGGTACAAAGGCCGCAGCTTTTTATTAACTTAAAACACATAACAAATGATAAATAATCAAATACTCAAACCCCACCAAACAGAGTTTACCCATAGCATTCACATAAATCCATTATCCATCATATTCCCATCATATTCTCTCCTGACATTCCAGGAGGTACCCCCTAACTGCTATCCCACCAGGCAAGCACTCCGCCAGCTCGCTGCGACATATCTACATCCACCTACAGGGCGGGAGGGAGGGAGCTTCTTCCCCCACGGACCTTGAAGGATTTTGGTGCTCTTTTGGACCACTCCCCTTGCTTATCTACCTGTTCCACTCCCCACCTCACTCAAACAGCCATTGGTCCCTAGGTACGGGTCACATGCCCCCCCCCCCCCCAGTAGTAAGTACTCCTCCAGGGCTTCATTTAACAGCAACATAAAACAAGCTCTTTTCATAATATAATATTGTTAATGAGACAATTAGAAAAAAAAACAATATATGGGTGTTTTAAAAAAAATAAAGATTAGAGCAAATTAGTGGTAATGAAGTTAGGAAGGGGAAACAGGAAGCAAGGCCTTATTATGGTACTAGAGAAGAGTCCTCAGGTTGTGTCCTGATAGAAATGCTTCAGGTTCCGCAAAGTGAGGAGTCCATAGGGAGCTACTGTGTGCTCCAGCAATATGAAACAATATGAAAACAACAAAACTGTATTATCATCAGTAACTTAAGAGAAATGCATTATATTGTATTATCATTAGTGACTTAATTTTTTTTTTTACATGAGCAGAAGAAGGAAAGTTCAGGAAAGATATTAACAATCTTTGCATAAGAGTTTGTGGAAAGGGAGGAGATAGTCAGGGGGGTAAAAAAATATGGGAGATAAATTCAAATTTGGAATAGATCAAATAATAGTTGTAATAATCCAATTTTTTTAAAATATATATAACATATGGTTTTTCTATCTTTCAGATGGGGCTAAAAGATACTAAATACAGGATTGCCTGCAGGGGATGATCTGAGTCATGTTATATGATTATACACTAAATGTTTATGAAAGTTTAAATCTTTTAAAATATAACAGATGTATAAATGCTATAATTTTGGGAAATTAGCAGTATAATTGCTTTGATATAATCTAATGTTAAAAACATACTGTATTTAGTATTGAATAATCAGAAAATTCACATGATGCTATCCTGCATGGAATTCGGAGTGTAAGTAATTAATGCAAGAAATTATGATGATTTTAAATAATCATTATATGGAAGATATTTAAATTGTAGCAAACATGAATGTTAGGACTAAATGAGTCTGTGTGTTTGTCATGTTGCCCCCTGATGGCCAAGGTCCAGTATTACAGCCAGAAGGCTTTGGCTGTTAAAAATGAAATTTTCCAGAGCCAATCCGATGGGACCTCCCGAGTGTCCAATGAGAAGGGACAAGCACCGTGGGCGTGAACGAAAAAGATCATCAATGATTATATAAGGAATAGCTAAATGCAAGACAGGGACAGTTTTTGGTGATCTGCTTGTCACTAGTGATTGATAACTGGCAGCAATTCTCTTGGGGACAAAATCATTTTAAGCAAGGAACTGAAAACTTACCTTGATCAATGCAATAACTTTCCTTCAAATGAGATGATCTAAAGATATTTGGAAAAGACAACTACAAATTGGTTCAAATTGGTGATGTATAATTGTTCTAATTTTTAATATTTGAAACAAAGGTTATTGGTAAGACCATGTTCAAATTGTAGTTAAGAGATTTAAAAGCGCAGCTTGTATTTTAGCTTATTTAATAGCCTGTGTATTGTTAAACAAGTCTTTTGTATGCTAAGTAATTTATCTGTGAAAAATATAGAATATATATATATAACTTCTGGTGTTTCAATTAGAATATATATATACATATATATATATATTGTCCTATTGTTTAACTAAGCACTGTTAAAATTGTATTGCTTGAATGTTAGCAGCTAAATATCTTGGAATCTCATTGCGTTAACTGAATGGAATTCTATTGTGAATAAGGCTAGTTAAAAAGTTAAATTTTTTTGCTTTGTAAAGAGTATAGCATATTTTAATAATTCATATAAGTGTATTTTATTGATTCATATTCTTGTTCCTACAAATATATTTCAATGTGTTTATAGATATTAACTAATAATAAAGAATTCAGGAATTTATATTAATTTTATGGTTTCTAATATATGCATATTTTATTGGGGTTCAGTTTAAAGGATAATTATTAAATATATTGTGTTATAACCCTGCCATATACTGACAAGAGTAACTGTAATTTTAAATGTATTTATGTTGTGTTAAGTGCAACTTTTTTTTGACAAACTACCCTCTAAGCAAGGTCTTCAATCGCACTAACCCGATGTGCGTAAAATGCAATTGCGCTCTCGCGTTAACGTTCAACTTGTAATACAAGCGCTATTTTTGACACGCACAAAAAGCAAAAAAAAAAAATAGGACATAGCTTGCGAGCAAAAGTTAGAATAGAATTAAAGCTTTTTCTATTGGCTGATTTGGAATTGGAATTAAAAAATCAGCCAATAGAAATGCAAGGGCAACCCTATATAAGGGGGAACCTTGCAGTCCATCTTCAGTGTGCTGCAGTGACAGCATGATTACCAGTGCTACCCAACGCACACAAAAAGTTAACCTATCAATGTTAGCGATTGAGCGGGAGAGGTAATTACCGCTCCACTTGTAGTCTAGCCCATAGTTTTGAGCAAGCAACAGAGCAATAATGCTTTAACATATTTTTTCACCTTGATGTGCTTTTAATATCGTACACAACAATTAGACATGTGCATTTGTTTCATTTCAAATGCAAATTCTCTAACAAAACACAGATATTCTTTTTCTTTTCATTAAATGAATTTAAAATTTAAAAATGATAAATTCTTGTAAAACCAAAAATGATTTCAAGGTAAACAGCATAATTTGACTTGTATGCGCTTTAAAAAAGTTGCTTTCAGCAATACATTCCTCCCAACTGTCCCAAATTGCGCGAGACAGTCCCGAATTTAGAGGTTTGTCCCTCTGTGGCAGCCTTTAGTCCCACATTGCTCCTGGCCTGCTGCACAGGAGTTATAAAAAAAACTTGCTAACTTCCTATTAAGTCCTTTTACAAATCCAATAACATTACCTGCACATGGTGGCTCGTTACTTTTTTGATTTGTCTGTTCATGCCATACAAATTTGAGCTACTGAAATCCTATTGGCTAATTCAAATCAGCCAATAGGATTTCAGTAGCTCTAATCCTATTGACTGATTTACATTTTTCTGCCAATAGGAATGCAAGGTACCCCATATTTAAACGGGTACCTTGCATTCCATCTTTAGTGTGCGGCGACGATCGTACGAAGAGGATCTCCACACCCAATGGCTCTGCGGTTTCCGGTCTTCTGTTCCGTGGTCACCTCCGCTTTGCGCCGGCTTGGTCCTGGATGGTGATAGAAGAGGTCGCCGGAAGAAGATATCGCTGCCTCCAAGAAGACTTCATCGCCTGGAAGAAGACCTTCTCCGCCGGACTTCAGGAATGGTGAGTACCTATTTGGGGGTTAGACATGATTTTTTGGGTTTTTTTTTTTTTTTATATTAGGGTTTTAATGGGCTTATAAAAGAGCTGAATGCCCTTTTAAGGGGATGTAAAAAAGCTGAATGGCCTTTTAAGGGCAATACCCATACAAATGCCCCTTTAGGGGTAATGGGTAGCTTAGGTTTTTTAGTGTTAGGTTTTTTTATTTTGGGGGGTTTGGTGGGTGGGGGGGTTTACTGTTAGGGGGGACTTAGTATTTTTAAATGTAAAAGCTGTTTAATTTAGGGCAATGCCCTACAAAAGGCCCTTTTAAGGGCTATTGATAGTTTAGTTTAGATTAGGGGGTGTTTTTATTTTGGGGGAGCTTTTTTATTTTCATAGGGATTAGGTTTATTTTTTTATTTTTGATAATTTGGTTTATTATTTTCTGTAATGTTAGACTTTTTTTTATTTTTTTTTATTTTTAGATTAATTTAAACTTAGTTTTTTTATTTTTAAAGTAATGTTAGGTTTTTTATTTTAATTGTAATTTAGTATTTTATAATTTTAGGTAATTGGGTTAATTTAGCGGGTGTTAGGTAAGGGGGCTTAGTAATTAAATTAGTTATTTGCGTTGTGGGGGGTTGGTGGTTTAGGGGTTAATAGGTTAATTAGGTTTAATGCGTTGTGGGGGGTTGGCGGTTTAGGGGTTAATAGTGTTGATAGGTACTTTGCTTTGTGGGGGGTTGGTGGATTAGGGGTTAATAGTGTTGATAGGTAGTTGGCGTTGCGGGTGAATGGCGGATTATGGGTTAATGCATATATTAGGTAGATTGCGATGTGGGTGAATGGCGGGTTAGTGGTTAATACATATATTAGGTAGATTGCGATGTGGGTGAATGGCGGGTTAGGGGTTAATACATATATTAGGTAGATTGTTATATGAGTGAATGGAGGGTTAGTGGTTAATGCATATATTAGGTAGATTGTGATGTGGGTGAATAGCGGATTAGGGGTTAATACATTTATTAGGTATATTGCATTGTGGGGGGTTGGCGGTTAGGGGTTAATACTTTTATTATAAGTGGCAATGTGGGGGGATTGCGGATATAGGGGTTTTGAAATGTCTGGTTTATTTTTGGGAGACGGGTTAGACTTTTACGGGAGATTTAACTTTTTTTTTTCTTATGCGCCGGCAGTTACTAAACTGCCATAAGTCATTGGCAACTCCAGAATTGTGTACTTACTAGTTTATCCGACTTACTGCAGTTTATGAACTGCCGGCGCTGTATATGTGATTACCCGATGTGCAGGGGGAAATTACGGGCAACACGGGTTTCAGAAGTTACGCTGAAGCCTGCACCGCATATGTATTCTCGCCCATTGTGTCTCACAAATGGGTGTTCCATGCTTTTAAGTATGTGAAGGTGATGCATACATTACACTTGGACATTGTAATTTAGAATTCATATAAAATAAATAAATTAAGTATTGAAATATAAATGTGCAGTAAAAAAAATATTATTCTTTAAATGCATTAAAAATTATAAAAAAAATTGTTCTGCAAAAATTATATTTTAAAGAAAAGATATAAATTATAGCAAAATTACGCTGGAACAAAAAAAAAAAACTTTTTAAGGTGCGCAGTAGAAATCCTAATAAAACTACACTGCAAATACAATATAGTTTACCTAAAACAACATTTTAAACAATGAAAGTCATCAGTTTAATGTTGAATGGAATACAGTTCAACTTAAAGGGATAATAAACACTTTGAGATGGTAATATAAAATGATAAATTGTATAAATAAAAAAATAATTGCAATATACTTTAATTATTTATTTTGCCTTTTCCTGTAATTCCATTCTGAAATTGTAAGCTTTTCAGTTGCTGTTAGAAATGGAAGTGCAGAACACTGTTATATTCCCCACAGCCATTGGCTGCACACTCTAGTGACCTATTTATAACTGTCCCTAATTGGCCAAAGCAGATAAGGTAACCTAAGTTACAACATGGCAGCTCCCATTGTTTTATAGATACTAAAACTTTACACTTATTTTGCAATATTTAAACATCTTATTAAACTTTAAAAAATATATCTACATGTTATTCTCAGACTAATCTTTGTTTGAATGCATAATTCTATCTATAATTTATTTAGTGTTTTATGTCCCTTTAAAGAGACAGTCAAGTCCATGATTTAAATAGGGCATGTAATTTCAAACAACTTCCCAATTTACTTTTATCACCAATTTTGATTTGTTTTCTTGGTATTCTTAGTTGAAAGCTAAATCTAGGAGGTTCATATGCTAATTTTTTAGACCTTGCCTCTAATCTGAATGCATTTTGACCAATAGAGGGCATTAGTTAATGTCTTTTGTATAGATAACATTGAGCTCATGCATGTGAAGTGACCTAGGAGTAAGCACTGATTGGCTAAAATGCAAGTCTGTCAAAAGAACTAAAATAAAGGGGCAGTCAGCAGAAGATTATATACAAGGTAATTACAGAGGTAAAACGTGTATTACTATAACTGTATGTTGGTTATGCAAAACTGGGGAATGGGTAATAAAGGCATTATATTTCTTTTGAAACAACTAAAATTCTGGTGTTGACTGTCCCTTTAAGTGCAAAAAATATTGACACTGGGTTTCAGCGAACATTTTGCAGCCTAAATCTAATAGCATGCAGTGCTTAATAAAGCCTTTCTTTCTTTCTTTCTTTCTTTCTTTCTTTCTTTCTTTCTTTCTTTCTTTCTTTCTTTCTTTCTTTCTTTCTTTCTTTCTTTCTTTTTAAGTTAATTCTAAAAGCAAATTAGGTCAAATATTGTGATACAGATCAAGTTTACCTCTGCAGGCTAAGCTTATGTTTGCATAGAAAGAAAATCGCTGTTGATGGTTTTGTGATTTAAATCTAACTCATAAATGGCAGTGACAAAAAAAGAGACAGGACTATATCTTTCTCAAGACACGCTTTTGTGATTAATTAAGATATGAGAATGAGTTAGAATTTCAATTTTCCTAGGGCAATAAGGTTCTTAATGGAAAATCCCTATATCAGAGCCACAGAGATTAGTCTTTACGCTTATTTGAGAATAACTGCATTACCGCGACCAAAACACTTATTTGAAACAAATCAGATAAATCAATTAGGATATGATACATTCTAATATTTTTATCTGCTTTCTTGTACAGTCACAACTTTCTGCCTCTCCTTTCTAATTCAGGAAGAGTTTGAATAAACATACAGCAGAAGATAAAAGTTCATATTTTCTGCACATTAAAGGGCCATGAGCACACAATTTTAAACAACTTTCCAATATACTTATATATATCTAATTTGCTTTGTTCTCTTGTTATCATTTGTTGGAAAGCATATCTATATAGGTCCAGGAGCGGGGAGCTAACTGCTGATTGGTGGTGCTACATATATACCTCGTGATTGGCTTACAGTTGTGTTCATCTAACTCTCAGTAGTGCATTGCTGTTCCTTCAAAAAAGGATTCCAAAAAGAATAAAGCAACATTGATAATAAAAATAAATTGGAACGTTGTTCATATTTGTATGCTCTATCTGAATCAAGAAAGAAAAAAAAAAGTGTGTTTCATGTCCCTTTAAAAGGCTTATATTTCAATTGTGTTGTTAAAGGGATACTAAACTCAATTTTTTCTTTCACAATTCTTTCACAATTCAGATAGAGCATGCCATTTTAACCCCTCTAGGACAAGGCCATTTTTTAATTTCCTTCCCTTAAAGGGATATGAACCCCATTTTTTTTTCTTTCTTTCATGATTTAGATAGAGCATGCAATTTTAAGCAATTTTCTAATTTACTCCTATTATCAATTTGTCTTCATTCTCTTGGTATGCTTTTTTTTTGAATGAGCAGCAATGCACTACTGGTTGCTGACTGAATACATGGGTGAGCCAATGACAATCAGTATATATATGCAGCAACCAATCAGCAGCTAGAACCTAGGTTCTTTGCTGCTCCTGAGCTTACCTAGATAAACCATTCAGCAAAGGATAAAAAGAGAAGGAAGCAAATTAAATAATTTAAGCAAATTGGAAAGATGTTTAAAATCGTATTCTCTATCTGAACCATGAAAGAAAAAAATTGGGTTTCATTTCCCTTAAAGTGTCAGTAAACCTAAAAAATAATGTTATATAATTCTGCACATAGTGCAGAATTATATAACATTATTTTAGTGCTATCGTTATAAAACCTTTTTTTCCATTTAAATTTTTTAAAAATATGCCCGTTTTACAGACCCGCTCTCTGCTGAGCGGGTCTGTTTTTTTTACACAGCGCATCGGGCCAGCTGTATAGTCACAGCCTGGCCCAACCGCGCCATAAGACTAAGTGCAGCTCGCTCGTGCTGTCAGACAGAGCAGGAGCGAGCTGCACTTAATGTTATGGCGCGGTCGGGCCGGGCTGTGACTATACAGCTGGCCCGATGCGCTGTGTAAAAAAAACAGACCCGCTCAGCAGAGAGCAGGTCTGTAAAACGGGCATATTTTTAAAAAGTTCAAATGGAAAAAAAGGTTTTATAACGATAGCACTAAAATAATGTTATATAATTCTGCACTATGTGCAGAATTATATAACATTATTTTTTAGGTTTACTGTCCCTTTAAGGACCAGGGCTATTTTTACATTTGTGCTGTGTTTGTGTTTAGCTGTAATTTTCCTCTTACTCATTTACTGTACCCACCATATTATATACCGTTTTTCTCGCCACTAAATGGACTTTCTAAAGATACCATTATTTTCATCATATCTTATAATTTATTATACAAATTTTTATAAAATATGATGAAAAAGTGTAAAAAAACACACATTTTCTAACTTTGACCCCCAAAATCTGTTACACATCTACAGCCACCAAAAAACATCCATGCTAAATAGTGTCTAAATTTTGTCCTGAGTTTAGAAATACCCATTGTTTACATGTTCCTTGCTTTTTTTGCAAGTTATAGTGCAATAAGTACAAGTAGCACCTTGTTATTTCCAAACCATTTTTTTTTTTCAAAATTAACGATAATTACATTGGAGCACTGATATCTGTCAGGAATTCCTGAATAACCCTTCACATGTATATATTTTGTTTTAGTAGACAACCCAAAGTATTGATCTAGGCTCAGTTTGGTATATTTCCTGCCACCATTTCACTGCCAAATGCGATCAAAAAAAAAAATCGTTCAGTTTTTTACAAGCATTTTCACAAACTTTAGGTTTCTCACTGAAATTATTTACAAACAGCGTGTGCAATTATGGCACAAATGATTGTAAGTGCTTCTCTGGGATCCCCTTTGTTCAGAAATAATAGACATATATGGCTTTGGCATTGCTTTTTGGTAATTAGAAGGCCGCTAAATGCTGCTGCGCACCACACATGTATTATGCCCAGCAGTGAAGGGGTTAATTAGGGAGATTTTAGGGTTAATTTTAGCTTTAGTGTAGAGATCAGCCTACCACCTGACATATCCCATCCCCTGATCCCTCCCAAACAGCTCTCTTCCCTCCCGCCACCCCACAATTGTCCGCCATCTTAAGTACTGGCAGAAAATCTGCTAGTACTAAAATAAAAGGGTATTTTTATTTTTTTATTTAAAAAAAAAAAATATTCTGCCTTGTAGGAACCCTCCTTAGCCCCCAACCTCCCTGAATCCCCCCCAAACAGCTCTCTCTCCTCGACCTATTGGCCTCCATCTTAGGTACTGGCAGCTGTCAGTACCAATTTTCCTAACAAATTTGCCCTTTTTTAATAAAAAAATTGAATCCCATTATTTTCTCTAGTGTAGTTCCCCCCGCTCAATACCCTACCCCCTCCTGGATCCCTTTCAAAAACATTTTCCCACTCCCCTTCCCCTCTCCCTCCTTTGCTTATACATTTTCGATAAATGTGATTACCGTGCGCATAAGCTCGCACGTGTACGCGCATGCACGCTCCCGAGCCCCGCCCTCGCCTCCTCACAGGATCACGGACAGGATCCAGACGCCTTTGTCCTTCTTTTTGTCTTTATGCTACAGAGGTTCATCATCCCATCGGGTGAAGTCAGATAGCTGCCTATTACGTTCTATGTTATTTTGAGGACATTCATTGGACTTTGATCACAACATCCAAAGACTGGTTACATTATTATTTTTTGTTTGTGCTACATTATCATTCATATATTAATTTTTTTATATACTATTTTATTTTATTTTTCATTAAGGTCATATATATATTTTTTTTATTACTTTAGTTTGTTTATTTTATTTAGCGCCTCTTATAGGAGTCAGTGGTTTTAGAGGTCTTTTCTCTTTCACCGTTTTGACACTATCACTCCTTGTACATTATATCGTTTATACCCATTTTTTGGCTTGATAGGAGAGCAGCTTCCATACATTCCCCCATTATGCTGTCCTCCTCTGAAAAAACCCTTAGGAGGCAAAGTTCCAATCAATGTGACAGCAGTGTAGGAATTATTATTGATCCTGCCACCAATGCCAGTATAGAAAGCCTCTTCACTAAATTAGATCTTCTTAAAAATGAAAATAGACATTGGTGGGATCTAGACTGTTTGAAAAAGTATAAGGAAAAGAAACAGATTCCTAGGGGTTTACGAGTTTTTAAAAATTGCTCCTTTAAAAATAATCCTGAATTGTTAACTAAATGGTACAGTGTTTTAGATGAATGTTCCTTCAATTTGATTGATCTGCTCATTTTTCATAGACAGAAATTAGTGGAAGACATTGGGTTGGAAATAGACTCCATATAAAAGGAGCTAGAAATATTCAAGGAACACCATGAATACTAAAACTAAATACCCAGACCATTAAATCTGTCAATGAATACCAAACAGAAATTATAAATAATAAAAACATTAAATTAAAGAGAGATGAAGATGATTACAATAAAGGTGAGGTATATACCTTCAATAGAACTAAACCTAAGAAGGTAAATGATTGGACTGTGGTTCAGAACCACAAAAATAAAAATAATAAAAAATTCCAACAGAATACTACTAAAGGTAATACATCCAACACCAATCGAGTAAATCAGCACTATAACGACACGTACCGTCCTCGTGAGATACAGTATCATAACAATAGTGGCAATTCCAACACAGGACCCTACCATCATAGATCTACATATACTGATAGAGATTATAGAGGGGTACACCACAGCATCATGAGTACAATAACCCTAATTATATTCTCATTCAAAACAGATTTCAAATTTTGAATTCTGTGCAAGATAGAGAACAGAGCCATTCTTATGGAGAGAGACTTACCCCCCACAGAGCAGACAATACTCCATCTACATCAAATGAAGTTTTTTTTAGAGACCCCCAACCTAGCCCCTTTATGGAGGAGACCCAATCTCTCAACAACAAACCAAAAGAAAAGACCCTACCCAAACGGGGAAGGAGAGGGAGAGGGAAAACCTACAATAAAGAAAAACTCCAAAAATTAAAAAGTGGAATATTTAATTTATCATCCCATATACTCACTAATGATGAAATCAGAGTATTGGGAAGGGGTTTATCCTACTGTCCCCCTAATCCCCACAATATATTCAAACTATTTGTAGACCTCAACAAATATACTTGTAAACTCTCCCTTTAAAGATTCTTTGCTATTAAAGCTTTAAGAAAAAAGAACATGGAAGGGTCACCTATACTGCTTAACACCCAGCAAACAAGAGACCCCTCTACTGTTTTGACATATGACCCCGCTCAGTTAGCTGAAGATTTATTTGAAGGAGTAATACATACTTCATTAGCCCCTACATCCACTTTTAAACCCCCCAAGGATGATGTTTCTTATATTGATTTGTACCAACAGTTAGTTTTGGAAGATTTGGAATCCATACCACATCGGATATTAGGGAAAAAGAGGACTTGGCCTAATGAAGCAAGAGCCCTAAAAAGCCTGATGGATGACCAGAATCTGGTCATTCCTCAGGCTGACAAGGGTGGCGGTATTGTGCTACAAAGCTATTCTGATTTCATAAATGAGGCCCAACGTATTTTGGGAGATACAGATTATTATATTAAGCTCACTTATGACCCCACCATTGCATTCTCTAAAATTCTGAATACCTTACTAGAGCAAGCTATTGCCCTGGATATTCTCACTAGAAAGGAAAGAAGGTACTTAACCCCTGATCACCCAAGTACACCATATTACTATCACCTTCCCAAACTACACAAGAATGAGAAAGTACCCCCAGGTAGGCCAATTATAGCAGGTATGAACAGCATCACCGATAGATTAGCAGAATATATAGATATCTATTTACAGAGATATGTAGTAAAGTTACCTTCTTACATAAAAGATACAAAGATCTGCTAAATAAACTATCCAATGTGAAATATGATAATAGTAAAAATGACATCTGGCTTTCTTGCAATGTGGGGTCTTTATATTCAAATAT
Organism: Bombina bombina; assembly: GCF_027579735.1. Lineage (NCBI taxonomy): Eukaryota > Metazoa > Chordata > Amphibia > Anura > Bombinatoridae > Bombina > Bombina bombina. Next base: position 1,181,298,313 of record NC_069501.1, on the reverse strand, counting down.
ATCACATGATATAGAGATTTACACCACCCAGATCTATCTGAATATAGATCTTTATATGCCCACTATTCAAAAAGAATATTTAGTAACATTAATCAATTACATCCTTAAACGTAAATATTTTCAGTTTCTTTTTACAAATAAAGGGAACGGCCATGAGCACCAGATTTGCCCCCAGCTTTGCGAACCTCTTTATGGGGTATTTTGAAGAAGTGTATATCTATAATTCAAAATGGAGGGGCAATCTGGTGTTCTATGGCCGTTATATAGATGATCTCATTTTTATTTTTGATGGTCCGCAAACTGAAGCTGTAAAATTTGCCTCTCATCTTAATGATAACACTATGGGTATAGGATTTACCTATAATCTACAAGAAAAAAGTATTGAATTTTTAGATGTGGTACTCACTTGGGACATAAGGGGCAATATTTACTTCTACCTACTTCAAACAAGTGGACTGTAATAACTTTCTTCACTTTTCCAGTAATCATCTGACCAAATGGAAGACCAATATCCCATACAGTCAGTTCTGTAGATAAAGAAGAAATTCTAGTACTATTGAACAATACAATAAACAATCTAAAATTCTTATATCAAGATTTTTGGAGAAAGGGTACCCATTAGAACTTATAAATAGGGGATGTGAGAGAGCAAAAGATTTAAATAGAGATCATTTATTGTCTTCTTCCTCAACTAAACATAAAGATAACGATTAATTCACTAATAAACAACCTCTTTTTGTCACCCAATATAACTCTAATCATAAAATGATCACCAAGGTACTTAAGAAGCATTGGCCCATTCTATTAAAAGATCCGGTTTTGAAAAAAAACCTTACCTTCTCAACCTAAACTAGTGTAAAAAAAAGCGCCAACATACAAACAAAAACTGGCACCAAGCAAAGTGGTAATGTCCAAGAGGAAACAACAAACTAAAACTATGTCTAGTGCTGTACTTTATTCTATTTTAAGTAAGACAGGAACTTTTAGATGTGGAAAGAAATCTTGTTACATGTGCAAATACAGTTGCAAGAAAAAGTATGTGAACCCTTTGGAATGATATGGATTTCTGCACAAATTGGTCATAAAATGTGATCTGATCATCATCTAAGTCACAACAATAGACAATCATAGTCTGCTTAAACTAATAACACACAAATAATGAAATGTTGCCATGTTTTTATTGAACACACCATGTAAACATTCACAGTGCAGGTGGAAAAAGTATGTGAACCCCTAGACTAATGACATCTCCAAGAGCTAATTGGAGTGAGATGTCAGCCAACTGGAGTCCAATCAATGAGGTGAGATTGGAGGTGTTGGTTACAGCTGCCCTTCCCTATAAAAAAAAACACATCAGTTCTGGGTTTGCTTTTCACAAGAAGCATTGCCTGATGTGAATGATGCCTCGCACAAAAGAGCTCTCAGAAGACCTACGATTAAGAATTGCTGACTTGCATAAAGCTGGAAAGGGTTATAAAAGTATCTCCAAAAGCTTGCTGTTCATCAGTCCATGGTAAGACAAATTGTCTATAAATGGAGAAAGTTCAGCACTGCTTCTGCTCTCCCTAGAAGTGGTGGTCCTGTAAAGATGACTGTAAGAGCACAGCACAGACTGCTCAATGAGGTGAAGAAGAATCCTAGAGTGTTAGCTAGAGACTTACAAAAGTCACTGGCAAATGCTAACATCCCTGTTAGCGAATCTACAATATGTAAAACACTAAACAAGAATGGATTTCATGGGAGGGTACCACAGAGGAAGCCACTGCTGTCCAAACAAAACATTGCTGCACGTTTACAGTTTGCACAAGAGCACCTGGATGTTCCTCAGCAGTACTGGCAAAATATTCTGTGGACAGATGAAACCAAAGTTGAGTTGTTTGGAAGAAACACACAACACTATGTGTGGCAAAAAAGAGGCACAGCACACCAACATCAAAACCTCATCCCAACTGTGAAGTATGGTGGTGGGGGCATCATGGTTTGGGGCTGCTTTGCTGCGTCAGGGCCTGGACGGATTGCTATCATCGAAGGAAAAATGAATTCCCAAGTTTATCAAGACATTTTGCAGGAGAACTTAAGGCCATCTATCTACCAGCTGAAGCTCAACAGAAGATGGGTGTTGCAACAGGACAATGACCCAAAGCATAGAAGTAAATCAACAACAGAATGGCTTAAACAGAAGAAAATACGCCTTCTGAAGTGGCCCAGTCAGAGTCCTGACCTCAACCCGATTGAGATGCTGTGGCATGACCTCAAGAAAGCGATTCACACCAGACATCCCAAGAATATTGCTGAACTGAAAAAGTTCTGTAAAGAGGAATGGTCAAGAATTACTCCTGACCGTTGTGCACGTCTGATCTGCAACTACAGGAAACGTTTGGTTGAAGTTATTGCTGCCAAAGGAGGTTCAACAAGTTATTAAATCCAAGGGTTCACATACTTTTTCCACCTGCACTGTGAATGTTTACATTGTGTGTTCAATAAAAACATGGCAACATTTCATTCTTAATCAAAATAAGTTAAGCGCTAAAAGCAAGGGTGTGTAGGTATAATGTAATTATATCCAATACTGAGAATATAGAAAAATGATAAATGTGAAATATTTATAGGAGTTATATCAAAGATATGTATCCAATATAAAGAGGTAAAATGAAAGTAGGACCAATGTATCAATATTATATTCCAATAAACAATTTATTTAAAAACACTGTATCATAAAGTGTGCAATGTCTAAAACAAAATGTATCTAAAAATATAGGGACGTCTCCCTTAACTAGTAGCAGAACCCAATGGGCTGGTAAAAAGTGATTAAAACATTCAGTACTTGCGTTTCAGAAAATAATTTTAATTCCCAAAGCAATGATATGGAGCCTTTGCTTGTCAATATCAGGTAAGAGAAAAAAACACAACTCGCTTGTTAGATGATAAGCCGTGATGTATACGGCTTGGCATTACTGGATGGTAATGGGTGCGCCTTTTTATGCGGCTCTTGCGTGAACCTCCTGACGTCACTTGTGATGATGGCGTGTGGTGTTTCCGTAGTTACCCCTATTCCATAATACAGAAGGAAATCCTGGGGGATATCTAGAAGATCTTTGCGCTTAATATTAAGCAATATAGGTCGTCAGGGTTTGTAAGGCTTTACTGAAGAACTTTGCGGTCGCGATATAGCGACTTAAAACATAAAGTGCGGTCTGTTTAGTGGTTGCTAGTAGCAACTAGAGGAACCTTCAAAAGACAGGACTTGACGGTCATTATGTAAACGACTATAAAGATGATGAATAAATCATTGCAGTCGCTGATTGCGACTAGGAAGTCCTTTGTTGAAAAGCTTGGCGGTCGCTAGGGGCGACTTAGAGATCCTAAGTGATAGTTCACTATGTGGTCGCTAGTAGTGACTAAAAAAGTCTTGTGTAAGTGTGACCAGGCACAACAAATAAAACTTGAGTCCTTCAAAAGGCAATATAGTGAACAAGTAACAAATGACAGAAAACTGCAGATAGCACAGTGTGAAGTCAACGCGTTTCGCCCTTGGGCTTTATCAAGACATGTTAGTCTGTGCTGCTACATGAATATTTAAATGCTAACAGTTACTCCTATTGGCTATCTGCAACAATCAATTAAAGGTGGATTACATAGATGTAGTGTTGCTACATTAAAGGTGGAATTACTATGTCAATATCAATTACTGGTGAAAAAAGTGACTAATTGTTAAGACAATAACAGTCTTATGAGGAAATGGGAGTCATTATTGGACATAATTACAGAATACATCATAATATGTGGAAAGACCTAATGACAAAGTCGGAATGGAAGAGAAGAAATTATAGCTGATATAGTTGATTAAAATGGGTATCTATTATAGGTGGACATGAGATATACAGGAGTGGTTATACATAAATGATATAATAAATATATCATATCAGAACAAACATGGTTATATATAAATTTGAGAGATTATTGTACTAATAATTATAAAAAAGGGGTGATGTCTAACTCGGAATTCAACCCTATTGGATGTAATGTATCCATACTGTATATCATTTTAGCTTCTAGTTTTAGCAATTCTTTTTCCAGATTGCCCCCTCTCCAATTTAGATTTACTTTGGCTAGACCCCAAAACCTGAAGTGTTGAAGATTATTCTGATGAGTCTCTCTAAAATGTGAGTAGAGGTGCGTATCAAGGTTTCCTCTATCTATACATGAGAGGTGTTCCCTGATCCTCTCACGGAGGGTCCTAGTAGTTTCTCCTATATAATATTTCTTGCAAGAACACTCAATAATATAAATTACCCCTTTGTCTTGGCACCTTATAATTTCCTCAATTTTGAACTTAAAATTGTTCACCTCAATTTCCTTTAATTTACAACTATATTTGCATGAACGACAACCAAAACAAGGGAAAAAGCCGGATATTTTATTTCCTTCTAAACTGATCTCATAGCCTTTTCTTTTTAGAGGTCTTAATTCGCTATGTGCCCGTGTACTTTTCAGATTTTTTGCTCTTCTATAGATTATTCTGGGAAATGCAGATACTTTCTCTCCTATTATTGGGTCTGCTTGTACCAAGTGCCAGTGTTTTGTTAAGATTTTATTGATTAAATTACTGTTACAATTATATTCTGTAATAAACGTTACATAAATTGTGTCTGATTTTTCTTCATAGTTTGGGGTGTGTTTATCAGTGTTCTTATATGTTAAAAGGTTCTTTCTATCAATTTTATTTACCTCTTCTTTTGCCAAATTCATTATTCTTTCATCATATCCTCTTTCTCTGAATTTATTCTCTAGGGTAGAAATTTGTTTCTCATAATCTGTGTGTCTTGAACAATTTCTTTTGATTCATAAGTATTGCCCTTTAGGGATGTTGTTTTTCCACCTCTCTAGGTGACAACTTTTGTAATGCACAAAATTATTCGCATCCACCTTCTTAAAATGTGTTGATGTAACAATTTGATCATCTATTACTTCAATTTCCAAATCAAGGAAGATAGCCTTACTTTTGCTATATGTATATGTGAAATTGATGTTCCTATCATTCATATTCATGTCATCACACATTTCTTTTATTTCTGATTCCTCCCCCTTCCACACAAATATGACATTGTCGATGTATCTTTTGTACAAGATTGCACCCAGCCTATGCTGAGGGAAGAAAGATTCCTCCCAATTTCCCATAAAAAGATTAGCATAGCTGGGTGCAAATCTTGTACCCATTGTAGTCCCAGTCCTTTGTAGATAAAACTTTCCATCAAAGGAAAAGTAATTTTGGTTCAAAATAAATTCAATACCCTCTAATATGAAGTCTATTTGTTCTTTTAACAAGGTGTCATCTTTTTCTAAATAAGTTCTAATGGATTGAATGCCAAATTCATTGTTTATGATGGTGTATAAAGAAGTGACATCACATGTTACTAATGTATAATTATGTTCCCATTTCATGTTATTAAGAATTTGTAAAATCTCTGTGGTGTCTCTTAAATAGGAGGATAGTTTTTTGACATAGACTTGAAGGAATTCGTCTAAGTATTGGGACAGATTAGAGGTTAATGAGTTTATCCCGGAGATGATGGGTCTTCCGGTGGGGTATAACAGACTCTTATGTACCTTGGGAAGTAGTAGAATATGGGAATTTTAACTTCTTTGGGTGTTAAAAAATTATATTCTTTATTGTTTAAGATGTTTTTGGTTTTAGCCGTGTCAAGTATTTTAATTAATTTCGATGAGAATTTCTTTGTAGGATCTAGGCTTAGTGTTTCATAGGTGTTCGTATCCCCCAATAGTCTATAAGCCTCCCCAGTATACTGTGACCTATTCATTTGTCAGCAGGTTTAATAATTATATTCTGGTCAGATTGAAGATTTCTTAATACTCTTTTTTCTTTCATCGTCAAGTTGTTATTGTACTTATTTCTAATATTAGCTTTTTTGATATCTCTCTGAACCAACTTTTCAAACATCTCTAGATTCTTTCCTTTCTCATTTGTTGAATAGAAAGTTGATTTAGGTTTTAATTTTGAATGTTTGAAAACTGGACTATCATTAAAAGTGGAATTAGTTTGTGTTGGTTTTTGCCAATTCCTCTCTATAGGATTTTTGAGGAAATACCTTTTAAGGGTGAGTTTTCTTACATATTGACTTATGTTAATATGTGTGTTGAATTTGTTCAATGTTAAAGACCTAAATTCAGTACTCTTTTTTCTTCCTCGCTCAATATTTTATCACTTATATTGAAAATCCCAGATGTTGATGTTATTTCACTCTTTTTGTGTCCCTTTCCCTTTCTACCTCCTCTGGTGCCTCTCTTGTTCTTTTTCTTAGGGGTGGGTCTGTGTTGTGTTCTGTACTTTTTGAGGTCCCTGGTGTTGAGTTCTTCAGTAAAGCCTTACAAACCCTGACAACCTATATTGCTTAATATTAAGTGCAAAGATATTCTAGATATCCCCCAGGATTTCCTTCTGTATTATGGAATAGGGGTAACTACGGAAACACCACACACCATCATCACAAGTGACGTCAGGAGGTTCACGCAAGAGCCACATAAAAAGGCGCACCCACTACCATCCGGTAACGCCAAGCCATATACATCACGGCTTATCATCTAACAAGCGAGTTGTGTTTTTTTCTCTTACCTGATATTGACAAGCAAAGGCTCCATATCATTGCTTTGGGAATGAAAATTATTTTCTGAAACGCAAGTACTGAATGTTTTAATCACTTTTTACCAGCCCATTGGGTTCTGCTACTAGTTAAGGGAGACGTCCCTATATTTTTAGATACATTTTGTTTTAGACATTGCACACTTTATGATACAGTGTTTTTAAATAAATTGTTTATTAGAATATAATATTGATACATTGGTCCTACTTTCATTTTACCTCTTTATATTGGATACATATCTTTGATATAACTCCTATAAATATTTCACATGTATCATTTTTCTATATTCTCAGTATTGCAAATAATTACATTATACCTACACACCCTTGCTTTTAGTGCTTAACTTATTTTGATACATTTCTGTTACGATTTACTGTTTTCTTGGAGGGGAATTCTATAGTTAAGCTGGGTCATACATCCATTAGCGCTTATAATTACATTTTTTCTGAACATTTCATTCTTTGTGTGATATTAGTTTAAGCAGACTGTGATTGTCTATTGTTGTGACTTAGATGATGATCAGATCACATTTTATGACCAATTTGTGCAGAAATCCATATCATTCCAAAGGGTTCACATACTTTTTCTTGCAACTGTATATAACTCATGGATCTGTTAGTATAACATCCCACAACACAGGTGAGTGTTTTACTATACGAAATAGAATGTCTTTTGATTCAAGCTATGTAATTTATGCACTGACCTGTGAGTCTGGGATGCCGTACATAGGTAGGACCTGTAGGAAAGTCAGAGTCAGATGGAGCGAAAATTTGAGAAACGTCAAATCGAGATCACTTAAACATAGTGTATCTAGACACATTTGCAATGAACATACCCCTGGAAAATGTAATCTGAAAATTACACCCATAGAGAGCATCCCTTGCAATAATCAGTTTAATAGGTTCAAGCTTAGACAAAGAGAAACCTATTGGATTTACAAATTCAATAGCTTGTTCCCCCTGGTTTGAATGAGGTCATTGACTCGGCAGCATTTGTTTAAATATCTCTGTTACACATCTGGGACATTTTTGTAATATCTTTTCATTATTCTGTTTTTGTTTTTATTTATATATTTTGGGTTATTATGCTGACTGATTAGTAGTATTTTTATTGTCATGCATATATTATATATCCTGCAGTTCATATGGTTGTTATATTGTAGCAGGTTTATATCTGCATATTCTTTGTATACCGGACTCTCCTCTCTCCATTGTCACTTATATATTTTTAATTTAATTTATTGATTCATTATTACTTTTTATTGCATTTTCACGAATTGTGGTATATATGATATTCACTTATAGATACTATTATTGTATACACTCTTGATCACATCATTGTTATTATACTAATATTACACAGGCATTTATATTATGTTTCATACATAATTCTTTGTTACATACACTGTTAGTTTTTTAGTATATTACATCACATGTTAGGTAACATCACATTTGTTTATATATTACTCTCGTAGTGTACTTTATCTTTATTCCATGTATAGGTATATTTTTAAGGAATGTAAATCACATATCATTATGGGTCTCCATTTCGCTAGTCACTACACTCACATTTATATCACTGTTAGCTTCACGTCATTATATTATTAACACGTATTTTTAGTTTATTTATATATTGTATCACAAGTATAGTGAGTTTTGACCAATCATATGGCTCTCATATGCCCATCCTCATTTTTTGCATTCTTGGGATTGGTTTCCAAATTTATGTACAGCATTGACGTAATCACGTGACCATATGTCATCCTATCAGGTAAATTTATCTGTACTGGGCCTTCTTTCTTTTTCTATCCCATGGATCATATGGTTGGCTAACAATATATTATACGTAGGACTAGTTTGAAATTATTCTATTGGTCGGTACCCCATTCATTTAAACTCAATATACAATATTTGTGTCACGGCCTGTGAGTAGTCACATGACCTAAGATTAACCAATCAGATAATGTTCCGTGTGGGGCCTCTGCGTGACACCATATGATTGGCTACTAACAGAAACATGTTAAAACATTACAAACAAATACAGAGCCATCAATATTATCCACACATAGTAGCACGATCACCACAAGTTTTGTACTAAGAGTGGCGAACTTAAGACCGCTCCACTAGCATTTAGAGCACGTAACCTTATCTTTTTCTATGCATTGATTTAGTATAGATTTGTTTTGTAGATATATGTATCATCGCGATTATGTACTTATACACTTTCTTTATCCAATTGAGCTCACAGTTTATTGGCCTATTGTATAGTATTTACTATTAGGTTTTTTAGATGTAATATACACATTAACACAAATTTTATTTTGACAATGGGGTGAGTATGGAGAGGAAGGGTCCTATTGGTTACATCTAGGTATCTGATGACGGCTTAGGCCCGAAACGCGTCATACCAGACAGCTTATACTTGCAAGTATATTTTTTTATCTCTGCATTGCTGCTTGTTTAAATAAATGCTTTAGAAAAAAATATTTTTTCCTGTGCTCCGTTTTCTTTCGTGACTTTTTGCATCTCACTTGTGAGTACCCTGTGTTTGTCCATATCTGGAATATCTGGTTTTTATTAATCTACACATGTGGCGCCTTTGTCTTTCTTTTTGTCTTTACGCTACAGAGGATCCAGATGCCGCAACTGTGATGGGCCGCCCACTAGTGCTCCCTCTAAGGCCACATTGTGTGTGCGGCCCAACAGGGAAACAGTTAATTCGAGAACTACACTCAGCAGTTAGCAAACACTACCCAATGCAGACAGCAAGGAATTAACTGTTTCACTGCTGGGCTGCTCAAAAAGTGTGGTGGTTGAGGGAACACTGCCGCCCACCCGCCTCCCTACAAGGGCTCCCACCCACCAACGATCAGCACCACCACTGTCCGATGCAGGGACAGGTAACTCTGCAAATCTATTACTTCAGTGCCCCACTTGTGGTGCATGCAGAAATAGTGCAATCTCGCTATTTTGAGCGAGATCGCAGCAGAGAGAAGCCCAGGTCTGCAATGACGTACAGGGTACGTCGCTGGTCCTTAAGAGCATAACAACCAACCGTTGTACAGGGTACGATGTTGGTCATTAAGGGGTTAAGGATATGGCCCATTTATGGTTCAGAACCCTGGATAGTGCTTGCTGCTTGGTGGCTACATTTAACCACCAATCAGTAAGCGCAACCTAGGTGCTGAACCAAAAATTGGCCAGCTTGTAAACATACTTTCTTGCTTTTTTAAATAGATAGCAAGAGAACAAAGAAAGTTTGATAATAGGAATACATTAGAAAGTTGCTTAAAATTGCATGCTCTATCTGAATCATAAAATGAAATGTTAGGGAAAGGGTTTTTCCATCACTAGTAAATCTAATATGAGTAGTACAGGTAATATCAGTATAATTATAAGGGTCATGGAGGGTGCTCAATGTCCAGTAATATACAAGGCAAAAAGAAAAGATGGACAAGTCTAGAGCACTCAAAGGGTATGTAATAATCAATAAATTATATGGTAGTAGGGGAAACCACCTACTCAGGAAATAAAGTAAAACATAACATTTAATTATTATTAGTAAAAATGTATGAGGTGCAGTGTATGCATTAAAACTTAGGTTAAAAATTAAAATATTGAGAGCCAGCAACCACAAAGCGTCACTAATAATATTTGTCAAATATAGGAACCACACAGACTAATGCACAAAGACAAGATAATGGGCTGCAGAAGGAACAATAACCTAAAAAAGAGAATTGACCTCACAACAAATAAGCCACTAATAATATATGTCAAATATAGGAACCAGCCCAGACGCAGGCAAATAAACAGCCTCCCATCGACAAAAACCATATCTTTGTCTGACTGCGAATCCTCAGCAGTTGAGGAAAGTGATTTTGAAAATACTAATAACAATCCAACAGGGAGCAGTTTTTTAGACCAAGATACACGAGACCAACAAGAAGGGGCAAAGGGGGCGTTCAGACTTTGAGGGACAGGTCAAAGTGGGGATACAGAGTAGGCAATCAATACAGGAGGAGGGAAGATTGGAGGAAAAGTGGTAACAAATGATGATAAACTACAAGTATCTAAGAACCCTCACTTCCAAATATCTTAACATTCTATCTAAGGGTCTAACCTTTTCACCCACCCCTCAATTGGATAAATTTGAGTTAATAAAAGACCTGCATCTATTTTGTAGAAAATTGGCACTAAAAAATATATATAGTACTCATGGGGATATTGTAACTGATAAACTTAAGACTCTTGATACTCTAATAGAGTTATGGAATGAAAGCAAGGAATGTGATTCCCCTAAAACTGAAATCTTTTTAGATAAAAAAACCTCAAAATAATATCTATGTTTATGCCACAACTTAACAAAATTCCCCAAATAGAGGTTTTCCTAAAAATGGTAATGGAAGATTTCTTACAAATTAAGGAGAAAAACGTATCTAATATGAGCAAAGAGGATACTGATGCTTTGATTGAAATTAACTCATGGGATCACATCCTTATCAAACCATCGGATAAGGGGGGGAATATCGTAATCTGGGAAAAAGAACAGTACATTCTAGAGGCTAAGAGACAACTGATGGATGACAAATGTTATATCTCTCTTTTCCAACCCAACTGCTCAGTACTTGGTAAAATACAATACTATGATCAGCAAAGCAAATCTTGAAGGGCTCATAAGTGAAAAAGAATGGCAATTTTTACAAGTGAAAAATCCAAAAGTGTACACACTATATTTACTACCTAAAGTTCACAAAAACAGAAATAAGCCTCCTGGGAGATCAATTGTCTCTAGCATTGGAAGTTTGTGTGAACAGGCCAGTAGATTTCTCGATCTGTGTCTACATGATATAGTATGGTCCTTACCATCTTTTATTAGGGACACTATGGATATCCTCAGCATAATCAATGATATATCGGTGGAATGTGATGCCATACTTATAACTTGTGATGTGGAATCCCTGTACACATCTATTAAGCATGATAAGGGATGTGGAGCAGTACAATATTTTTTTAAACATGGAAGAAAAACATAAACAAAATGAGTTTATATTATATTTACTAAATTTCGTTTTGAAGCACAGTTACTTTGTGTTTAATGATCATTTCTACCTACAGACCCAAGGCACTGCGATGGAATCATCATGTGCCACCACCTATGCCAATATCTATCTTGGCTGGTGGGAAAGGGAGATTGTTTTTCATGATGATTTGTATCAATACACACAACACATTAGTTTGTGGTGTAGGTATATAGATGACCTATTCACCATTTGGACAGGTAGTGAAATATTTTCAGAGAATTCATGACCATATTAAACACGAATGACTTGAATTTGAGATTGACATACAATATGAGCACCGAAATGGTGGAATTTTTGGATATGAGAATCTATAAAGATGCCCGAAATAAGTTAAAAATTGATTTATATAGAAAGGACACAACTACCAATTCTATACTAAAATTTGATAGCTGCCATACTTAGCAAACAAAAAGGGCAATCCCTACAGGGGAATTCTTACGGGTCAGGAGACATTGCTCAGATTATATGGTTTTCTATGAAAGAGCAAAGGAACTCAGATTACGTCTAAAAGAGAGCGGCTATCCACGTCAAATAATTCATAAGGGCTTTTCAAAGAGCAAAAAGAACTCCAAGGGACCAACTATTGATACCTAAAAAGAAAACTAACAATACAGATGAGAAAGTGAGATTTCTCAGCAAATTTAATGCAGAGCATCAAGTTATAAGTGAAATACTGAATCGACAGACTAGTATTCTCAAATCTGATAAAGACATCCCAATTTGTGGGCAAAAAGATCCATACCAGCTGGAGAAGAGCTCCTACAATCGGTAATAAACTGGTCAGGAGTCATTTTATAAGGGTAAAAATAAACAACAAAAATATTTGTGGCACATACCCATGTGGTTTGTGTAGTTTTTGTAAATATATCATCAATGAGAGAGAATTTAGTACACTCATAGGTGGAATTAAGAAAATGTACGGATTCGCTAATTGTAGAACTAGGAATGTGGTGTATTGCCTGTCTTGCATTTGCAGCAAAAGATACATAGGAATCACCACACGTGAATTACGTACTAGATTGGGCGAACATATAAACAGCATTAAAAACTGTGAGAACGATAAGAAGAAAGACAAAAATCTGACTCCTGTAGCCAGGCACTACCTCAAATCACATGGAACAAAACCAGCATTGAAAGTATCTGTCTTATAGGTTATCAGACTTGGAATAAGGGGTGGTAATATAGAACCCATGCTACTGCAGGCTAAATGTAGGTGGATATTTTAGTTAAAAACTCTCACACCAGCAAGTTTAAATGAACAGGATGGTTATGGCTCCTTTCTATAGTTATTAGATCATTATAGGGACTATTTCATCTGTTCTGACATCTTAAACAGTGCTAAGTGTATCTTATCAAACAAATCTATTATAATCACAATGTGATCATAATTTCTATTTCTTCTAGACTTATTGGCACCGACTGAAGATCAGTCTTTTTTCTGATATGTTTATGTTTCCCTATCTGTGACTATGAGGCATATTGTAATATCTTATGAAATAGTGTTTAGGGCATTGTTTATTTTATCCATATTTAACCCCTTAATGACCGGACCATTTTTCAATTTTCTTACCCTTAATGACAATGGCTATTTTTACATTTCTGCACTGTTTGCGTTTAGCTGTAATTTTCCTCTTACTCGTTTACTGTACCCACACATATTATATACCGTTTTTCTCGTCATTAAATGGACTTTCTAAAGATACCATTATTTTCATCATATCTTATAATTTACTAAAAAAAAAAATTATAAAATATGAGGAAAAAATGGAAAAAAACACACTTTTTCTAACTTTGACCCCCAAAATCTGTTACACATCTACAATCACCAAAAAACACCCATGCTAAATAGTTTCTAAATTTTGTCCTGAGTTTAGAAATACCCAATGTTTACATGTTCTTAGCTTTTTTTGCAATTTATAGGGCAATAAACACAAGTAGCACTTTGCTATTTCCAAACCACTTTTTTTCAAAATTAGCGCTAGTTACATTGGGACACTGATATCTGTCAGGAATATCTGAATATCCCTTGACATGTATATATTTTGTTTTAGAAGACATCCCAAAGTATTGATCTAGGCCCATTTTGGTATATTTCATGCCACCATTTCACCGCCAAATGCGATAAAAAAAAAAAAAGTTCACTTTTTCACAAATTTTGTCACAAACTTTAGGTTTCCCACTGAAATTATTTACAAACAGCTTCTGCAATTATGGCACAAATGGTTGTAAATGCTTCTCTGGGATCCCCTTTTTCAGAAATAACAGACTTATATGGCTTTGTGGGTGCTTTTTGGTAATTAGAAGGCCGCTAAATGCCACTGCGCACCCCACGTGTTTTATGCCCAGGAGTGAAGGGGTTAATTAGGGAGCTTGTAGGGAGCTTGTAGGGTTAATTTTAGCTTTAGTGTAGTGTAGTAGACAACCCCAAGTATTGATCTAGGCCCATTTTGGTATATTTTATGCCACCATTTCACCGCCAAATGCGAGCAAATAAAAAAAAAAACTTTACATTTTTCACAATTTTAGGTTTCTCACTGAAATTATTTACAAACAGCTTGTGCAATTATGGCAGAAATTGTTGTAAAAGCTTCTCTGGGATCCCCTTTGTTCAGAAATAGCAGATTTATATGGCTTTGGCGTTGCTTTTTGGTAATTAGAAGGCCGATAAATGATGCTGCGCACCACACGTGAATTATGCCCAGCAGTGAAGGGGTTAAATTAGGTAGCTTGTAGGGAGCTTGCAGGGTTAATTTTAGAGATCAGCCTCCCACCTGACACATCCCACCCCCTGATCCCTCCCAAACAGCTCTCTTCCCTCCCCCACCCCACAATTGTTACCGCCATCTTAAGTACTGGCAGAAAGTCTGCCAGTACTAAATAAGAGTTTTTTTGTTTTTTTTAAAATAAAAATTATAAAATATTTTAGTTGTGATGGACCCCTGCCTTAGCACCAACCTCCCTGATCCCCCCCCTCCAGCTCTCTAACCCTCTCCTCTACCTAATTACCGCCATCTTGTCTGCCAGTACCCAGTTTGGCCCCACAAACCAAACTTATTTTAATTGTATTTATAACTGTTATTTGTGTTTAATTATTTCTGTAGTGTAGCAGCCCCCCCACAATACCCCCACCCCCTCCCCCTCACAGATCCTTTTAAATATAAAAAAAATAAAATAACTTTTTTTCCCCTTACTTTTTCATTGGTGTCAGTGTGGCTAATGTGCGCATGTGCACGTGCACGCGCGCCCACGTGCACGCGCGCACTGTGCACGCGCGCATCGTGCACGCGCGCGCACACGCTCCCTCCTCCCACCGGTCAGAGGCACCATCGGCACCATCACTACCGGTGCAGAGAGGGCCACAGAGTGGCTCTCTCTGCATCGGAGTCTTGTAAAGGGGTATTGCAGGATGCCTCCATATCGAGGCATCACTGCAATACCCTCAGAGCTGCTGGAAGTGATTGTGATCACTTCCAGCACTCTGTTAGACAACTGACGTACCAGGTACGTCCATTGTCATTAACTGATTGTTAATGCATGACGTACCTGGTACGTCAGTTGTCATTAAGGGGTTAAATACTATGGACACTATATAGACTGAGTGATCTCATTCATATGGATGTGCTATAATATCCAGCTGAGTTAACATGACATGACATATTTAATAGACATAATTAACAGAAGAGTTTGTGGCTGTCTTACTAGAATATTTTGTTATACAATATAATAGATGTATGTAGATGTATGTATTAGATTTTCTAGCGAAACCTCTGTCACAGGTTGTGGTTATATTTTGATATATAGACATATGATGATATCATTGTAACTCTCATCATTATTTTGGTGAATTACCTTGCAGTCCTGTATATCAGTTACTCAATCTAAGCTTTGATTCCGTATTTATAAGCTTTATGATTTGAGCTCTTATCTTATACATACCATTTGCAATTTCATCACAATAAATTTAGTGATATATAAATAATATCACTAGTGCTATCTCGCTTTCTATGTGCTATAAGGTTTACACTGATGGTTAAAGCACAGAGAGTTTTTGTTTACGCTTTGGCTTGACATAATTGGCTGCTTCCTTTGTGTTCAGTCACATGATGTTCTAGCTAGCCAACAATATTAAGGATTATGTGATAGGTGCAGAACAGGGATGTGTTACGATACTCTCCCCTGATTGGCCACTATACGGCTTTTAGGTAGGGGTACTTTCCCAACTCTGGTTAGCCTTTGAAAAAGCCATGTGTCAGTGAAATGCGCATCAGGCTAGCCAATGATATTGAGGATTATGTGATAGGTGTAGAATAGGGGTGTGTTATGATACTCTCCCCTGATTGGCCACTATACGGCTTTTAGGTAGGGGGCTTTCCCGACTCTGGTTAGCCTTTTAAAAAGTTTGTTGTGTGTCGGCAAAATGCACATCAGGCGTATCTTCTGAGTTCAGCAACCGCAATAATTGATAGTATTATTCTGTTGGTATTATAGCTCCTTTAAACGACATATAGCCGTTTTTGGCTGCATAGTACTTAGGTTAATTTGTTGTAAGGTCAATCCTCTTTTTTAGGTTATTGTTCCTTCTGCAGCCCATTAGCTTGTCTTCGTGCATTAGTCTGTGTGGTTCCTATATTTGACATATATTATTAGTGGCGCTTTGTGGTTGTTGGCTCTCAATATTTTCATTTTTAACCTAAGTTTTAATGCATGTACTGCACCTCATACATTTTTAATAATAATAATTAAATGTTATGTTTTACTTTATTTCCTGAGTAGGTGGTTTCTGCTACCACTATATAATTTATTGATTATTACATACTCTTTGAGAGCTCTAGACTTGTCCATCTTTTCTTCTCTTTTTGCCCTCTATCTGAATCTTGAAAGAAAAAATGTAGGTTTAGTATCCTCTTAATAATAGCTGAAAATCATTAATCATATATATATATATATATATATATATATATATATATATATATATATATATATATATATATATATATATATATAAAACATGGAAGGGAACTGCACTCCAAGACCGGATCAGGTACACATCCTGTGACTCAGCAACATCCAGCCCTGGGTGCTAAATAGCACTCCAAAAAAGCTGTGATGTCACCAGAGCAACAGGCAGTTAACCCCAGTCCGGAATGGGTGCAAGAACCAAGGGAGATTACAAATAAAAAGTAATACAACACATAGAAACACCCAGCACTCACCAGCTAGCTCACAGCTAAGATAAAATCACAACTGGAAAGGTTAGTCACCGCATCTGGCCAAATGGGAAAGCTCAGGCACCACGTCAAGGTCCTTTCCATAGCCTGAGTCCCTAACACAGGCACACCATCATGCGAGCTCACAGAGCCAAACAAACTGAGAACAAAGAAGGGGTGCACAGGTGGCTGTAATCACCCATAGAAAATACAAAACATGGAAGGGAACTGCACTCCAAGACCGGATCAGGTACACATCCTGTGACTCAGCAACATCCAGCCCTGGGTGCTAAATAGCACTCCAAAAAAGCTGTGATGTCACCAGAGCCACAGGCAGTTAACCCCAGTCCGGAATGGGTGCAAGAACCAAGGGAGATTACAAATAAAAAGTAATACAACACATAGAAACACCCAGCACTCACCAGCTAGCTCACAGCTAAGATAAAATCACAACTGGAAAGGTTAGTCACCGCATCTGGCCAAATGGGAAAGCTCAGGCACCACGTCAAGGTCCTTTCCATAGCCTGAGTCCCTAACACAGGCACACCATCATGCGAGCTCACAGAGCCAAACAAACTGAGAACAAAGAAGGGGTGCACAGGTGGCTGTAATCACCCATAGAAAATACAAAACATGGAAGGGAACTGCACTCCAAGACCAGATCAGGTACACATCCTGTGACTCAGCAACATCCAGCCCTGGGTGCTAAATAGCACTCCAAAAAAGCTGTGATGTCACCAGAGCCACAGGCAGTTAACCCCAGTCCGGAATGGGTGCAAGAACCAAGGGAGATTACAAATAAAAAGTAATACAACACATAGAAACACCCAGCACTCACCAGCTAGCTCACAGCTAAGATAAAATCACAACTGGAAAGGTTAGTCACCGCATCTGGCCAAATGGGAAAGCTCAGGCACCACGTCAAGGTCCTTTCCATAGCCTGAGTCCCTAACACAGGCACACCATCATGCGAGCTCACAGAGCCAAACAAACTGAGAACAAAGAAGGGGTGCACAGGTGGCTGTAATCACCCATAGAAAATACAAAACATGGAAGGGAACTGCACTCCAAGACCGGATCAGGTACACATCCTGTGACTCAGCAACATCCAGCCCTGGGTGCTAAATAGCACTCTAAAAAAGCTGTGATGTCACCAGAGCCACAGGCAGTTAACCCCAGTACGGAATGGGTGCAAGAACCAAGGGAGATTACAAATAAAAAGTAATACAACACATAGAAACACCCAGCACTCACCAGCTAGCTCACAGCTAAGATAAAATCACAACTGGAAAGGTTAGTCACCGCATCTGGCCAAATGGGAAAGCTCAGGCACCACGTCAAGGTCCTTTCCATAGCCTGAGTCCCTAACACAGGCACACCATCATGCGAGCTCACAGAGCCAAACAAACTGAGAACAAAGAAGGGGTGCACAGGTGGCTGTAATCACCCATAGAAAATACAAAACATGGAAGGGAACTGCACTCCAAGACCGGATCAGGTACACATCCTGTGACTCAGCAACATCCAGCCCTGGGTGCTAAATAGCACTCTAAAAAAGCTGTGATGTCACCAGAGCCACAGGCAGTTAACCCCAGTACGGAATGGGTGCAAGAACCAAGGGAGATTACAAATAAAAAGTAATACAACACATAGAAACACCCAGCACTCACCAGCTAGCTCACAGCTAAGATAAAATCACAACTGGAAAGGTTAGTCACCGCATCTGGCCAAATGGGAAAGCTCAGGCACCACGTCAAGGTCCTTTCCATAGCCTGAGTCCCTAACACAGGCACACCCTCATGCGAGCTCACAGAGCCAAACAAACTGAGAACAAAGAAGGGGTGCACAGGTGGCTGTAATCACCCATAGAAAATACAAAACATGGAAGGGAACTGCACTCCAAGACCGGATCAGGTACACATCCTGTGACTCAGCAACATCCATCCCTGGGTGCTAAATGGCACTCCAAAAAAGCTGTGATGTCACCAGAGCCACAGGCAGTTAACCCCAGTCCGGAATGGGTGCAAGAACCAAGGGAGATTACAAATAAAAAGTAATACAACACATAGAAATACCCAGCACTCACCAGCTAGCTCACAGCTAAGATAAAATCACAACTGGAAAGGTTAGTCACCGCATCTGGCCAAATGGGAAAGCTCAGGCACCACGTCAAGGTCCTTTCCATAGCCTGAGTCCCTAACACAGGCACACCATCATGCGAGCTCACAGAGCCAAACAAACTGAGAACAAAGAAGGGGTGCACAGGTGGCTGTAATCACCCATAGAAAATACAAAACATGGAAGGGAACTGCACTCCAAGACCGGATCAGGTACACATCCTGTGACTCAGCAACATCCAGCCCTGGGTGCTAAATAGCACTCCAAAAAAGCTGTGATGTCACCAGAGCCACAGGCAGTTAACCCCAGTCTGGAATGGGTGCAAGAACCAAGGGAGATTACAAATAAAAAGTAATACAACACATAGAAACACCCAGCACTCACCAGCTAGCTCACAGCTAAGATAAAATCACAACTGGAAAGGTTAGTCACCGCATCTGGCCAAATGGGAAAGCTCAGGCACCACGTCAAGGTCCTTTCCATAGCCTGAGTCCCTAACACAGGCACACCATCATGCGAGCTCACAGAGCCAAACAAACTGAGAACAAAGAAGGGGTGCACAGGTGGCTGTAATTACCCATAGAAAATACAAAACATGGAAGGGAACTGCACTCCAAGACTGGATCAGGTACACATCCTGTGACTCAGCAACATCCAGCCCTGGGTGCTAAATAGCACTCCAAAAAAGCTGTGATGTCACCAGAGCCACAGGCAGTTAACCCCAGTCCGGAATGGGTGCAAGAACCAAGGGAGATTACAAATAAAAAGTAATACAACACATAGAAACACTCAGCACTCACCAGCTAGCTCACAGCTAAGATAAAATCACAACTGGAAAGGTTAGTCACCGCATCTGGCCAAATGGGAAAGCTCAGGCACCACGTCAAGGTCCTTTCCATAGCCTGAGTCCCTAACACAGGCACACCATCATGCGAGCTCACAGAGCCAAACAAACTGAGAACAAAGAAGGGGTGCACAGGTGGCTGTAATCACCCATAGAAAATACAAAACATGGAAGGGAACTGCACTCCAAGACCGGATCAGGTACACATCCTGTGACTCAGCAACATCCAGCCCTGGGTGCTAAATAGCACTCCAACAAAGCTGTGATGTCACCAGAGCCACAGTCAGTTAACCCCAGTCCGGAATGAGTGCAAGAACCAAGGGAGATTACAAATAAAAAGTAATACAACACATAGAAACACCCAGCACTCACCAGCTAGCTCACAGCTAAGATAAAATCACAACTGGAAAGGTTAGTCACCGCATCTGGCCAAATGGGAAAGCTCAGGCACCACGTCAAGGTCCTTTCCATAGCCTGAGTCCCTAACACAGGCACACCATCATGCGAGCTCACAGAGCCAAACAGACTGAGAACAAAGAAGGGGTTCACAGGTGGCTGTAATCACCCATAGAAAATACAAAACATGGAAGGGAACTGCACTCCAAGACCGGATCAGGTACACATCCTGTGACTCAGCAACATCCAGCCCTGGGTGCTAAATAGCACTCCAAAAAAGCTGTGATGTCACCAGAGCCACAGGCAGTTAACCCCAGTCCGGAATGGGTGCAAGAACCAAGGGAGATTACAAATAAAAAGTAATACAACACATAGAAACACCCAGCACTCACCAGCTAGCTCACAGCTAAGATAAAATCACAACTGGAAAGGTTAGTCACCGCATCTGGCCAAATGGGAAAGCTCAGGCACCACGTCAAGGTCCTTTCCATAGCCTGAGTCCCTAACACAGGCACACCATCATGCGAGCTCACAGAGCCAAACAAACTGAGAACAAAGAAGGGGTGCACAGGTGGCTGTAATCACCCATAGAAAATACAAAACATGGAAGGGAACTGCACTCCAAGACCGGATCAGGTACACATCCTGTGACTCAGCAACATCCAGCCCTGGGTGCTAAATAGCACTCCAAAAATGCTGTGATGTCACCAGAGCCACAGGCAGTTAACCCCAGTCCGGAATGGGTGCAAGAACCAAGGGAGATTACAGATAAAAAGTAATACAACACATAGAAACACCCATCACTCACCAGCTAGCTCACAGCTAAGATAAAATCACAACTGGAAAGGTTAGTCACCGCATCTGGCCAAATGGGAAAGCTCAGGCACCACGTCAAGGTCCTTTCCATAGCCTGAGTCCCTAACACAGGCACACCATCATGCGAGCTCACAGAGCCAAACAAACTGAGAACAAAGAAGGGGTGCACAGGTGGCTGTAATCACCCATATAAAATACAAAACATGGAAGGGAACTACACTCCAAGACCGGATCAGGTACACATCCTTTGACTCAGCAGCATCCAGCCCTGGGTGCTAAATAGCACTCCAAAAAAGCTGTGATGTCACCAGAGCCACAGGCAGTTAACCCCAGTCCGGAATGAGTGCAAGAACCAAGGGAGATTACAAATAAAAAGTAATACAACACATAGAAACACCCAGCACTCACCAGCTAGCTCACAGCTAAGATAAAATCACAACTGGAAAGGTTAGTCACCGCATCTGGCCAAATGGGAAAGCTCAGGCACCACGTCAAGGTCCTTTCCATAGCCTGAGTCCCTAACACAGGCACACGATCATGCGAGCTCACAGAGCCAAACAAACTGAGAACAAAGAAGGGGTGCACAGGTGGCTGTAATCACCCATAGAAAATACAAAACATGGAAGGGAACTGCACTCCAAGACCGGATCAGGTACACATCCTGTGACTCAGCAACATCCAGCCCTGGGTGCTAAATAGCACTCCAAAAAAGCTGTGATGTCACCAGAGCCACAGGCAGTTAACCCCAGTCCGGAATGGGTGCAAGAACCGAGGGAGATTACAAATAAAAAGTAATACAACACATAGAAACACCCAGCACTCACCAGCTAGCTCACAGCTAAGATAAAATCACAACTGGAAAGGTTAGTCACCGCATCTGGCCAAATGGGAAAGCTCAGGCACCACGTCAAGGTCCTTTCCATAGCCTGAGTCCCTAACACAGGCACACCATCATGCGAGCTCACAGAGCCAAACAAACTGAGAACAAAGAAGGGGTGCACAGGTGGCTGTAATCACCCATAGAAAATACAAAACATGGAAGGGAACTGCACTCCAAGACCGGATCAGGTACACATCCTGTGACTCAGCAACATCCAGCCCTGGGTGCTAAATAGCACTCCAAAAAAGCTGTGATGTCACCAGAGCCACAGGCAGTTAACCCCAGTTATAACCAACATTTTTAAGTACAAGAAAAAGTCCTAAGCTTCTAGCCAGGTCAAATTATTGCTCATCACTGATCCCACCCATCAGCGTCAAAAATGACACCCACTACCCCACACCCTCTTTGCATATGTTCAGTTATTTTGAAGCACCTTATTGTGAAGTCATTTTTTAATTATTTTTTTTTTAAACCATAACAAATTAAGTCCTTTTAATACAATTATTACAAATTATATACATTTGCTATACATTTTGCAGTGACTAGACAGTATTTATATCCCTCTCACATGATGCAAAGTTGTGTAAACCAGGACAGGTTCAATCTACAGCAGCAGGGATATGAAACAAATCTGCTTAGTTTCCAATTTGCTTTTTATATTTTTATTTTGCGTGGGTAGTAACCTGGACAACTAACAATGGATGGCCTTTTGCTTTGATAAAAGGGACAAACATTTAATATAGCTGATTTTGTCTTCTAAAAAAATAAATAAATTAACTGTTCTATGCCTACAGAGCATTTCTTGTTTTGCCACAATATTCCTTTAAATTAATGTTTTAAACAGATTCCCCTACTCTGCAACCTGGCTAAAGAAAAAAATCTCAGAAAAGCCCTCAAAATCTCTTAAGCTACCTTTGTTTCTGAAGACAACCAACCAGCCTTTTCTATTTATATATGGCCTTCTATTCCATCATCTTGTATTTCCCCCAGGCCTCAAATCAGCCATATCAGAGCCCTACTTATCTCACATAAACCACACCCCTGTTGACGATGGTTGACGATGCCTCACCCTCTGCATATCACCCGTGCTTCTTCTCAGCAGCTCCACAGCGATGCAACTGCACGGCATCTTCAAGCCAACGCTTCATCTTTACATTCACTGCTAGATCTACATGCCCAGCCTTCAGTAGTCAGTGAATGATGATTTAACATTCACTCACTGTCTTTCACTACTTGCCACAGTTAAATTTCTACTATACTATATATATATATGCATATATATATATATATATATATATATATATATATATATATATATATATATATCTCAAACAACTCCTACCCTTCTAGATTGTAAGTTTCCATGGGAATAGTGTCCTCAATTCCTCCTGCATTTGTTTGATACATGTTGTCCTGTCTCTGAAAAATACTGCATTGTCTTTTCTCTTATGTACCCATGGACAGCACTGCAGAATTTGTTGGCTCTTTATAAATAAAGTATAATAATATAATAATATATCAATTTGATTGCGCTCTCGCATTCGAGTTTACTTTCAACTTGTAATACGAGAGCTCTTTCCGTCATGTGCAAAAAACTGAAAAAAACAACATATTGCTTGCACACAAAAGTTAGCACGACTCTTGTAACCTTGCCCTCTGTGTTCAGACGTATGTATGCACTTTGTGCCCTTCCCAGTCAAATTGAAAATTCCTATGTTCTTCACTTAGAAGAAAATGTTCTTATTATTTTTAAATAGATATATAGCTATACATATAAATTTTACAAAAAAAATAAATAATAATAATACCAGCAATAATGTAGACGCAATAATACTTTGGGGTAGATTTATCAAGCAGCGGATGCTGCTTTCTACACCCGAGGTTTCAGGTCCACCTGAAACTTAGGACAGTCTAGGCCACAATAAACTTTCATGATTCAGAAAGAGCATGTAATTTTAAAAAAAATTCCAATTTACTTTTATCACCAATTTTGCTTTGTTCTCTTGGTATTCTTAGTTGAAAGCTTAACCTAGGAGGTTCATATGCTAATTTCTTAGACCTTGAAGCCCACCTCTTTCAGATTGCATTTTAACAGTTTTTCACCACTAGAGGGTGTTAGTTCACGTATTTCATATAGATAACACTGTGCTTGTGCACGAGAAGTTATCTGGGAGCAGACACTGATTGGCTAGACTGCAAGTCTGTCAAAAGAACTGAAAAAAGGGGCAGTTTGCAGAGGCTTAGATACAAGATAATCACAGAGGTTAAAAGTATATTATTATAACTGTGTTGGTTATGCAAAACTGGGAAATGGGTAATAAAAGGGATTATCTATCTTTTAAAACAATAAAAATTCTGGTGTAGACTGTCCCTTAAAGAAGCAGCGGTCATAACTTGTCCGCCACCTTTTATGATCAGGATAAGTGACACCCCCTACTAGCGGTCGATTGCCCGCAAATGTGCAGGGGGTGGCATTGCACAAGCATTTCACTAGAAATGCTTGTGCAATGATAAATGCCGACAGCGATGTCGGGCGGACATGATTCGCTACAGCTAATCATGTCCGCTTGACATATGATAAATTTACCCCTTTGAATGCAGTTAGCACGCAAGTGAAAAAGTAATTTAGCTTGAAACTTGTAATCTGGCCCATTATGTACCAAGATATGTTATTTATGAATTGATCTAATTAAGTATTATCTAGCAACATTTTACAATGTTTTTCTGAAAAGTGTGAGGGTCTTAAGGTTTTTTTAAATTTGTATGGATCACATTTTCTGTAAGTCTGAGGAAGGGTCTATGCACTCTCAGAAGCCGAATTATCAAGGGCCGAAAGGCCCCTGATCCCCCTGTTTCCGCGTGAGCCTTCAGGCTCGCCGGAAACAGCAGTTAAGAAGCAGCGGTCTTAAGACCGTCGCTCCTTAACTGGTCCGCCACCTCTCAGCGGTGGACAGCAGTCAACCCGATTAGATACGATCGGGTTGATTGACACCCCCTGCTAGTGGTCAATTGGCCGAGAATCTGCAGGGGGCAGTTCACCGGAACTGCTTGTGCAATGTTAAATTCTGACAGCGTATAGCTATGTACCCCTAATCTGCTGCCCTAACATCGCCGACCCCTATATTATATTTATTAACCCCTAACCTGCCCCCCACAACGTCGCCGCCACCTACCTACAATAATTAACCCCTAATCTGCCGACCGCAAAGAGCCACCACCTACATTATAGCTATGTACCCCTAATCTGCTGCCCCTAACACTGCCGACCCCTATATTATATTTATTAACCCCTAATCTGCCCTCCTTAACATCGCCGACACCTAACTTCAATTATTAACCCCTAATCTTCCGACCGAATCTCGCCGCTATTCTAATAAATGTATTAACCCCTAAAGCTAAGTCTAACCCTAACACTAACACCCCCCTAAATTAAATATAATTTAAATCTAACGAAATTAATTAACTCTTATTAAATAAATTATTCCTATTTAAAGCTAAATACTTACCTGTAAAATAAATCCTAATATAGCTACAATATAAATTATAATTATATTATAGCTATTTTAGGATTAATATTTATTTTACAGGTAACTTTGTATTTATTTTAACCAGGTACAATAGCTATTAAATAGTTAAGAACTATTTAATAGCTAAAATAGTTAAAATAATTACAAAATTACCTGTAAAATAAATCCTAACCTAAGTTACAATTAAACCTAACACTACACTATCAATAAATTAATTTAATACAATACCTACAATTACCTACAATTAAACCTAACACTACACTATCAATAAATTAATTAAATACAATACCTACAAATAACTACAATGAAATAAACTAACTAAAGTACAAAAAATAAAAAAGAACTAAGTTACAAAAAATAAAAAAATATTTACAAACATAAGAAAAATATTACAACAATTTTAAACTAATTACACCTACTCTAAGCCCCCTAATAAAATAACAAAGCCCCCCAAAATAAAAAATGCCCTACCCTATTCTAAATTACTAAAGTTCAAAGCTCTTTTACCTTACCAGCCCTGAACAGGGCCCTTTGCGGGGCATGCCCCAAAGAATTCAGCTCTTTTGCCTGTAAAAAAAACATACACTACCCCCCCCCAACATTACAACCCACCACCCACATACCCCTAATCTAACCCAAACCCCCCTTAAATAAACCTAACACTAAGCCCCTGAAGATCTTCCTACCTTATCTTCACCTCACCGGGTATCACCGATCGGTCCTGGCTCCAAAATCTTCATCTAAGCCCAAGCGGGGGCTAGACATCCATCATCCGACGGCTGAAGAAGTCCAGAAGAGGCTCCAAAGTCTTCATCCTATCCGGGAAGAAGAGTAGATCCGGACCGGCAACCATCATCTTCCAAGCGGCATCTTCTATCTTCATCCGATGAGGACCGGCTCCATCTTGAAGACCTCCATCGCGGATCCATCCTTCTTCTCTGACGACTAGACGACGAATGACGGTTCCTTTAAATGACTTCATCCAAGATGGCGTCCCTCGAATTCCGATTGGCTGATAGGATTCTATCAGCCAATCGGAATTAAGGTAGGAATATTCTGATTGGCTGATGGGATCAGCCAATCAGAATCAAGTTCAATCCGATTGGTTGATCCAATCAGCCAATCGGATTGAACTTGATTCTGATTGGCTGAGTCCACGGATCATCCATTACTTGTGGGATACCAATACCAAAGCTAAAGTACACGGATGAAGGGAGGGACAAGGCAGGTACTTAAACGGAAGGTACCACTGCCTGTAAAACCTTTCTCCCAAAAATAGCCTCCGAAGAAGCAAAAGTATCAAATTTGTAGAATTTTGAAAAAGTATGAAGCGAAGACCAAGTCGCCGCCTTGCAGATCTGTTCAACAGAAGCCTAATTTTTAAAGGCCCATGTGGAAGCCACAGCTCTAGTAGAATGAGCTGTAATCCTTTCTGGAGGCTGCTGGCCAGCAGTTTCATAAGCTAAGCGGATTATGCTTTTTAGCCAAAAAGAAAGAGAGGTTGCCGAAGCCTTTTGACCTCTCCTCTGTCCAGAGTAGACAACAAACAAAGCAGATGTTTGACGAAAATCTTTAGTAGCTTGTAAGTAAAACTTTAAAGCACGAACCACGTCCAGATTGTGTAATAGGCGTTCCTTCTTTGAAGAAGGATTAGGACACAAAGACGGAACAACAATCTCTTGATTGATATTCTATTAGATACCACTTTAGGTAAAAACCCAGGTTTGGTACGCAGAACTACCTTATCTGCATGGAAGATCAGATAAGGAGAATCACATTGTAAGGCAGATAACTCGGAAACTCTACGAGCCGAGGAAATAGCTACCAAAAAAAGAACTTTCCAAGATAAAAGTTTGATATCTATGGAATGAAGAACTTTAAGAACCAAATTTAAACTCCATGGTGGAGCAACAGGTTTAAACACAGGCTTGATTCTAACTAAAGCCTGACAAAATGCCTGAACGTCTGGGACATCCGCCAGACGCTTGTTCAAAAGAATAGATAGCGCAGAAATCTGTCCCTTTAAGGAACTAGATATTTCCGCCATATCTTATGATAGATTTTCCTGGTGACAGGCTTTCATGCCTGAATTAATGTATCAATGACTGACTCGGAGAAACCACGCTTTGATAAAATCAAGCGTTCAATCTCCAGGCAGTCCTCATAGAAATTAGATTTGGATGGTTGAAAGGAACTAGCTGACAATCCTTTCTCCAATCCTTCTTGGAGAAAAGATAATATCCTGGGAATCCTGACTTTACTCCATGAGTAGCCCTTGGATTCACACCAATAAAGATATTTCCGCCATATCTTATGATAGATTTTCCTGGTGACAGGCTTTCATGCCTGAATTAATGTATCAATGACTGACTCGGAGAAACCACGCTTTGATAAAATCAAGCGTTCAATCTCCAGGCAGTCCTCATAGAAATTAGATTTGGATGGTTGAAAGGACCTTGAAGTAGAAGGTCCTGTCTCAGCGGCAGAGTCCATGGTGGAAAGGATGACATGTCCACCAGATCTGCATACCAAGTCCTGCGTGGTCACGCAGGTGCTATCACGATCACTGATGCTCTCTCCTGCTTGATTTTGGCAATCAGACGAGGGAGCAGAGGAAACGGTGGAAACACATAAGCCAGGTTGAAGGACCAAGGCGCTGCTAGAGCATCTATCAGCGTTGCCTTGGGGTCCCTGGACCTGGATACGTAACAAGGAAGCTTGGCGTTCTGGCGAGACGCCATGAGATCCAGTTCTGGTTTGCCACAAGGATAAACCAAATGAGCAAACACCTCCGGATGGAGATCCCACTCCCCCGGATGAAAAGTCTGACGACTTAGAAAATCCCCCTCCCAGTTCTCTACACCTGGGATATGGATAGCTGATAGGTGGTGATAGCTGATAAGAGTGAATCTCTGCCCAGCGAATTATCTTTGAGACTTCTAACATCACTAGGGAATGCCTTGTTCCCCCTTGATGGTTGATGTAAGCCACAGTCGTGATGTTGTCCGACTGAAATCTGATGAACCTCATTGTCGCTAAATGAGGCCAAGCCTGAAGAGCATTGAATATCGCTCTTAGTTCCAGAATGTTTATTGGAAGGAGTGACTCCTTCTGAGTCCACGATCCCTGAGCCTTCAGGGAGTTCCAGACTGCACCCCAACCTAGAAGGCTGGCGTCTGTCGTCACAATTGTCCAATCTGGCCTGCGAAAGGTCATACCTTTAGACAGATGGACCCGATATAGAATCCCTGGTCTCTTGATCCAGATTTAGTAGAGGGGACAAATCTGTGTAATCCCCATTCCACTGACTGAGCATGCAGAGTTGCAGCGGTCTGAGATGTAGGCATGCAAACGGCACTATGTCCATTGCCGCTACCATTAAGCCGATTACTTCCATGCACTGAGCCACCGAAGGGCGAGGGATGGAATAAAGAACACGGCAGGAATTTAGAAGTTTTGATAACCTGGACTCCGTCAGGTAAATTTTCATTTCTACAGAATCTATCAGAGTCCCTAGGAAGGAAACTCTTGTAAGGGGGGATAGAGAACTCTTTTCCTCGTTCACCTTCCACCCATGCGACCTCAGAAATGCCAACACTATGTCCGTATGAGACTTGGCAATTTGGAAGTTTGACGCCTGAATTAGGATGTCGTCTAAATAAGGGGCCACTGCTATGCCCCGCGGCCTTAGGACCGCCAGAAGCGACCCCAGAACCTTCGTAAAAATGCTTGGGACTGTAGCTAGCCCAAAGGGAAGAGCTACAAACTGGTAATGCCTGTCTAGGAAGGCAAACCTGAGAAACCGATGATGATCTTTGTGTATCGGAATGTGAAGATAAGCATCCTTTAAATCCACTGTAGTCATGTATTGACCCTCCTGGATCATAGGTAGGATGGTACGAATAGTCTCCATCTTGAATGATGGAACTCTGAGGAATTTGTTTAAGATTTTTAGATCCAAAATTGGTCTGAAGGTTCCCTCTTTTTTGGGAACTACAAACAGATTTGAGTAAAATCCCTGTCCCTGTTCCTCCTTTGGAACTGGATGGATCACTCCCATAACTAGGAGGTCTTGTTCACAGTGTAAGAATGCCTCTCTCTTTATCTGGTTTGCAGATAATTGTGAAAGGTGAAATCTCCCTTTTGGGGGGGAAGCCTTGAAGTCCAGAAGATATCCCTGGGATATAATTTCCAACGCCGAGGGATCCTGAACATCTCTTGCCCACGCCTGGGCGAAGAGCGAAAGTCTGCCCCCTACTAGATCCGTTATCGGATAGGGGGCCGTTCCTTCATGCTGTCTTAGAGGCAGCAGCAGGCTTTTTGGCCTGCTTACCCTTGTTCCAGGTCTGGTTAGGTCTCCAGACCGTCTTGGACTGAGCAAAAGTTCCCTCTTGTTTTGCATTAGAGGAAGTTGATGCCGCACTTGCCTTGAAGTTTCGAAAGGCCCGAAAGTTAGACTGTTTGGCCCTTGATTTGGACCTTTCCTGAGGAAGGGCATGACCTTTTCCTCCAGTGATATCAGCAATAATCTCCTTCAAACCAGGCCCAAATAGGGTCTGCCCCTTGAAGGGAATGTTAAACAGCTTAGATTTTGAAGTAACGTCAGCTGACCATGATTTAAGCCATAGCGCTCTGCGCGCCTGGATAGCAAAACCAGAATTCTTAGCCGTTAGTTTAGTCAAATGAACAATGGCATCAGAAACAAAAGAATTGGCTAGCTTAAGTGCTCTAAGCTTGTCAAGTATGTCATCCAATGGAGTCGCTACCTGTAGAGCCTCTTCCAGAGACTCAAACCAGAACGCCGCAGCAGCAGTGACAGGAGCAATGCATGCAAGGGGCTGTAGGATAAAACCTTGTTGAATAAACATTTTCTTAAGGTAACCCTCTAACTTTTTATCCATTGGATCTAAGAAAGCACAACTGTCCTCAACAGGGATAGTAGTACGCTTTGCTAGAGTAGAAACTGCTCCCTCCACCTTAGGAACTGTCTGCCATAAGTCCCGTGTGGTGGCGTCTTTTGGAAACATTTTTCTAAAAATAGGAGGGGGAGAGAACGGCACACCTGGTCTATCCCATTCCTTAGTAATAATTTCTGTAAACCTTTTAGGTATTGGAAAAACATCAGTACACACCGGCACTGCATAGTATTTATCCAGTCTACACAATTTCTCTGGCACTGCAATTGTATCACAGTCATTCAGAGCAGCTAAAACCTCCCTGAGTAACACGCGGGGGTGCTCAAGCTTAAATTTAAATGTAGAAATATCAGAATCAGGTTGCATCATCTTCCCTGAGCCAGAAATCTCACCCACAGAAAGAAGCTCTCCTTCTTCAGCTTCTGCATATTGTGAGGCATTATCAGACATAGCTCTTAAAGCATCAGTATGCTCTGTATTTCGTCTAACTCCAGAGCTATCTCGCTTTCCTCTAAAATCAGGTAGTCTGTCTAATACCGCTGACAGTGTATTATCCATGACTGCCGCCATGTCTTGTAAAGTAAACGCTATGGGCGTCATTTGAGCGTGAGTCCCTTGAGCGGGAGTCAAAGGATCTGACACGTGGGGAGAGTTAGTCGGCATAACTTCCCCCTCGTCAGATTCCTCTGGTGATAAATTTTTTAAAGACAGAATATGATCTTTATTGCTTAAAGTGAAATCAGTACATTTGGTACACATTCTAAGAGGGGGCTCCACAATGGCTTTTAAACATAATGAACAAGGAGTTTCCTCTATGTCAGACATGTTTATACAGACTAGCAATGAGACTAGCAAGCTTGGAAAACACTTTAAATCAAGTTAACAAGCAAATATAATAAACGGTACTGTGCCTTTAAGAGAAACAAATTTTGTCAGAATTTGAAAAACAGTGAAAAAAGGAAGTAAATCAAACAAAATTTTTACAGTGTGTATAATAGGCTAACAGAGCATTGCACCCACTTGCAAATGGATGATTAACCCCTTAGTTCAAAAACCAGATTAAAAAAAACAATCTAGACATTTTTAAACAGTCACACCAAACTGCCACAGCCTTGCTGTGGGCCTTAACACAGTGGAAAGCCTCAGGAAACTGTTTCTAGGCAAATTTAAGCCAGCCATGTGGAAAAAACTAGACCCCAATAAAGTTTTATCACCAAAGTATATATAAAAACGTTTAAACATGCCAGCAAACGTTTTATATTGCAAATATAAAAGAGTATTACCTCAGAAAATAAGCATGATACCAGTCGCTATTAAATCACTGTATTCAGGCTTACCTTACATAAATTTGGCAACAGCAGCATTTTCTAGCATTCACATCTTCTAGAAAAATCTTAACTGCACATACCTCATAGCAGGATAACCTGCACGCCATTCCCCCGCTGAAGTTATCTCTCTCTTCAGTCATGTGTGAGAACAGCAATGGATCTTAGTTACAACCTGCTAAGATCATAGAAATCACAGGCAGATTCTTCTATTTTTCTGCCTGGAACAAAATAGTACAACTCCGGTACCATTTAAAAATAATAAACTTTTGATTGAAGTAAAATAACAGCTACATTTCACCACTTCTCTCTTACTACCTCCATGTTTGTTGAGAGTTGCAAGAGAATGACTGGATATGGCAGTTAGGGGAGGAGCCATATAGACAGCTCTGCTGTGGGTGTCCTCTTGCAACTTCCTGTTGGGAATGAGAATATCCCACAAGTAATGGATGATCCGTGGACTGGATACACCTTACAAGAGAAATACTCTCTTTGGTCTCTGAAAATCTGAATGCATATCCAACAGAGGCAGCTAACCCCAAAACAAAAATCCACCATAGTGTTCCACAAAATATACACAAAAGAAGCAGCTACATACACAGACACATAAAAACTACATAGGCACATGGACGTGACAAACACACACTACATATAGACACACACACACTACACTAACACATACACACACTATGAAGAAACAGTCACTACACATACTACATAGACACACGAATGCAAACTTCATAGACACAGACTACATAGACACACACGCATAACACACACACACTACACAGACACACACTTCACAGACACACACTACAAATAGATACACACTACATTATTACATACACACTACATAGAAACAGAGACATTACACACACCATGCACACTCCATAGACACTGACTACATAGACACACAAGTATGACACACACAATACACAGACACACACTACATAGACAAAAATGCACACTACACAGACACGCACTACATAAACACACAGACACTAAACACATGCTACACAGACACACTCTACATAGACACACAGAAATGACACAAACAGTACACACACTACATAGACACTCACACACTACACAGACATATTTAACTAAATCAAAAACTTTAGTTTTTATGTCACTGCACTTTTTCCCCTTTACAATATTTTGATTTCTGTTAAGTCCTGACAGATGCTTAATACTTTAATATTCCAATCTATTTTACCTTCTTTCCAAGTAAAAAAGCTGTCTTATCTGCACCCTTAGGGCCAATCAAACACATGCCAGAGCCATAAATTTTAATTGCATTTCAAAATGACCCATTTCCAAAAATGCTTGCTGATTGAGGTTATGTACTTTTTTCCTGCAAAATGCTACAATTTGTAATCTGTGCTCATTAATCCTTGTCTTAACTGGAAAATGTTGACAATTAAATGAAGTAATACGGATTAACTGTGCGCTCTGTCGTCTTTTGCTTTACTTTTAGTCAAGTAAACTTGCTTATGATTTTTTAATACCTCTTAGAGAAAGAATAAATGGAACACGTTTCAATATTATTTCTAATGTCACATTAAGTCTTATTTTTAATGCACTATTTAAAGATACAAAACCAGTGCAATATTTGTGTTGTTGAGGGATGACAGCAATAACACAAAGGGAGCATGAATACTTAAAAGACGGAGAAGTGCAATAACAGCGTTGTACTTTTAAGTTTATTTTCCAATCAATATAGCAGCTCTGAGGGTGCCAAACCGTGAGTAACATAATAAAGCTAGTATTGTACGTGTTCACATTAACTAGTAGCAGACAGAAATATTTGTCAGTACACCTGTATTCTAAACTCTTATTAGAGGTAGGGGAATAGGTTTTTAGAGACGGTACCTCTCTATTTGTCTCTTACGCTGATACAATAGTGGCAGTATCAATGCAGATTATTTCCTGGAAAGGGAGTAGCATTACATTGCTCATAAAGAGAAAAGTGATTCTGAGATGCCTAAATATTAAAAAAGCAGACATAGGGGCCGATTTACTATGCCCCGAATGGGGCCAACTCGCCTTGTTTCCGCGAGAGCTTTCAGGCTCGCCGGAAACAGGAGTTAAGAAGCTCCATAACTGTATCCACGACCTCTGAGCGGCGTACAGCAATCAACCTGATCGAATACGATCGGGTTGAATGACACCCCCTGCTAGCGGCCGATTGGCCGCAAATCTGCAGGGGGCGGCATTGCACAAGCAGTTCACTAGAACTGCTTGTGCAATGCTGAATGCCAACAGCGTATGCTGTCCGCATTCAGCGATGTCTGGCGGACATGATATGCTACAGTGTATCATGTCCGCCAGACTTTAATAATTCGGCCTCATAGTGATTTTAGAGGAAACTCACCTAACTCCCAGTGAAAATAAAAAAGATAAAGCAGGAATGTGGTGAGAGATCATTTACACCCTGTATAAAAGTAAAAGGCCCAGAGGTATAGCTATCCTCTTTTGGAAAAAACCTTGACTATAAAATCACATAAACTATCTTAGATCTGGAAATGAGGTATGTGGTAGACACAGTGGGGCAAGAACAGAGCCCATTTTTTTAATGGGGGGGGGTTGGACTGCAAACTGACAAAAAGGAGTTACGTAGTAACTTTCGAACTAAGCTTTTGCATCTTGCACATGCCCCTATCTTATTAGGCAGGGACTTTAATATAGCTCCACAAATACCAGGATTTAATAATCCTGAGCTATCCATTACTAAAATAATAACTTTGCCGATATTGGTTAACAACCACCTGTAATCTTCAAGTTGATCGTTACCCTCAAGCAGTTGTGTTCATGTAAAGCATGCCCCAAGACCTGCACTGCTTTTAATCTATAACATAGAAAAAAATAATCTGAAATGCCTGATGAAACTGCTGTTCACAAGCTGAGAAACTCATTGCATGTAAAAGGGGTCTTATATAAGCCCCTGATCACTTGATGCTTATGTTTTTAATTTGTTTCTAAATAAATAAGTTTTAACTTAGCACATAGTGATAGCACATTTTGTTCTGAGCAATATACTCCTTGGTTGGACATAGTATTGGTTTTGAATACAATCTAAAGATCTGGTCTGTTCCTGACACCAGGTGTGGGTGAGCTGATATACCCTGGGATATCAGCCTGCTACTACTAGCACATCAGGGTGCTCTTGTTAATTGTGAGTACCCATTTTGCTTAACTTACCCAATTCCCATTTATGTGAGACACC
The DNA here is from genome assembly GCF_027579735.1 of Bombina bombina. Classification (NCBI taxonomy): domain Eukaryota; kingdom Metazoa; phylum Chordata; class Amphibia; order Anura; family Bombinatoridae; genus Bombina; species Bombina bombina. Next base: position 1,181,263,319 of record NC_069501.1, on the reverse strand, counting down.
ATTGGATGATCTGCACATAAATGGCCCCTCTATTTGCTTTTTTTTTTTTTTTTCTTCAAAAACTCAATAGGATTAGCATTAAAGTAAAAATGGAAAAGAAGATGATACAAGGACTCTCTCAGAGACACTGGCTCTTTCAACACTTGGACTTTATTAATTAACAGAATGGACACAAATATTATATGAATATTATAAGGAACAGTTTAATGATATACACAGTTATAATGTTTAATACATTGTTGAAGGATGTTGTCAGCTTTATAAATAATATAGCAGCTCCAGCCTGTTAGGGTCTGTTCTAGAATTTGGTGGTTGTAAATAGTTACTTAACCATACATTGATGACTTGGACGGGGGGGGGGGGGGTCTGAGGACTGAAAGTGTACCATGGGTGTTGCATTGGAAAAAGTTGGGTGGTGCAGCTAAATAGTTGATGGTATGGTGGGGCAGCTATGGAGATAAGGACTGAGAAATGATGGGGTAATTTTCAACCTCCCACTAAGCCAAACAAGTGGCACCATTCACAAACAGTTTATGCTTCATAAGAAGAGGTAAAATAAATTATATTACAAATCCATATAAAACTATGTGAGTCCAGTCCAATATAAACATATTCTTGTGTATCTTATACCACCCACCATAGATAAGTGGTTCAAACAATGTTCTCCTATTTTTGATTCAGTCTCTACTCAAAGCCCGGGCTGCTCCTTTTATTGAAATAATGGCCCACCTCCTAAAGATTAGCCTACAAATCACAAGTACTCAAGGGTGCCACATTGCATAGAATGTATTCATAAAAGCAGCCCTTTGAGCAGGCTGAGACTGGCACACGTCCTGTGCCCCACCCTTTAGAGGGGCCCCGTACTGCCAGGGGTGAGTGTTTGTGAAAGTTCAATGAACATTCTGCATTTAGTTTATAAAGAATTGTTTATATTGGACACATTGAATGTTGGGACAGGGCAGGCCATACAGCAGGCAGGGCATACAGGGGGAGGGGAACAAGAGGGCTGGGCTGAGCGGCCCCACAATTTGTCTTACACAAGATGCTAAAGGTGGCCCTGCATAACAGCATAAAAAACAAGCAATGTGTTTCTAACTCATCTACATGGGCTAATGAAACGTTGCTTGTTTTTACATGCTTTTATGAATACATTTTAGTGCTTGCATCTGCTTTGGATTTTTTCCTCCTGTGGACCCTTCTCTATAGATCAGCAGCAGATCTTCTGGTTCCTGTTAGACCGCTTGATCCATGCAGCTGGTAGACTGTGATGTCCCAAACTGGCTGTACAGAACCTGCAGAACCTGTATGTGAAAGCTTCTTTCTACTTAATTCAAGTGTGTTACTGTGCTATGTGATGTGATTCCCTTTTCCACATTTAATTTGCAGACTGAACTTTTGTGAATTAATTCTTGTTGGTAGATTTTTTTTTTTATAATATAGAAGGCAGGTGTCTATACATGAATGTCTGACATGGTTTGTAAGTACAGTATTGTAAACAGAAACTCCTATACTATCAGATGTATTAATATATGTTATTTTTAACTGTATGCTGTAGCCATGAAAGCTTCTAGTGTGGTCTGTAAATGTATGTAAACTGTGTAGTTTCAGTGCAAGGCAGAATCATTTTTTATTCTCCCTGCAATTGTTTGTATAATGTGCAACAATAATCTTGCCTTTATAAAATAATCTTGTTCCTTTTTGATGGCAACAATGAATGGGATGCCATTATCTTGGGGAAATATGGTGAACTGAGACTCTGTGTCTGTGAAAGTTATCCCCAAGTGACAGCATCTTTTTCAGCAAGATTATTGGCTATTTCTCTGTAATCTTGCAAGGATAAATTAGAAAATACTGCATTCCTGTGTGGCTGTTTAGTGAGGATCTGTGTGACGCTGCTAATAAACTTACTGTGTTAGTTGCAATTTGACTAAGAAATTCTGGGCGAGATACGGCGCAAGCTTCATCGTAACTGCTGAAACCCACGTCGCCCGTAATTTCACCCGGCACATCGGGAAATCACATAAACCCCGCCGGCAGTTCATAAACTGCTGTAAGCCGGATAAACTAGCGATGTCCAGAAATGTGCGCAAATATAAATTTCTGGAGTCGCCAGTGACTTATGGCACTTTAGAAACTGCCGGAGCCTCAGAAAATAAAAAAAAGTAAATTCTCCCGTAAAAGTTCAACCCACCTCCCAAAAATAAATCCGACATGTAAAACCCCTATATCCGCCATTACCCCATATCAGAACTAAAAATAAATGTATTAACCCCTAATCCGCCAACCCCCCACATAGCAATCTAACTAATAAATGTATTAACTCCTAATCCGCCAAACCCCCACATCGCAATCTACCTATTAACCCCTAATCCACCAACCCCCACATCGCAAAGTTTCTTATAAACATTTTAACCCGTAATCCGCCAAACCCCCACAATGCAATAAATCTAATAAATCTATTAACCCCTAAACCGCCAACCCACCACAACGCAATAAATCTATTAAATCTATTAACTCCTAAACCGCCAACCCCCCACAATGCAAATAACTAATTCAATTACTAAGCCCCCTAATCTAACACCCCCTAAATTAACCCCAATTACCTAAAATTTAAAAATACTAAATTACAATAAAAATAAAAAACCTAACATTATTTTAAAAATAAAAAACTAAATTTAAATTAATCTAAAATTACAAAAAATAAAAAAGTCTAACATTACAGAAAATAATAAACCAAATTATCAAAAATAAAAAAAATTAAACCTAATCCCTATGAAAATAAAAAAGACCCCCATAATAAAAACATCCCCTAATCTAATCTAAACTACCATTAGCCCTTAAAAGGGCATTTTGTAGGGCATTGCCCTAAGTTAAACAGCTCTTTTACCTCTAAAAAATACTAAGTCCCTCTTACCTCTAAAAAATACTACGTCCCCCCCTAACAGTAAAACCCCCCAAACTAACACTCAAAAAACCTAAACTACCCATTGCCCTTAAAGGGGCATTTGTATGGGCATTGCCCTTAAAAGGGCATTCAGCTATTTTACTGCCCTTAAAAGGGAATTCAGTTCTTTTACAAGTGCCCATGAAATCCCTAATCTAAAAAATAAAATAACCTCAAAAAATAAGCCTAAATCTAACCCCCAAATAGGTACTCATTAATTTAATTTTAGCATTTTTTATTTTTAAAGTAATGTTAGTTTTTTTATTTAATTGTAAATTAGTATTTTTTTTAATTTAATGTAATTGGGGTTAATTTAGGGGCGTGTTAGGTTAGGGGGCTTAGTAATTAAATTAGTTATTTGCGTTGTGGGGGGTTAGTGGATTAGGAGTTAATAGGTTAATTAGGTTTAATGCGTTGTGGGGGGTTGGCATATTAGGGGTTAATAGGTTAATTAAGTTTATTTCTTTGGTGGGGGATGGCAGTTTAGGGATTAATAGTTTAGATAGGTTTTTTTGTGATGTGGGTGAATGGCGATTAGGGGTTAATAGTTTATTAAGGTATATTGCGTTGTGGGGTGATGGCGGTTTAGGTGTTAATCACTTTATTAGGTATATAGCGTTGTGGTGGGTTGGTGGATAAGAGGTTAATAGGTTAATTAAATGATTTGTGATGTGGGGGTTGGTGGATTAGGAATTAATATACTTTATTAATTATTGTGGTGGGGGTTGACAGTTGACAGGTAGATAGATATTGCGCATGCGTTAGGTGTTAGTTATTATTTTCAGGGAGTTACGGTGCTCACATTTTCAGCGCAAGGCTTGCTGTGCTTGCCTATGTGTGGCGAGGTAAAAATGAAGTAAAATTTCTCCATTTTCACTGCGTAATTCCTTGCACTGAATATGTGATACCAATTTGCGATGCGGTTCTATGTTGCCTTACGGGAGTAAAAATAGCAGGCGACGGGTGAAATATATGCGCCACATTTATATGCAGCGCTGTATATGTGATAGCAAAACCGGACAAAAAAATGGCGTCTGTTTGAGACCCAATTAGATATGTCTCTGTAGCTAGAGATTCTGTGTGAGGCCCAATTAAAAATGTTTGTGTAGCTAGATATTCTGTGTGAGACCCAATTAGAATTGCAGCAGACAGGGGTATCCGGAACACGGTCAAAACCATCGGTCCGTGCATACAGGGAAAATACAAAAATTGTAGAATACTCTGCTACAAAGAGATTTGGAGTGCCGTAGCTGAATGGCTGATCAGGCCGTAATAAACCAAAAGCGGACAGAGAGATGCAGGCACTACTAGGTTAGTAAATATTAAAACGTACCTTTATTGTAAACATTAAAAAAACAGAAGTGTATCCCAAACAGAGGGCAGACAAAGACAGTGGCAGCCTGACGCATTTCGCGCCCCCTAGTGGCGCTTCCTCATAGACTAGTGTGTATAGAGAGATCCTAATGATTTATACCCTCAGACAAAATCAATTAACCCCTTCTATACCAATTCAAAATTAAAAAACAAACATTGAAAGTGATGTAAAAACAACAATAATAATAAAATATAGATTGCATTGGATAAGTATTTTTGGTAGCAGAAAATGAGACTGCTAGTTTGGCCAAATATATTAAAGAAAAATCTATATATATATATGTTTGGCAAATTAATTGATAGAATACCAATAGACACCTCCAGGGAGATTGTGTCTAAGAATGATTGTTACCAGGCAGGAGGACTAAATCATATGGTTAGGAGGAATATCATAGTCATGAAGATTATTCCAATGCCAACACTAAATACATCATTCCCATAGAAAACATCATTTGCCTAGAAGGACACTTTCATCAAAGAGGATGGACAATCCTTTCCCATAAAAAACAGGAAACAAATAGGGCAAGGATACACAATTCGTATGTACAAAGCAATATAATGTGTTAAAAATACCTTGTATACCTTGTGTCATAGATCATTTAAAAAATTAAGGAGATGCATATGATTAGTATGTCCCATATGGTGTATTACCTAGAATGGGTTAATTGATTTTGTCTGAGGGTATAAATCATTAGGATCTCTCTATACACACTAGTCTATGAGGAAGTGCCACTAGGGGGCGCGAAAAGCGTCAGACTGCCACTGTCTTTGTCTGCCCTCTGTATGGGATACACTTCTGTTTTTTTAATGTTTACAATAAAGGTACGTTTTAATATTTAATAACCTAGTAGTGCCTGCATCTCTCTGTCCGCTTTTACCCAATTAGAATTGTCTGTGTATCTAGAGATTTTGGGGCCATTTATCATTGGTCTGTCCGAAATGATCCACTCAGCGTATCATGTCCGACAGACATCGATGAATGTCGACAGCATACGTTGTAGGCATTTATCTATAGCACAAGCAGTTCTGGTGAACTGCTTGTGCAATGCCGCCTCTGCAGATTCGCGGCCAGTCGCCCGCTAGTAGGGTTGTCAATAAGCCAGATTGTATAGGATCGGGCGGATTGCAGACCGCAGCCTCAGAGCAGGCGGACCAGTTATGGAGCAGTGGTCTTTAGACCGCTGCTTTATAACTGCTGTTTCCGTTGAGCCTGAAGGCTCTCGTGGAAACAGGGACATCAAGCTCCATTCGGAGCTTAATAATTCGGCCCCTTTGTGTAAGACATAATTAGAATTGCCTGTGTGACTAGAGATTCTGTGTGAAAACCAATAATAATTGCCTGTGTGACTAGAGATTCTGTGTGAGACCCAATTAGAAATGTCTCTGTAGCTAGAGATTCTCTGTGAGACTAAATTAGAATTGCCTATGTGACTAGAGATTCTGTGTGAGACCCAATTAGAATTGCCTGTGTGACTAGATATTCTGTGTGAGACTCAATTAGAATTGCCTTTGTGACTAGATATTCTGTGTGAGACTCAATTAGAAATGTCTCTGTAGCTAGAGATTCTGTGTGAGACCCAATTAGAATTGCCTGTGTGACTAGAGATTCTGTGTGAGACCCAATTAGAATTGCCTGTGTGACTAGAGATTCTGTGTGAGACCCAATTAGAATTGCCTGTGTGACTAGAGATTCTGTGTGAGACCCAATTAGAATTACCTGTGTGACTAGAGATTCTGTGTGAGACCCAATTAGAATTGCCTGTGTGACTAGAGATTCTGTGTGAGACCCAATTAGAAATGTCTCTGTAGCTAGAGATTCTCTGTGAGACTAAATTAGAATTGCCTATGTGACTAGAGATTCTGTGTGAGACCCAATTAGAATTGCCTGTGTGACTAGAGATTCTGTGTGAGACCCAATTAGAATTGCCTGTGTGACTAGAGATTCTGTGTGAGACCCAATTAGAATTACCTGTGTGACTAGAGATTCTGTGTGAGACACAATTAGAATTGCCTGTGTGACTAGATATTCTGTGTGAGACTCAATTAGAAATGTCTCTGTAGCTAGAGATTCTGTGTGAGACCCAATTAGAATTGCCTGTGTGACAAGAGATTCTGTGTGAGACCCAATTAGAATTGCCTGTGTGACTAGAGATTCTGTGTGAGACACAATTAGAATTGCCTGTGTGACTAGATATTCTGTGTGAGACTCAATTAGAAATGTCGCTGTAGCTAGAGATTCTGTGTGAGACCCAATTAGAATTGCCTGTGTGACTAGAAATTCTGTGTGAGACTCAATTAGAATTGCCTGTGTGACTAGAGATTCTGTGTGAGACCCAATTAGAATTGCCTGTGTGACTAGAGATTCTGTGTGAGACCCAATTAGAATTGCCTGTGTGACTAGAGATTCTGTGTGAGACCCAATTAGAATTGCCTGTGTGACTAGAGATTCTGTGTGAGACCCAATTAGAATTGCCTGTGTGACTAGAGATTCTGTATGAGACCCAATTAGAATTGCCTGTGTGACTAGAGATTCTGTGTGAGACCCAATTAGAATTGCCTGTGTGACTAGAGATTCTGTGTGAGACTCAATTAAAATTGCCTGTGTGACTAGAGATTCTGTGTGAGACCCAATTAGAATTGCCTGTGTGACTAGAGATTCTGTGTGAGACACAATTAGAATTGCCTGTGTGACTAGATATTCTGTGTGAGACTCAATTAGAAATGTCTCTGTAGCTAGAGATTCTGTGTGAGACCCAATTAGAATTGCCTGTGTTACTAGAGATTCTGTGTGAGACCCAATTATAATTGCCTGTGTGACTAGAGATTCTGTGTGAGACACAATTAGAATTGCCTGTGTGACTAGAGATTCTGTGTGAGACCCAATTAGAATTGCCTGTGTGACTAGAGATTCTGTGTGAGACCCAATTAGAATTGCCTGTGTGACTAGAGATTCTGTGTGAGACCCAATTAGAATTGCCTGTGTGACTAGATATTCTGTGTGAGACTCAATTAGAAATGTCTCTGTAGCTAGAGATTCTGTGTGAGACCCAATTAGAATTGCCTGTGTGACTAGAGATTCTGTGTGAGACTCAATTAGAATTGCCTGTGTGACGAGAGATTCTGTGTGAGACCCAATTAGAATTGCCTGTGTGACTAGAGATTCTGTGTGAGACCCAATTAGAATTGCCTGTGTGACTAGAGATTCTGTGTGAGACCCAATTAGAATTGCCTGTGTGACTAGAGATTCTGTGTGAGACCCAATTAGAATTGCCTGTGTGACTAGAGATTCTGTATGAGACCCAATTAGAATTGCCTGTGTGACTAGTGATTCTGTGTGAGACCCAATTAGAATTGCCTGTGTGACTAGAGATTCTGTGTGAGACTCAATTAGAATTGCCTGTGTGACTAGAGATTCTGTGTGAGACCCAATTAGAATTGCCTGTGTGACTAGATATTCTGTGTGAGACCCAATTAGAATTGCCTGTGTGACTAGATATTCTGTGTGAGACCCAATTAGAATTGCCTTTGTGACTAGAGATTCTGTGTGAGACCCAATTAGAATTGCCTGTGTGACTAGAGATTCTGTGTGAGACCCAATTAGAATTGCCTGTGTGACTAGAGATTCTGTATGAGACCCAATTAGAATTGCCTGTGTGACTAGAGATTCTGTGTGAGACCCAATTAGAATTGCCTGTGTGACTAGAGATTCTGTGTGAGACTCAATTAGAATTGCCTGTGTGACTAGAGATTCTGTGTGAGACCCAATTAGAATTGCCTGTGTGACTAGAGATTCTGTGTGAGACCAAATTAGAATTGCCTGTGTGACTAGAGATTCTGTGTGAGACCCAATTAGAATTGCCTGTGTGACTAGAGATTCTGTGTGAGACCCAATTAGAATTGCCTGTGTGACTAGATATTCTGTGTGAGACTCAATTAGAAATGTCTCTGTAGCTAGAGATTCTGTGTGAGACCCAATTAGAATTGCCTGTGTGACTAGAGATTCTGTGTGAGACCCAATTAGAATTGCCTGTGTGACTAGAGATTCTGTGTGAGACCCAATTAGAAATGTCTCTGTAGCTAGAGATTCTCTGTGAAACTAAATTAGAATTGCCTATGTGACTAGAGATTCTGTGTGAGACCCAATTAGAATTGCCTGTGTGACTAGAGATTCTGTGTGAGACCCAAATAGAATTGACTGTGTGACTAGAGATTCTGTGTGAGACCCAATTAGAATTACCTGTGTGACTAGAGATTCTGTTTGCTACCCAATTAGAATTACCTGTGTGACTAGAGATTCTGTGTGAGACCCAATTAGAATTGCCTGTGTGACTAGAGATTCTGTGTGAGACACAATTAGAATTGCCTGTGTGACTAGATATTCTGTGTGAGACTCAATTAGAAATATCTCTGTAGCTAGAGATTCTGTGTGAGACCCAATTAGAATTGCCTGTGTGACTAGAGATTCTGTGTGAGACCCAATTAGAATTGCCTGTGTGACTAGAGATTCTGTGTGAGACCCAATTAGAATTGCAGGTGTGACTAGAGGTTCTGTGTGAGACCAAATTAGAATTGCAGGTGTGACTAGACATTCTGTGTGAGACCAAATTAGAATTGCCTGTGTGACTAGAGATTCTGTGTGAGACACAATTAGAATTGCCTGTGTGACTAGAGATTCTGTGTGAGACCAAATTAGAATTGCATGTGTGACTAGAGATTCTGTGTGAGACCAAATTAGAATTGCATGTGTGACTAGATATTCTGTGTGAGACCCAATTAGAATTGCCTGTGTGACTAGAGATTCTGTGTGAGACCCAATTAGAATTGCCTGTGTGACTAGATATTCTGTGTGAGACTCAATTAGAAATGTCTCTGTAGCTAGAGATTCTGTGTGAGACCCAATTAGAATTGCCTGTGTGACTAGAGATTCTGTGTGAGACCCAATTAGAATTGCCTGTGTGACTAGAGATTCTGTGTGAGACCCAATTAGAAATGTCTCTGTAGCTAGAGATTCTCTGTGAAACTAAATTAGAATTGCCTATGTGACTAGAGATTCTGTGTGAGACCCAATTAGAATTGCCTGTGTGACTAGAGATTCTGTGTGAGACCCAAATAGAATTGACTGTGTGACTAGAGATTCTGTGTGAGACCCAATTAGAATTACCTGTGTGACTAGAGATTCTGTTTGCTACCCAATTAGAATTACCTGTGTGACTAGAGATTCTGTGTGAGACCCAATTAGAATTGCCTGTGTGACTAGAGATTCTGTGTGAGACACAATTAGAATTGCCTGTGTGACTAGATATTCTGTGTGAGACTCAATTAGAAATATCTCTGTAGCTAGAGATTCTGTGTGAGACCCAATTAGAATTGCCTGTGTGACTAGAGATTCTGTGTGAGACCCAATTAGAATTGCCTGTGTGACTAGAGATTCTGTGTGAGACCCAATTAGAATTGCAGGTGTGACTAGAGGTTCTGTGTGAGACCAAATTAGAATTGCAGGTGTGACTAGACATTCTGTGTGAGACCAAATTAGAATTGCCTGTGTGACTAGAGATTCTGTGTGAGACACAATTAGAATTGCCTGTGTGACTAGAGATTCTGTGTGAGACCAAATTAGAATTGCATGTGTGACTAGAGATTCTGTGTGAGACCAAATTAGAATTGCATGTGTGACTAGATATTCTGTGTGAGACCCAATTAGAATTGCCTGTGTGACTAGAGATTCTGTGTGAGACCAAATTAGAATTGCATGTGTGACTAGAGATTCTGTGTGAGACCAAATTAGAATTGCATGTGTGACTAGAGATTCTGTGTGAGACCCAATTAGAATTGCCTGTGTGACTAGAGATTCTGTGTGAGACCCAATTAGAATTGCCTGTGTGACTAGAGATTCTGTGTGAGACCCAATTAGAATTGCCTGTGTGACTAGATATTCTGTGTGAGACTCAATTAGAAATGTCTCTGTAGCTAGAGATTCTGTGTGAGACCCAATTAGAATTGCCTGTGTTACTAGAGATTCTGTGTGAGACCCAATTAGAATTGCCTGTGTGACTAGAGATTTTGTGTGAGACACAATTAGAATTGCCTGTGTGACTAGAGATTCTGTGTGAGACCCAATTAGAATTGCCTGTGTGACTAGAGATTCTGTGTGAGACTCAATTAGAAATGTCTCTGTAGCTAGAGATTCTGTGTGAGACCCAATTAGAATTGCCTGTGTGACTAGAGATTCTGTGTGAGACTCAATTAGAATTGCCTGTGTGACTAGAGATTCTGTGTGAGACCCAATTAGAATTGCCTGTGTGACTAGAGATTCTGTGTGAGACCCAATTAGAATTGCCTGTGTGACTAGAGATTCTATGTGAGACCCAATTAGAATTGCCTGTGTGACTAGAGATTCTGTGTGAGACCCAATTAGAATTGCCTGTGTGACTAGAGATTCTGTATGAGACCCAATTAGAATTGCCTGTGTGACTAGAGATTCTGTGTGAGACTCAATTAGAATTGCCTGTGTGACTAGAGATTCTGTATGAGACCCAATTAGAATTGCCTGTGTGACTAGAGATTCTGTGTGAGACCCAATTAGAATTGCCTGTGTGACTAGAGATTCTGTGTGAGACTCAATTAGAATTGCCTGTGTGACTAGAGATTCTGTGTGAGACCCAATTAGAATTACCTGTGTGACTAGAGATTCTGTGTGAGACCAAATTAGAATTGCCTGTGTGACTAGATATTCTGTGTGAGACTCAATTAGAAATGTCTCTGTAGCTAGAGATTCTGTGTGAGACCCAATTAGAATTGCCTGTGTGACTAGAGATTCTGTGTGAGACCCAATTAGAATTGCCTGTGTGACTAGAGATTCTGTGTGAGACACAATTAGAATTGAATGTGAAAAAAAACCAGTGCGCCAAATACCTGTGTATAAAAAGTGAAGATGTCAACATATCGTGTAATGCTATAATAAAAAACCCCTATGTGTAAATACGGGAGTGAACATTACAAAATAAATATACAGAGTAATAAAAAGTCCCAATCAAACCAATCTGGTCGATGGTGGTTATGTGAAATTTGGACAGTTCGTCTAGTCCATAATCCAGATACAAATGTCTGGAACAGATGGCAGGCTGCTTCTTCGAAATTCTTGTTGGTGTCCCAAGATGTTATGATCTGTAGATGTGAAAGATAAAAAAAGAAGGCGCCACCATGGTGCACAATCAGATGATTCAAACACGCCAAATGTACAAGTAAGACCGTACTTACAAGCTGTATGACACTTGAGAAGTGTCACAAATGCCTTCTGGACTGTTGGGAGTCGTCCAGCTAACTCACACTGATGGATGTCAGATGTCAGAGCAACTCTGGAGCAAGGGAGCAGCGACAGGCAAACAGCATGCAGTGACCAGCCACAAGCTTAGCACCAAGCCGGATCGTCCACTTGTGTTGATGGATACACCAGTGACAGTAGATACACTATTGGATACAATGTATCAAAAGGACTCCAAATGTTAAATAAAGTTGTACAGTATATGATTGAATAAAGATGATGATTCGTGGCAAAAGTCTAGTAAAAACAAACAGACTTTATTTACAGTATAGCAGCACAACGTTTCTCGGTCTTTCCTGACCGTTTCCTCAGGTGCAATATACCAAATGATTAAAACCACGAACTTTTATTGCCGAGTTTTCGGCGTCTTCTAGAATGAACAGCGCATGCGTGGAGGTGTGACCACTACAAGAGCTACCATTGGTTGTCATTTATCCAATGTTAGACCTCTATGCGAAGTATACAGCATGGGTAAAAAACTGCCACTCGTATTATATATACAAAAATCGTGCAGGATTATATTTAACCAGCACATTTAAAAGGAGTATTTAAAATGCACATAGATGAAATAAGTATATGTACATATATGTAGTATAAATGCGAGTACGAAAATAAATGGTGATATATACAATGGGAGACTCTTAGTAGTGACACCAATCGCGCACGCAAAAAACAAACATAAAACAAGTAAAACTAGAATATCTATCAATCAGAATACAAATAATACAATATTTGCAGAATAATACATCAAAATGTTATATACATTAGCCTAATATAAGAGACCTAAAGTTATAGATGTCTATAGCATAAAACGTAAATAAATCATTATGAAATGTACACCTAAATAAATTGTGAGACTAAATAATTAAATGGATGGTAAGGATAAAACCTAATGATAAAACATATTGTAAATGGCCATCTGTACATGTATATATGCACCTATGCACGTTTACATATCTAATAAGTAAGGCAGAAACCACAACCCATAAGGTATCCCACATGAACTAAGATATATCTATCCCTTGTCAATCATGTCATATCTATATTAGTTATCACATAAAGTACGAATAATACCTACTTGTAAAACATATTTATAAAAAATATATATGCAAAAAAAAAAAATATCTAGCTTTACATGCATACACGTCACATATCCCATGAATATGGCTGAAACCACAACCCATAAGGCATCAAACATGGAATACGATATATCTATCCATCGCCAATCATAATATATCTATGTTTATTTCCACATAAGGCAATGGTAGTAGAAGTCACCATAAAGATACCATCAAAAATATATGTTAAAATATATTAAAAAACTAGTTAAAAGCTGCCATATCGATATTGGCATTGAGACCACCAGGGGACAGACTTTTGAGTTTCCAAATCCAAAAGGTCTCCCTCTGTCTCAAATGTAAAAACCTGTTCCTGCCCCACTTGGGTAGGATCTGTTCTAATGGGAATATAGAAAAACAATCAGTAGGTGAAGAGTGGCAAAGACTGGCATGTTTGGGAATACTATGGTTTTTGATATTGTTTTCTATGTTTCTTTTGTGTTCCCCCCACCTCTTTTTTAGGGGCCTGGAGGTCCTCCCCACGTATTGGAGTCCACATACACATTCTAATAGGTAGACAACAAAGGGAGAATCACACGTGAAATGTGAATTAATGTTAAATTTTTCTTTTGTGATAAATGAACTAAATTCAATTCTATTTGGATTTGTGAAAACACATAGGCCACAGTGTGCACGATTGCATTTATAAAAACCTGGTTTTCCTAGTAGTGTAGAATCCCTATTTTTAGGGGTAAAACCATTTATTTTGGGCTGATGTACTTTCATGACTACCTTGCTGGGTGCCAGCTTATTTTTTAAGGTGGGAGCTCTTCTGTATGTACATATTGGTTGCTTACTCAAAGTGTTGGTAAGAAATGGATCATTTTCTAGGATGTACCAATATTTTTCTAAAATGCCTTTGATCTTTTTGTGGTTGTTATTAAATTGTGTTACAAATCTAACCCCAGTATTATTAGACTCCCCGGGATTTTTGGATTTTTCTTCTTTATCGGTCACATGGTTGTCCCTTGTGTATTTAGAGAAAAAATCTTCTCTGCATTTCCTTCTGGCCTCAAGGAAGCTAGTCTCAATTAAGCTACTCGGAAAATTCTTTTCCAAAAACCTTTCTTTTAAAAGGTCAGCCTGTATATCAAAAGTTTTCAAATCAGTGCAGTTTCTGCGCAACCTACAGAACTGGTTGTATGGTATATTCTTTTTCCACGGTAAGTGGTGGTTGCTTTTGAAATTAAGGTAGCTGTTTGCATCCACTGGTTTGAAAAAAGTTTTAGTAATGATGTTACCCAAATTGTCCCATTCTAATATCAAATCCAAAAAATCTATACTTGTTTCATCCATTTTGGATGAAAACTGCAGCCCCATATCATTGTCATTTAATTTATCAACAAAATTTTGAGCTTCTATAGTGCTGCCTTCCCAAATAAACAGGAGGTCATCAATGAAACGGCCATAAAAGACCAGACTCGCCACCGAGTCAGAGGAATAGATGTATCTATCCTCAAACATGCCCATAAATAAATTGGCAAAACTCGGGGCGAATCTGGTCCCCATGGCCGTTCCCTTGATCTGCAAAAAGAATTTTTCTTGATAGACAAAATAATTATTCTTAAGAACAAATAAGATACACTCCAAAAGAAATTTCCTTTGTTTCTCTGGCATATACATGTCTTGTTTTAAGTAGTATTCAATGGCATTTATGCCTAAATCATGGGCTATATTAGAATACAAAGCCGAGACATCACAAGTAAGCCATAAAAGTTTCCTGTTTTCCTTCTTAATTTTAGATATCTTATAAATGAGATCCGGAGTGTCTTGAATATATGAAGTTAGAGTGACTACTGATTTTTTTAGGAATTGATCCACATATTCGGATAAACTACATGTGAGATTACCAATACCCGAAATGATAGGCCTCCCAGGAGGATCCACCAAATTTTTGTGGATCTTTGGGAGATGGTAATAATAAGCCAAATTCGGATTAGTAGGGATTAAAAAATCCCTTTCTTTTTTAGTTAGAATACCTTCTAACCAGCCTCGGTCAACCATTTGGACCAGACTGGCCAGAAATTTATTCGTGGGATTGAAAGTAAGGATCTTATAATACTGTTTATCGTACAGAATCCTATCGGCTTCTCTTATGTAGTCTACACGATTCTGTATGATAATTCCTCCACCCTTATCCGCTTCTCTAATTATTATGTTGTTATTAGAAGCTAGTCTGGATAGGGCCTTAACTTCATAAATGTTCAAATTGGAATCTTTGGAATCTTTGGTTATAGCTCTTGGTAGTTTTCCAAAATCTTCTAGTACTAGTTTTTGAAATAGTTCAATATTTAAACCTGCATTGGGTGGATTAAAATTAGATTTGGGCATTAGATTTGAATGTATACAATCTTCAAAAAGATCAGCATAAAGAGTATCTGGATCAAAATATATAATGTCAGTGGAAGGACGTTCACTCATGTCATTAGTTAAAATTGGTCTATGGCCTGAATCTTTTAGTTTCTTTTCACAGAAGTAACGCTGCAAAGATAGTTTGCGAACAAACTTGTTCAAATCAACAAACAAGTCAAATAAATTGTGTTGGTTTGATGGACAAAATGATAAGCCCCTATTTAAAACACAAATTTCTTCGTTGGAAAGAACATGATTGGATAGATTATATATATTCTTACTCATGCGTTTAAGTTTCTCTTTTTTGGAAGTCTTACCTCTCCCTCTGCTGCCACGTTGGCGTAAGATATTTTTCTTGGTGTAGTGGTAGCCATTTTTTCCCCCTCTTGGGCCCTTTCTAATTGTTTTAATCTGATTGGTGCATGTCTGAGGTGTGGCGGGGTGTACATCTGTTTTTGTTCGTACTGAAAAACCTGAGATTTATTAATCTGTCTGTTTTCATCTCTTCGATGGCTATTATTGTAATTAGTTTCATTTGGTTGAACTCTAGAGTAGTTCCCATGGTGCTCGTTTTGAAACCCACGATTATTGTATTCTATCTCTTCTTCCCTATAGTGTTGTTGATTGTTATTTTGATACTGATTATATCTATATGTGTGTGGACTGTTATTAAAATCCTCTCTTTCCCAGTTAGAGGTAGAGGGTCGACCATATTCTCTATGATTGGAACTAGAAGGGGTATTATTTTGGTTTCTAAAACTCAAATTTTTCTTTTTATCTCTGGGTTTCTTATAATTAACTTTCACCCATGGTTTCTCTTGGGGTGTATCAGTTTCCAGTGGGCCACTATTGTGTTCACTTTCTAAAGTTCCCTTTTGAAAATCATATACTTTGCCTTCCAGATAATCTTTCTCATCTCTAGCTAGTTTTTTGATTTTGGTGTGTATAATTTTCTTTTGGAATGTATCTGATTTTTCTTGTACTTCTTTTATGTGTTTATTGTAGTCAGTATTAGATTCATGTTTGATTAAAATATTCTGAATCTCCTCAATATCAGACTCTGTTTTGTTCAAAAGAGTTGTTCTAAACTCAATTAGTAAATCTATGAGTTTTAGTGAACAGTCTGTCAGAGTAGCCTGCCATTTTTCAGTCAACTCTACATCTTGTTTGAAGGAACATAATTTTAAAATTCTGAGACCTCTAGGGATCTGACCTCTCTCTTTATACTTTTTAAGTGTATCTATATCCCACCAATGTCTGTGTTCATTTTTTAAGGCATCCTCTAATTTGTGGAATAATTGTACCATGGAGAGATCATCTATGATTTCATCTGACATATCTTGTATATTCTCATGGTTACTCAGGGCTTCCCTATGTTTAAGTCTCTGATCTCTGTTTTGCATAATGAATGTATTGAAAAATGGCAATTACTAGAGCAAATACGTTGATATCAGTAAATCACAATAATCTGGTAACCCAGTGATATGATATTAGTGTATAAAAATATAATGATGTGATACAATAATAATAAAAAAATATTGGATAAAATCACATGTGGTACATGGTGTATATATATATTCTGTAAGTGTAACAGTGCAGTAGTTGCAAACGGGATATATGAACCACTGTTCCAATTAGTGTGAAGGTATGCAAGTGTGCACACAAAAATAAATGATTTAAAATAATATATGTGTACAAAATGATGCAGTAAAAGGTATAACTACCGTATAACCAAATATATAGTGGCCGGTATAGTGATATATTATAAGTAGTCGCTAACTGGTCATACCCAAAGAACAAAAAGAATATTGAATGTGAAAAAAAACCAGTGCGCCAAATACCTGTGTATAAAAAGTGAAGATGTCAACATATCGTGTAATGCTATAATAAAAAACCCCTATGTGTAAATACGGGAGTGAACATTACAAAATAAATATACAGAGTAATAAAAAGTCCCAATCAAACCATTTTTTCCCCCTCATGGGAACTACTCTAGAGTTCAACCAAATGAAACTAATTACAATAATAGCCATCGAAGAGATGAAAACAGACAGATTAATAAATCTCAGGTTTTTCAGTACGAACAAAAACAGATGTACACCCCGCCACACCTCAGACATGCACCAATCAGATTAAAACAATTAGAAAGGGCCCAAGAGGGGGAAAAAATGGCTACCACTACACCAAGAAAAAGATCTTACGCCAACGTGGCAGCAGAGGGAGAGGTAAGACTTCCAAAAAAGAGAAACTTAAACGCATGAGTAAGAATATATATAATCTATCCAATCATGTTCTTTCCAACGAAGAAATTTGTGTTTTAAATAGGGGCTTATCATTTTGTCCATCAAACCAACACAATTTATTTGAATTGTTTGTTGATTTGAACAAGTTTGTTCGCAAACTATCTTTGCAGCGTTACTTCTGTGAAAAGAAACTAAAAGATTCAGGCCATAGACCAATTTTAACTAATGACATGAGTGAACGTCCTTCCACTGACATTATATATTTTGATCCAGATACTCTTTATGCTGATCTTTTTGAAGATTGTATACATTCAAATCTAATGCCCAAATCTAATTTTAATCCACCCAATGCAGGTTTAAATATTGAACTATTTCAAAAACTAGTACTAGAAGATTTTGGAAAACTACCAAGAGCTAGAACCAAAGATTCCAAAGATTCCAATTTGAACATTTATGAAGTTAAGGCCCTATCCAGACTAGCTTCTAATAACAACATAATAATTAGAGAAGCGGATAAGGGTGGAGGAATTATCATACAGAATCGTGTAGACTACATAAGAGAAGCCGATAGGATTCTGTACGATAAACAGTATTATAAGATCCTTACTTTCAATCCCACGAATAAATTTCTGGCCAGTCTGGTCCAAATGGTTGACCGAGGCTGGTTAGAAGGTATTCTAACTAAAAAAGAAAGGGATTTTTTAATCCCTACTAATCCGAATTTGGCTTATTATTACCATCTCCCAAAGATCCACAAAAATTTGGTGGATCCTCCTGGGAGGCCTATCATTTCGGGTATTGGTAATCTCACATGTAGTCTATCCGAATATGTGGATCAATTCCTAAAAAAATCAGTAGTCACTCTAACTTCATATATTCAAGACACTCCGGATCTCATTTATAAGATATCCAAAATTAAGAAGGAAAACAGGAAACTTTTATGGCTTACTTGTGATGTCTCGGCTTTGTATTCTAATATAGCCCATGATTTAGGCATAAATGCCATTGAATACTACTTAAAACAAGACATGTATATGCCAGAGAAACAAAGGAAATTTCTTTTGGAGTGTATCTTATTTGTTCTTAAGAATAATTATTTTGTCTATCAAGAAAAATTCTTTTTGCAGATCAAGGGAACGGCCATGGGGACCAGATTCGCCCCGAGTTTTGCCAATTTATTTATGGGCATGTTTGAGGATAGATACATCTATTCCTCTGACTCGGTGGCGAGTCTGGTCTTTTATGGCCGTTTCATTGATGACCTCCTGTTTATTTGGGAAGGCAGCACTATAGAAGCTCAAAATTTTGTTGATAAATTAAATGACAATGATATGGGGCTGCAGTTTTCATCCAAAATGGATGAAACAAGTATAGATTTTTTGGATTTGATATTAGAATGGGACAATTTGGGTAACATCATTACTAAAACTTTTTTCAAACCAGTGGATGCAAACAGCTATCTTAATTTCAAAAGCAACCACCACTTACCGTGGAAAAAGAATATACCATACAACCAGTTCTGTAGGTTGCGCAGAAACTGCACTGATTTGAAAACTTTTGATATACAGGCTGACCTTTTAAAAGAAAGGTTTTTGGAAAAGAATTTTCCGAGTAGTTTAATTGAGACTAGCTTCCTTGAGGCCAGAAGGAAATGCAGAGAAGATTTTTTCTCTAAATACACAAGGGACAACCATGTGACCGATAAAGAAGAAAGATCCAAAAATCCCGGGGAGTCTAATAATACTGGGGTTAGATTTGTAACACAATTTAATAACAACCACAAAAAGATCAAAGGCATTTTAGAAAAATATTGGTACATCCTAGAAAATGATCCATTTCTTACCAACACTTTGAGTAAGCAACCAATATGTACATACAGAAGAGCTCCCACCTTAAAAAATAAGCTGGCACCCAGCAAGGTAGTCATGAAAGTACATCAGCCCAAAATAAATGGTTTTACCCCTAAAAATAGGGATTCTACACTACTAGGAAAACCAGGTTTTTATAAATGCAATCGTGCACACTGTGGCCTATGTGTTTTCACAAATCCAAATAGAATTGAATTTAGTTCATTTATCACAAAAGAAAAATTTAACATTAATTCACATTTCACGTGTGATTCTCCCTTTGTTGTCTACCTATTAGAATGTGTATGTGGACTCCAATACGTGGGGAGGACCTCCAGGCCCCTAAAAAAGAGGTGGGGGGAACACAAAAGAAACATAGAAAACAATATCAAAAACCATAGTATTCCCAAACATGCCAGTCTTTGCCACTCTTCACCTACTGATTGTTTTTCTATATTCCCATTAGAACAGATCCTACCCAAGTGGGGCAGGAACAGGTTTTTACATTTGAGACAGAGGGAGACCTTTTGGATTTGGAAACTCAAAAGTCTGTCCCCTGGTGGTCTCAATGCCAATATCGATATGGCAGCTTTTAACTAGTTTTTTAATATATTTTAACATATATTTTTGATGGTATCTTTATGGTGACTTCTACTACCATTGCCTTATGTGGAAATAAACATAGATATATTATGATTGGCGATGGATAGATATATCGTATTCCATGTTTGATGCCTTATGGGTTGTGGTTTCAGCCATATTCATGGGATATGTGACGTGTATGCATGTAAAGCTAGATATTTTTTTTTTTTTGCATATATATTTTTTATAAATATGTTTTACAAGTAGGTATTATTCGTACTTTATGTGATAACTAATATAGATATGACATGATTGACAAGGGATAGATATATCTTAGTTCATGTGGGATACCTTATGGGTTGTGGTTTCTGCCTTACTTATTAGATATGTAAACGTGCATAGGTGCATATATACATGTACAGATGGCCATTTACAATATGTTTTATCATTAGGTTTTATCCTTACCATCCATTTAATTATTTAGTCTCACAATTTATTTAGGTGTACATTTCATAATGATTTATTTACGTTTTATGCTATAGACATCTATAACTTTAGGTCTCTTATATTAGGCTAATGTATATAACATTTTGATGTATTATTCTGCAAATATTGTATTATTTGTATTCTGATTGATAGATATTCTAGTTTTACTTGTTTTATGTTTGTTTTTTGCGTGCGCGATTGGTGTCACTACTAAGAGTCTCCCATTGTATATATCACCATTTATTTTCGTACTCGCATTTATACTACATATATGTACATATACTTATTTCATCTATGTGCATTTTAAATACTCCTTTTAAATGTGCTGGTTAAATATAATCCTGCACGATTTTTGTATATATAATACGAGTGGCAGTTTTTTACCCATGCTGTATACTTCGCATAGAGGTCTAACATTGGATAAATGACAACCAATGGTAGCTCTTGTAGTGGTCACACCTCCACGCATGCGCTGTTCATTCTAGAAGACGCCGAAAACTCGGCAATAAAAGTTCGTGGTTTTAATCATTTGGTATATTGCACCTGAGGAAACGGTCAGGAAAGACCGAGAAACGTTGTGCTGCTATACTGTAAATAAAGTCTGTTTGTTTTTACTAGACTTTTGCCACGAATCATCATCTTTATTCAATCATATACTGTACAACTTTATTTAACATTTGGAGTCCTTTTGATACATTGTATCCAATAGTGTATCTACTGTCACTGGTGTATCCATCAACACAAGTGGACGATCCGGCTTGGTGCTAAGCTTGTGGCTGGTCACTGCATGCTGTTTGCCTGTCGCTGCTCCCTTGCTCCAGAGTTGCTCTGACATCTGACATCCATCAGTGTGAGTTAGCTGGACGACTCCCAACAGTCCAGAAGGCATTTGTGACACTTCTCAAGTGTCATACAGCTTGTAAGTACGGTCTTACTTGTACATTTGGCGTGTTTGAATCATCTGATTGTGCACCATGGTGGCGCCTTCTTTTTTTATCTTTCACATCTACAGATCATAACATCTTGGGACACCAACAAGAATTTCGAAGAAGCAGCCTGCCATCTGTTCCAGACATTTGTATCTGGATTATGGACTAGACGAACTGTCCAAATTTCACATAACCACCATCGACCAGATTGGTTTGATTGGGACTTTTTATTACTCTGTATATTTATTTTGTAATGTTCACTCCCGTATTTACACATAGGGGTTTTTTATTATAGCATTACACGATATGTTGACATCTTCACTTTTTATACACAGGTATTTGGCGCACTGGTTTTTTTTCACATTCAATATTCTTTTTGTTCTTTGGGTATGACCAGTTAGCGACTACTTATAATATATCACTATACCGGCCACTATATATTTGGTTATACGGTAGTTATACCTTTTACTGCATCATTTTGTACACATATATTATTTTAAATCATTTATTTTTGTGTGCACACTTGCATACCTTCACACTAATTGGAACAGTGGTTCATATATCCCGTTTGCAACTACTGCACTGTTACACTTACAGAATATATATATACACCATGTACCACATGTGATTTTATCCAATATTATTTTATTATTATTGTATCATTATTTTTATACACTAATATCATATCACTGGGTTACCAGATTATTGTGATTTACTGATATCAACGTATTTGCTCTAGTAATTGCCATTTTTCAATACATTCATTATGCAAAACAGAGATCAGAGACTTAAACATAGGGAAGCCCTGAGTAACCATGAGAATATACAAGATATGTCAGATGAAATCATAGATGATCTCTCCATGGTACAATTATTCCACAAATTAGAGGATGCCTTAAAAAATGAACACAGACATTGGTGGGATATAGATACACTTAAAAAGTATAAAGAGAGAGGTCAGATCCCTAGAGGTCTCAGAATTTTAAAATTATGTTCCTTCAAACAAGATGTAGAGTTGACTGAAAAATGGCAGGCTACTCTGACAGACTGTTCACTAAAACTCATAGATTTACTAATTGAGTTTAGAACAACTCTTTTGAACAAAACAGAGTCTGATATTGAGGAGATTCAGAATATTTTAATCAAACATGAATCTAATACTGACTACAATAAACACATAAAAGAAGTACAAGAAAAATCAGATACATTCCAAAAGAAAATTATACACACCAAAATCAAAAAACTAGCTAGAGATGAGAAAGATTATCTGGAAGGCAAAGTATATGATTTTCAAAAGGGAACTTTAGAAAGTGAACACAATAGTGGCCCACTGGAAACTGATACACCCCAAGAGAAACCATGGGTGAAAGTTAATTATAAGAAACCCAGAGATAAAAAGAAAAATTTGAGTTTTAGAAACCAAAATAATACCCCTTCTAGTTCCAATCATAGAGAATATGGTCGACCCTCTACCTCTAACTGGGAAAGAGAGGATTTTAATAACAGTCCACACACATATAGATATAATCAGTATCAAAATAACAATCAACAACACTATAGGGAAGAAGAGATAGAATACAATAATCGTGGGTTTCAAAACGAGCACCATGGGAACTACTCTAGAGTTCAACCAAATGAAACTAATTACAATAATAGCCATCGAAGAGATGAAAACAGACAGATTAATAAATCTCAGGTTTTTCAGTACGAACAAAAACAGATGTACACCCCGCCACACCTCAGACATGCACCAATCAGATTAAAACAATTAGAAAGGGCCCAAGAGGGGGAAAAAATGGCTACCACTACACCAAGAAAAAGATCTTACGCCAACGTGGCAGCAGAGGGAGAGGTAAGACTTCCAAAAAAGAGAAACTTAAACGCATGAGTAAGAATATATATAATCTATCCAATCATGTTCTTTCCAACGAAGAAATTTGTGTTTTAAATAGGGGCTTATCATTTTGTCCATCAAACCAACACAATTTATTTGACTTGTTTGTTGATTTGAACAAGTTTGTTCGCAAACTATCTTTGCAGCGTTACTTCTGTGAAAAGAAACTAAAAGATTCAGGCCATAGACCAATTTTAACTAATGACATGAGTGAACGTCCTTCCACTGACATTATATATTTTGATCCAGATACTCTTTATGCTGATCTTTTTGAAGATTGTATACATTCAAATCTAATGCCCAAATCTAATTTTAATCCACCCAATGCAGGTTTAAATATTGAACTATTTCAAAAACTAGTACTAGAAGATTTTGGAAAACTACCAAGAGCTAGAACCAAAGATTCCAAAGATTCCAATTTGAACATTTATGAAGTGAAGGCCCTATCCAGACTAGCTTCTAATAACAACATAATAATTAGAGAAGCGGATAAGGGTGGAGGAATTATCATACAGAATCGTGTAGACTACATAAGAGAAGCCGATAGGATTCTGTACGATAAACAGTATTATAAGATCCTTACTTTCAATCCCACGAATAAATTTCTGGCCAGTCTGGTCCAAATGGTTGACCGAGGCTGGTTAGAAGGTATTCTAACTAAAAAAGAAAGGGATTTTTTAATCCCTACTAATCCGAATTTGGCTTATTATTACCATCTCCCAAAGATCCACAAAAATTTGGTGGATCCTCCTGGGAGGCCTATCATTTCGGGTATTGGTAATCTCACATGTAGTTTATCCGAATATGTGGATCAATTCCTAAAAAAATCAGTAGTCACTCTAACTTCATATATTCAAGACACTCCGGATCTCATTTATAAGATATCTAAAATTAAGAAGGAAAACAGGAAACTTTTATGGCTTACTTGTGATGTCTCGGCTTTGTATTCTAATATAGCCCATGATTTAGGCATAAATGCCATTGAATACTACTTAAAACAAGACATGTATATGCCAGAGAAACAAAGGAAATTTCTTTTGGAGTGTATCTTATTTGTTCTTAAGAATAATTATTTTGTCTATCAAGAAAAATTCTTTTTGCAGATCAAGGGAACGGCCATGGGGACCAGATTCGCCCCGAGTTTTGCCAATTTATTTATGGGCATGTTTGAGGATAGATACATCTATTCCTCTGACTCGGTGGCGAGTCTGGTCTTTTATGGCCGTTTCATTGATGACCTCCTGTTTATTTGGGAAGGCAGCACTATAGAAGCTCAAAATTTTGTTGATAAATTAAATGACAATGATATGGGGCTGCAGTTTTCATCCAAAATGGATGAAACAAGTATAGATTTTTTGGATTTGATATTAGAATGGGACAATTTGGGTAACATCATTACTAAAACTTTTTTCAAACCAGTGGATGCAAACAGCTATCTTAATTTCAAAAGCAACCACCACTTACCGTGGAAAAAGAATATACCATACAACCAGTTCTGTAGGTTGCGCAGAAACTGCACTGATTTGAAAACTTTTGATATACAGGCTGACCTTTTAAAAGAAAGGTTTTTGGAAAAGAATTTTCCGAGTAGCTTAATTGAGACTAGCTTCCTTGAGGCCAGAAGGAAATGCAGAGAAGATTTTTTCTCTAAATACACAAGGGACAACCATGTGACCGATAAAGAAGAAAAATCCAAAAATCCCGGGGAGTCTAATAATACTGGGGTTAGATTTGTAACACAATTTAATAACAACCACAAAAAGATCAAAGGCATTTTAGAAAAATATTGGTACATCCTAGAAAATGATCCATTTCTTACCAACACTTTGAGTAAGCAACCAATATGTACATACAGAAGAGCTCCCACCTTAAAAAATAAGCTGGCACCCAGCAAGGTAGTCATGAAAGTACATCAGCCCAAAATAAATGGTTTTACCCCTAAAAATAGGGATTCTACACTACTAGGAAAACCAGGTTTTTATAAATGCAATCGTGCACACTGTGGCCTATGTGTTTTCACAAATCCAAATAGAATTGAATTTAGTTCATTTATCACAAAAGAAAAATTTAACATTAATTCACATTTCACGTGTGATTCTCCCTTTGTTGTCTACCTATTAGAATGTGTATGTGGACTCCAATACGTGGGGAGGACCTCCAGGCCCCTAAAAAAGAGGTGGGGGGAACACAAAAGAAACATAGAAAACAATATCAAAAACCATAGTATTCCCAAACATGCCAGTCTTTGCCACTCTTCACCTACTGATTGTTTTTCTATATTCCCATTAGAACAGATCCTACCCAAGTGGGGCAGGAACAGGTTTTTACATTTGAGACAGAGGGAGACCTTTTGGATTTGGAAACTCAAAAGTCTGTCCCCTGGTGGTCTCAATGCCAATATCGATATGGCAGCTTTTAACTAGTTTTTTAATATATTTTAACATATATTTTTGATGGTATCTTTATGGTGACTTCTACTACCATTGCCTTATGTGGAAATAAACATAGATATATTATGATTGGCGATGGATAGATATATCGTATTCCATGTTTGATGCCTTATGGGTTGTGGTTTCAGCCATATTCATGGGATATGTGACGTGTATGCATGTAAAGCTAGATATTTTTTTTTTTTTGCATATATATTTTTTATAAATATGTTTTACAAGTAGGTATTATTCGTACTTTATGTGATAACTAATATAGATATGACATGATTGACAAGGGATAGATATATCTTAGTTCATGTGGGATACCTTATGGGTTGTGGTTTCTGCCTTACTTATTAGATATGTAAACGTGCATAGGTGCATATATACATGTACAGATGGCCATTTACAATATGTTTTATCATTAGGTTTTATCCTTACCATCCATTTAATTATTTAGTCTCACAATTTATTTAGGTGTACATTTCATAATGATTTATTTACGTTTTATGCTATAGACATCTATAACTTTAGGTCTCTTATATTAGGCTAATGTATATAACATTTTGATGTATTATTCTGCAAATATTGTATTATTTGTATTCTGATTGATAGATATTCTAGTTTTACTTGTTTTATGTTTGTTTTTTTGCGTGCGCGATTGGTGTCACTACTAAGAGTCTCCCATTGTATATATCACCATTTATTTTCGTACTCGCATTTATACTACATATATGTACATATACTTATTTCATCTATGTGCATTTTAAATACTCCTTTTAAATGTGCTGGTTAAATATAATCCTGCACGATTTTTGTATATATAATACGAGTGGCAGTTTTTTACCCATGCTGTATACTTCGCATAGAGGTCTAACATTGGATAAATGACAACCAATGGTAGCTCTTGTAGTGGTCACACCTCCACGCATGCGCTGTTCATTCTAGAAGACGCCGAAAACTCGGCAATAAAAGTTCGTGGTTTTAATCATTTGGTATATTGCACCTGAGGAAACGGTCAGGAAAGACCGAGAAACGTTGTGCTGCTATACTGTAAATAAAGTCTGTTTGTTTTTACTAGACTTTTGCCACGAATCATCATCTTTATTCAATCATATACTGTACAACTTTATTTAACATTTGGAGTCCTTTTGATACATTGTATCCAATAGTGTATCTACTGTCACTGGTGTATCCATCAACACAAGTGGACGATCCGGCTTGGTGCTAAGCTTGTGGCTGGTCACTGCATGCTGTTTGCCTGTCGCTGCTCCCTTGCTCCAGAGTTGCTCTGACATCTGACATCCATCAGTGTGAGTTAGCTGGACGACTCCCAACAGTCCAGAAGGCATTTGTGACACTTCTCAAGTGTCATACAGCTTGTAAGTACGGTCTTACTTGTAGATTTGGCGTGTTTGAATCATCTGATTGTGCACCATGGTGGCGCCTTCTTTTTTTATCTTTCACACAATTAGAATTGCCTGTGTGACTAGATATTCTGTGTGAGACTCAATTAGAAATGTCTCTGTAGCTAGAGATTCTGTGTGAGACCCAATTAGAATTGCCTGTGTGACTAGAGATTCTGTGTGAGACTCAATTAGAATTGCCTGTGTGACTAGAGATTCTGTGTGAGACCCAATTAGAATTGCCTGTGTGACTAGAGATTCTGTGTGAGACCCAATTAGAATTGCCTGTGTGACTAGAGATTCTGTGTGAGACCCAATTAGAATTGCCTGTGTGACTAGAGATTCTGTGTGATACCCAATTAGAATTGCCTGTGTGACTAGAGATTCTGTATGAGACCCAATTAGAATTGCCTGTGTGACTAGAGATTCTGTGTGAGACCCAATTAGAATTGCCTGTGTGACTAGAGATTCTGTGTGAGACCCAATTAGAATTGCCTGTGTGACTAGAGTTTCTGTGTGAGACACAATTAGAATTGCCTGTGTGACTAGAGATTCTGTGTGAGACTCAATTAGAATTGCCTGTGTGACTAGAGATTCTGTGTGAGACCCAATTAGAATTGCCTGTGTGACTAGATATTCTGTGTGAGACTCAATTAGAATTGCCTTTGTGACTAGATATTCTGTGTGAGACTCAATTAGAAATGTCTCTGTAGCTAGAGATTCTGTGTGAGACCCAATTAGAATTGCCTGTGTGACTAGAGATTCTGTGTGAGACCCAATTAGAATTGCCTGTGTGACTAGAGATTCTGTGTGAGACTCAATTAGAAATGTCTCTGTAGCTAGAGATTCTGTGTGAGACCCAATTAGAATTGCCTGTGTGACTAGAGATTCTGTGTGAGACTCAATTAGAAATGTCTCTGTAGCTAGAGATTCTGTGTGAGACCCAATTAGAATTGCCTGTGTGACTAGAGATTCTGTGTGAGACACAATTAGAATTGCCTGTGTGACTAGAGATTCTGTGTGAGACTCAATTAGAAATGTCTCTGTAGCTAGAGATTCTGTGTGAGACCCAATTTGAATTGCCTGTGTGACTAGAGATTCTGTGTGAGACTCAATTAGAATTGCCTGTGTGACTAGAGATTCTGTGTGAGACCCAATTAGAATTGCCTGTGTGACTAGAGATTCTGTGTGAGACCAAATTAGAATTGCCTGTGTGACTAGAGATTCTGGGTGAGACCCAATTAGAATTGCCTGTGTGACTAGAGATTCTGTGTGAGACCCAATTAGAATTGCCTGTGTGACTAGAGATTCTGTATGAGACCCAATTAGAATTGCCTGTGTGACTAGAGATTCTGTGTGAGACCCAATTAGAATTGCCTGTGTGACTAGAGATTCTGTGTGAGACTCAATTAGAATTGCCTGTGTGACTAGAGATTCTGTGTGAGACCCAATTAGAATTGCCTGTGTGACTAGATATTCTGTATGAGACCCAATTAGAATTGCCTGTGTGGCTAGATATTCTGTGTGAGACCCAATTAGAATTGCCTGTGTGACTAGAGATTCTGTGTGAGACCCAATTAGAATTGCCTGTGTGACTAGAGATTCTGTATGAGACCCAATTAGAATTGCCTGTGTGACTAGAGATTCTGTTTGAGACTCAATTAGAATTGCCTGTGTGACTAGAGATTCTGTGTGAGACCCAATTAGAATTACCTGTGTGACTAGAGATTCTGTGTGAGACCAAATTAGAATTGCCTGTGTGACTAGAGATTCTGTGTGAGACCAAATTAGAATTGCACGTGTGACTAGAGATTCTGTGTGAGACCAAATTAGAATTGCCTGTGTGACTAGAGATTCTGTGTGAGACCAAATTAGAATTGCATGTGTGACTAGAGATTCTGTGTGAGACCAAATTAGAATTGCATGTGTGACTAGAGATTCTGTGTGAGACCCAATTAGAATTGCCTGTGTGACTAGAGATTCTGTGTGAGACCCAATTAGAATTGCCTGTGTGACTAGAGATTCTGTGTGAGACCCAATTAGAATTGCCTGTGTGACTAGATATTCTGTGTGAGACTCAATTAGAAATGTCTCTGTAGCTAGAGATTCTGTGTGAGACCCAATTAGAATTGCCTGTGTTACTAGAGATTCTGTGTGAGACCCAATTAGAATTGCCTGTGTGACTAGAGATTCTGTATGAGACCCAATTAGAATTGCCTGTGTGACTAGAGATTCTGTTTGAGACTCAATTAGAATTGCCTGTGTGACTAGAGATTCTGTGTGAGACCCAATTAGAATTACCTGTGTGACTAGAGATTCTGTGTGAGACCAAATTAGAATTGCCTGTGTGACTAGAGATTCTGTGTGAGACCAAATTAGAATTGCACGTGTGACTAGAGATTCTGTGTGAGACCAAATTAGAATTGCCTGTGTGACTAGAGATTCTGTGTGAGACCAAATTAGAATTGCATGTGTGACTAGAGATTCTGTGTGAGACCAAATTAGAATTGCATGTGTGACTAGAGATTCTGTGTGAGACCCAATTAGAATTGCCTGTGTGACTAGAGATTCTGTGTGAGACCCAATTAGAATTGCCTGTGTGACTAGAGATTCTGTGTGAGACCCAATTAGAATTGCCTGTGTGACTAGATATTCTGTGTGAGACTCAATTAGAAATGTCTCTGTAGCTAGAGATTCTGTGTGAGACCCAATTAGAATTGCCTGTGTTACTAGAGATTCTGTGTGAGACCCAATTAGAATTGCCTGTGTGACTAGAGATTCTGTGTGAGACACAATTAGAATTGCCTGTGTGACTAGAGATTCTGTGTGAGACCCAATTAGAATTGCCTGTGTGACTAGATATTCTGTGTGAGACTCAATTAGAAATGTCTCTGTAGCTAGAGATTCTGTGTGAGACCCAGTTAGAATTGCCTGTGTGACTAGAGATTCTGTGTGAGACTCAATTAGAATTGCCTGTGTGACTAGAGATTCTGTGTGAGACCCAATTAGAATTGCCTGTGTGACTAGAGATTCTGTGTGAGACCCAATTAGAATTGCCTGTGTGACTAGAGATTCTGTGTGAGACCCAATTTGAAATGTCTCTGTAGCTAGAGATTCTCTGTGAGACTAAATTAGAATTGCCTGTGTGACTAGAGATTCTGTGTGAGACCCAATTAGAATTGCCTGTGTGACTAGAGATTCTGTGTGAGACCCAATTAGAATTGCCTGTGTGACTAGAGATTCTGTATGAGACCCAATTAGAATTGCCTGTGTGACTAGAGATTCTGTGTGAGACCCAATTAGAATTGCCTGTGTGACTAGAGATTCTGTGTGAGACTCAATTAGAATTGCCTGTGTGACTAGAGATTCTGTGTGAGACCCAATTAGAATTGCCTGTGTGACTAGATATTCTGTGTGAGACCCAATTAGAATTGCCTGTGTGACTAGATATTCTGTGTGAGACCCAATTAGAATTGCCTGTGTGACTAGAGATTCTGTGTGAGACCCAATTAGAATTGCCTGTGTGACTAGAGATTCTGTATGAGACCCAATTAGAATTGCCTGTGTGACTAGAGATTCTTTTTGAGACCCAATTAGAATTGCCTGTGTGACTAGAGATTCTGTGTGAGACTCAATTAGAATTGCCTGTGTGACTAGAGATTCTGTGTGAGACCCAATTAGAATTGCCTGTGTGACTAGAGATTCTGTGTGAGACCAAATTAGAATTGCCTGTGTGACTAGAGATTCTGTGTGAGACCCAATTAGAATTGCCTGTGTGACTAGAGATTCTGTGTGAGACCCAATTAGAATTGCCTGCGTGACTAGAGATTCTGTGTGAGACCCAATTAGAATTGCCTGTGTGACTAGAGATTCTGTGTGAGACCCAATTAGAAATGTCTCTGTAGCTAGAGATTCTCTGTGAGACTAAATTAGAATTGCCTATGTGACTAGAGATTCTGTGTGAGACCCAATTAGAATTGCCTGTGTGACTAGAGATTCTGTGTGAGACCCAATTAGAATTGCCTGTGTGACTAGAGATTCTGTGTGAGACCCAATTAGAATTGCCTGTGTGACTAGAGATTCTGTGTGAGACCCAATTAGAATTGCCTGTGTGACTAGATATTCTGTGTGAGACTCAATTAGAAATGTCTCTGTAGCTAGAGATTCTGTGTGAGACCCAATTAGAATTGCCTGTGTTACTAGAGATTCTGTGTGAGACCCAATTAGAATTGCCTGTGTGACTAGAGATTCTGTGTGAGACACAATTAGAATTGCCTGTGTGACTAGAGATTCTGTGTGAGACCCAATTAGAATTGCCTGTGTGACTAGATATTCTGTGTGAGACTCAATTAGAAATGTCTCTGTAGCTAGAGATTCTGTGTGAGACCCAATTAGAATTGCCTGTGTGACTAGAGATTCTGTGTGAGACTCAATTAGAATTGCCTGTGTGACTAGAGATTCTGTGTGAGACCCAATTAGAATTGCCTGTGTGACTAGAGATTCTGTGTGAGACCCAATTAGAATTGCCTGTGTGACTAGAGATTCTGTGTGAGACCCAATTTGAAATGTCTCTGTAGCTAGAGATTCTCTGTGAGACTAAATTAGAATTGCCTGTGTGACTAGAGATTCTGTGTGAGACCCAATTAGAATTGCCTGTGTGACTAGAGATTCTGTGTGAGACCCAATTAGAATTGCCTGTGTGACTAGAGATTCTGTATGAGACCCAATTAGAATTGCCTGTGTGACTAGAGATTCTGTGTGAGACCCAATTAGAATTGCCTGTGTGACTAGAGATTCTGTGTGAGACTCAATTAGAATTGCCTGTGTGACTAGAGATTCTGTGTGAGACCCAATTAGAATTGCCTGTGTGACTAGATATTCTGTGTGAGACCCAATTAGAATTGCCTGTGTGACTAGATATTCTGTGTGAGACCCAATTAGAATTGCCTGTGTGACTAGAGATTCTGTGTGAGACCCAATTAGAATTGCCTGTGTGACTAGAGATTCTGTATGAGACCCAATTAGAATT
This sequence comes from Bombina bombina, assembly GCF_027579735.1. NCBI lineage: Eukaryota > Metazoa > Chordata > Amphibia > Anura > Bombinatoridae > Bombina > Bombina bombina. The sequence continues at coordinate 1,181,231,365 of NC_069501.1, read as the reverse complement.
GCCTGTGTGACTAGAGATTCTTTTTGAGACCCAATTAGAATTGCCTGTGTGACTAGAGATTCTGTGTGAGACTCAATTAGAATTGCCTGTGTGACTAGAGATTCTGTGTGAGACCCAATTAGAATTGCCTGCGTGACTAGAGATTCTGTGTGAGACCCAATTAGAATTGCCTGCTGTGTGACTAGAGATTCTGTGTGAGAACCCAATTAGAAATGTCTCTGTAGCTAGAGATTCTCTGTGAGACTAAATTAGAATTGCCTATGTGACTAGAGATTCTGTGTGAGACCCAATTAGAATTGCCTGTGTGACTAGAGATTCTGTGTGAGACCCAATTAGAATTGCCTGTGTGACTAGAGATTCTGTGTGAGACCCAATTAGAATTACCTGTGTGACTAGAGATTATGTGTGCTACCCAATTAGAATTACCTGTGTGACTAGAGATTCTGTGTGAGACCCAATTAGAATTGCCTGTGTGACTAGAGATTCTGTGTGAGACACAATTAGAATTGCCTGTGTGACTAGATATTCTGTGTGAGACTCAATTAGAAATGTCTCTGTAGCTAGAGATTCTGTGTGAGACCCAATTAGAATTGCCTGTGTGACTAGAGATTCTGTGTGAGACTCAATTAGAATTGCCTGTGTGACTAGAGATTCTGTGTGAGACCCAATTAGAATTGCCTGTGTGACTAGAGATTCTGTGTGAGACCCAATTAGAATTGCCTGTGTGACTAGAGATTCTGTGTGAGACCCAATTAGAATTGCCTGTGTGACTAGAGATTCTGTATGAGACCCAATTAGAATTGCCTGTGTGACTAGAGATTCTGTGTGAGACCCAATTAGAATTGCCTGTGTGACTAGAGATTCTGTGTGAGACTCAATTAAAATTGCCTGTGTGACTAGAGATTCTGTGTGAGACCCAATTAGAATTGCCTGTGTGACTAGAGATTCTGTGTGAGACACAATTAGAATTGCCTGTGTGACTAGAGATTCTGTGTGAGACTCAATTAGAAATGTCTCTGTAGCTAGAGATTCTGTGTGAGACCCAATTAGAATTGCCTGTGTGACTAGAGATTCTGTGTGAGACCCAATTAGAATTGCCTGTGTGACTAGAGATTCTGTGTGAGACCCAATTAGAATTGCCTGTGTGACTAGAGATTCTGTGTGAGACTCAATTAGAAATGTCTCTGTAGCTAGAGATTCTGTGTGAGACCCAATTAGAATTGCCTGTGTGACTAGAGATTCTGTGTGAGACTCAATTAGAATTGCCTGTGTGACTAGAGATTCTGTGTGAGACCCAATTAGAATTGCCTGTGTGACTAGAGATTCTGTGTGAGACCCAATTAGAATTGCCTGTGTGACTAGAGATTCTGTGTGAGACCCAATTAGAATTGCCTGTGTGACTAGAGATTCTGTATGAGACCCAATTAGAATTGCCTGTGTGACTAGAGATTCTGTGTGAGACCCAATTAGAATTGCCTGTGTGACTAGAGATTCTGTGTGAGACTCAATTAGAATTGCCTGTGTGACTAGAGATTCTGTGTGAGACCCAATTAGAATTGCCTGTGTGACTAGATATTCTGTGTGAGACCCAATTAGAATTGCCTGCGTGACTAGATATTCTGTGTGAGACCCAATTAGAATTGCCTGTGTGACTAGAGATTCTGTGTGAGACCCAATTAGAATTGCCTGTGTGACTAGAGATTCTGTATGAGACCCAATTAGAATTGCCTGTGTGACTAGAGATTCTGTGTGAGACCCTATTAGAATTGCCTGTGTGACTAGAGATTCTGTGTGAGACTCAATTAGAATTGCCTGTGTGACTAGAGATTCTGTGTGAGACCCAATTAGAATTACCTGTGTGACTAGAGATTCTGTGTGAGACCAAATTAGAATTGCCTGTGTGACTAGAGATTCTGTGTGAGACCAAATTAGAATTGCATGTGTGACTAGAGATTCTGTGTGAGACCAAATTAGAATTGCATGTGTGACTAGAGATTCTGTGTGAGACCAAATTAGAATTGCCTGTGTGACTAGAGATTCTGTGTGAGACTCAATTAGAAATGTCTCTGTAGCTAGAGATTCTGCGTGAGACCCAATTAGAATTGCCTGTGTGACTAGAGATTCTGTGTGAGACCCAATTAGAATTGCCTGTGTGACTAGAGATTCTGTGTGAGACACAATTAGAATTGCCTGTGTGACTAGAGATTCTGTGTGAGACTCAATTAGAAATATCTCTGTAGCTAGAGATTCTGTGTGAGACCCAATTAGAATTGCCTGTGTGACTAGAGATTCTGTGTGAGACTCAATTAGAATTGCCTGTGTGACTAGAGATTCTGTGTGAGACCCAATTAGAATTGCCTGTGTGACTAGAGATTCTGTGTGAGACCCAATTAGAATTGCCTGTGTGACTAGAGATTCTGTGTGAGACCCAATTAGAATTGCCTGTGTGACTAGAGATTCTGTGTGAGACCCAATTAGAATTGCCTGTGTGACTAGAGATTCTGTATGAGACCCAATTAGAATTGCCTGTGTGACTAGAGATTCTGTGTGAGACCCAATTAGAATTGCCTGTGTGACTAGATATTCTGTGTGAGACCCAATTAGAATTGCCTGTGTGACTAGAGATTCTGTGTGAGACCCAATTAGAATTGCCTGTGTGACTAGAGATTCTGTATGAGACCCAATTAGAATTGCCTGTGTGACTAGAGATTCTGTGTGAGACCCAATTAGAATTGCCTGTGTGACTAGAGATTCTGTGTGAGACTCAATTAGAATTGCCTGTGTGACTAGAGATTCTGTGTGAGACCCAATTAGAATTGCCTGTGTGACTAGAGATTCTGTGTGAGACCAAATTAGAATTGCCTGTGTGACTAGAGATTCTGTGTGAGACCAAATTAGAATTGCATGTGTGACTAGAGATTCTGTGTTTGACCAAATTAGAATTGCCTGTGTGACTAGAGATTCTGTGTGAGACCCAATTAGAATTTGCTTTATAGCTAGGGATCCTGTATGAGACCTGACAGTGCACTAATGATATGCTGCGTATGAACAATATGCTGTGTATGAACAATATGCTGTGTATAAACAATATGCTGTGTATAAACAATATGCTGTATATAAACAATATATGCCGTGTATGGACAATATGCTGTTTATGAACAATATGCTGTGTATGAGATAAAACTGACTTTGTGTCAAGACTGAGAAATACTAAAATTAAAATTAGCATGGGAGTTTGCCCAGAGGGCACTTGTGGACATGAAGGGCCTGATTACAAGTGGAGAGCTATTTAACGCGTATGCTAGAGTGCTAATTGCGCTAGAAGTAAACTTTTTGTGTTCGTCGGGTTACGCTGGTATTATGATTTGAAATAACAAGATTCCTCTCTCGCACTAACCCGACGAGCACAAACAGCTCACTTCTAGCGCGCTTAGACTATCGAGCAAACAATAACCTCTTCCCTCATAGAAGTCAATAGAGAAAAAAAGTGGAAAAAAAACTAACACCCTACTCGTGGGCAAACCCGATCACATGCTTTCATATGCATATACCCAATCGCATATTCACTTATGTGCATACCTAATCACATATTCGAATGTGCGCATACCCGATCGCATATTCTAATGTGCGCATACCCGATCGTAGATTCTAATGTGCGTATATCTGACATGAAAATATGAATATTTCACATTCCAGTCTACTTCTCATAGAAGAATATGTTCAATTTATTTTTTAGAAATACATATTTCTTCATATATCTGATGGTATTTTGGTACAATATATATCTATACCTATATATATATATATATATATATATATATATATATATAAAATTATATATAGGTATAGATATATACAGATATATAAAGGAATATATCTTTAAAAATACAAAGGTCATATTCTGCTATGTGCAGAACATTGGAATGTAAAATATTTATAGTACATACACAGTATAGCACTTTATTAAATATGAATATTGAATAAATATGCTTTTACATGTTTTCATCTACTTAACTGCAAAGGTCTCTAATGCACTTACATATATGTCTATATATGTGTACATATGTATTTATGTGTATATATGTCTATAAATACATTTATACACATACAAATACATACGTAAACAAATATCAACATATCTATATACATACAAATACTTTTCTGTAGTCCTGCAATAACTTATGGTAGTCCTGCAATAACTTATTTTACCAGTTGAGTGTGAATACAATCTGAATATAATGACACCTCTTTTCTAAAATTTATTTTCAATGCTAACACTCTCTCCCCTCGTATCTTTATTTGAAAAGCAGGAATCTATGATTAGGATCCGGACCATTTTTGGTTCAGACCTGGGTAGTGCTTTCTGATTGGTGTATCCACCAATCAGCCATCGCTACACAGGGTCCTGAACTAAAAAATGGAATGGCTTCTAAGCTTACATTCCTGCTTTTTCAAATAAAGATACAAGGAGAATGGATAAAATTGATAATAGGAGTAAATTAGAAAGTTGCTTAAAATTGCATGCTCTATCTGAATCATGAAAGAAAAAAATTGGGTTTATCCCTTTAATTGTGATTTCCTTCTTTTGAGATCACTATCCCTTTAAAACCTTATTTCTCCTTTTTCTCAGTGATTTCCCTATTTCTTTTATGGTTAATGACAGCATGCAAATATATTTCAAATAGCGTCGGAGGAATGTGAGCATTTCCCTTGTGGTCTCTGGGAATTTTCTTTGTAGCCATGGAAATATGAGAACAAGGAAAAAGAGAAACAATGTGTGCAGTAAATGCTAATTTGTTTTGTATAGCAAACATTATTTTATATGTATGTTTTTCTGTGTGTCCATAGACAAACTCTTAAAAGACTGGTAACATTAATGTGCCTACAAATGTGAAAAATGTATCCACCAATCAGCAAGAACAACCCAGGTTGTTCACCAAAAATGGGCCGGCATCTAAACTTACATTCTTGATTTTCAAATAAAGATACCAAGAGAATGAAGAAAATGTGATAATAGGAGTAAATTAGAAAGTTGTTTAAAATTGCATGCTCTATCTGAATCACAAAATAATTTTTTGGGCTTTAGTGTCCCTTTAACACATTTGTAATTTAATTAATTGCTCAGTAAGACAGAAAGTAAGAAATATTATTTTCAAAGGACACACAGAAATAACAAGCAAACCAATGAGTTGTTTGCCATATATAAATTCACAATAATTGTCATTACTGTAGACCAGGAGTCAAATCTTACAAAAAAAAAGGTGGGAACTCACCAAGACTTCCAGCCCCTTCACAATTAATATTGTTTTTTACACACACTGTATTTTATGTATATCATTTATACACTTTGGGTAATGAAAGCAAATTAAAACCAATGAAGGATTAAATGGTTGCCTTTGGGCCTGAGACTCCTCCTTTGTCACATAGTCTCACCCACTACTTCTGCTGAGGAGAGCTAAATAACCCCAGAGCAAGCCACACAGAAATGTAAGCACCATGTGTTCCACACAGTGCGGGGTGATCACACAGCAGTACCTCTGAATACATTTAGGCCTAGATTTGGAGTTTGGCGTTAGCCGTGAAAACCAGCGTTAGAGGCTCCTAACGCTGGTTTTAGGCTACCGCCGGTATTTGGAGTCAGTGATTAAAGGGTCTAATGCTCACTTTTCAGCCGCGACTTTTCCATACCGCAGATCCCCTTACGTCAATTGCGTATCCTATCTTTTCAATGGGATCTTTCTAACTCCGGTATTTAGAGTCGTTTCTGAAGTGAGCGTTAGACATCTAACGACAAAACTCCAGCCGCAGGAAAAAAGCAGGAGTTAAGAGCTTTCTGGGCTAACGCCGGTTCATAAAGCTCTTAACTACTGTACCCTAAAGTACACTAACACCTATAAACTACCTATGTACCCCTAAACCGAGGTCCCCCCACATCGCCGCCACTCGATTAAATTTTTTTAACCCCTAATCTGCCGACCGCCACCTACGTTATACTTATGTACCCCTAATCTGCTGCCCCTAACCCCGCCGACCCCTGTATTATATTTATTAACCCCTAACCTGCCCCCCACAACGTCGCCGCCAGCTACTTACAATAATTAACCCCTAATCTGCCGACCGCAAAGCGCCGCCACCTACGTTATCCTTATGTACCCCTAATCTGCTGCCCCTAACACCGCCGACCCCTATATTATATTTATTAACCCCTAATCTGCCCCCCTCAACGTCGCCGACACCTGCCTACACTTATTAACCCCTAATCTGCCGAGCGGACCTGAGCGCTACTATAATAAAGTTATTAACCCCTAATCCGCCTCACTAACCCTATCATAAATAGTATTAACCCCTAATCTGCCCTCCCTAACATCGCCGACACCTAACTTAAATTATTAACCCCTAATCTGACGACCGGAGCTCATCGCTACTATAATAAATGGATTAACCCCTAAAGCTAAGTCTAACCCTAACACTAACACCCCCCTAACTTAAATATAATTTAAATCTAACGAAATTAATTAACTCTTATTAAATAAATTATTGCTATTTAAAGCTAAATACTTACCTGTAAAATACATCCTAATATAGCTACAATATAAATTATAATTATATTGTAGCTATTTTAGGATTAATATTTATTTTACAGGCAACTTGGTAATTATTTTAACCAGGTACAATAGCTATTAAAGGGACAGTCTACACCAGAATTTTTATTGTTTTAAAAGATAGATAATCCCTTTATTACCCATTTCCCAGTTTTGCATAACCAACACAGTTATAATAATATACTTTTAACCTTTGTGATTATCTTGTATCTAAGCCTCTGCAAACTGCCCCTTTTTTCAGTTCTTTTGACAGACTTGCAGTCTAGCCAATCAGTGCCTGCTCACAGATAACTTCTCGTGCACGAGCACAGTGTTATCTATATGAAATACGTGAACTAACACCCTCTAGTGGTGAAAAACTGTTAAAATGCAATCTGAAAGAGGTGGGCTTCAAGGTCTAAGAAATTAGCATATGAACCTCCTAGGTTAAGCTTTCAACTAAGAATACCAAGAGAACAAAGCAAAATTGGTGATAAAAGTAAATTGGAAAATTGTTTAAAATTACATGCTCTATCTGAATTATGAAAGTTTATTTTGGCCTAGACTGTCCCTTTAAATAGTTAAGAACTATTTAATAGTTACCTAGTTAAAATAATAACAAAATTACCTGTAAAATAAATCCTAACCTAAGTTATAATTAAACTTAACACTACCCTATCAATAAATTAATTAAATAAAATACCTACAATTACCTACAATTAACCTAACACTACACTATCAATAAATAAATTAAATTCAATTGCTACAAATAACTACAATTACATAAACTAACTAAAGTACAATAAATAAAAAATAACTAAGTTACAAAAAATAAAAAAATATTTACAAACATAAGAAAAATATTACAACAATTTTAAACTAATTACACCTACTCTAAGCCCCCTAATAAAATAACAAAGACCCCCAAAATAAAAAAATGCCCTACCCTATTCTAAATTAATAGAGTTAAAAGCTCTTTTACCTTACCAGTCCTGAACAGGGCCCTTTGCGGGGCATGCCCCAAGAAAATCAGCTCTTTTGCCTGTAAAAAAAAACATACAATACCCCCCCCAACATTACAACCCACCACCCACATACCCCTAATCTAACCCAAACCCCCCTTAAATAAACCTAACACTAAGCCCCTGAAGATCTTCCTACCTTGTCTTCACCATCCAGGTATCACCGATCCGTCCTGGCATCCGGTGCTGAAGAGGTCCAGAAGAGGCTCCAAAGTCTTCCTCCTATCCGGCAAGAAGAGGACATCCGGACCGGCAAACATCTTCTCCAAGCGGCATCTTCAATCTTCTTCCATCCGGTGCGGAGCGGGTCCATCTTGAATCAGCCGACGCGGATCCATCCTCTTCTTCCGGCGTCTCCCGACGAATGACGGTTCCTTTAAGGGACGTCATCCAAGATGGCGTCCCTCGAATTCCGATTGGCTGATAGGATTCTATCAGCCAATCGGAATTAAGGTAGGAATATTCTGATTGGCTGATGGAATCAGCCAATCAGAATCAAGTTCAATCCGATTGGCTGATCCAATCAGCCAATCAGATTGAGCTCGCATTCTATTGGCTGATCGGAACAGCCAATAGAATGCAAGCTCAATCTGATTGGCTGATTGGATCAGCCAATAGGATTGAACTTGATTCTGATTGGCTGATTCCATCAGCCAATCAGAATATTCCTACCTTAATTCCGATTGGCTGATAGAATCCTATCAGCCAATCGGAATTCGAGGGACGCCATCTTGGATGACGTCCCTTAAAGGAACCGTCATTCGTCGGGAGACGCCGGAAGAAGAGGATGGATCCGCGTCGGCTGATTCAAGATGGACCCGCTCCGCACCGGATGGAAGAAGATCGAAGATGCCGCTTGGAGAAGATGTTTGCCGGTCCGGATGTCCTCTTCTTGCCGGATAGGAGGAAGACTTTGGAGCCTCTTCTGGACCTCTTCAGCACCGGATGCCAGGACGGATCGGTGATACCTGGATGGTGAAGACAAGGTAGGAAGATCTTCAGGGGCTTAGTGTTAGGTTTATTTAAGGGGGGTTTGGGTTAGATTAGGGGTATGTGGGTGGTGGGTTGTAATGTTGGGGGGGGGGTATTGTATGTTTTTTTTTACAGGCAAAAGAGCTGATTTTCTTGGGGCATGCCCCGCAAAGGGCCCTGTTCAGGGCTGGTAAGGTAAAAGAGCTTTTAACTCTATTAATTTAGAATAGGGTAGGGCATTTTATTATTTTGGGGGTCTTTGTTATTTTATTAGGGGGCTTAGAGTAGGTGTAATTAGTTTAAAATTGTTGTAAAATTTTTCTTATGTTTGTAAATATTTTTTTATTTTTTGTAACTTAGTTTTTTTTTATTTTTTGTACTTTAGTTATTTTATGTAATTGTAGTTATTTGTAGCAATTGTATTTAATTTATTTATTGATAGTGTAGTGTTAGGTTAATTGTAGGTAATTGTAGGTATTTTATTTAATTAATTTATTGATAGGGTAGTGTTAGGTTTAATTATAACTTAGGTTAGGATTTATTTTACAGGTAATTTTGTTATTATTTTAACTATGTAGCTATTAAATAGTTCTTAACTATTTAATAGCTATTGTACCTGGTTAAAATAATTACCAAGTTGCCTGTAAAATAAATATTAATCCTAAAATAGCTAAAATATAATTATAATTTATATTGTAGCTATATTAGGATGTATTTTACAGGTAAGTATTTAGCTTTAAATAGGAATAATTTATTTAATAAGAGTTAATTAATTTCGTTAGATTTAAATTATATTTAAGTTAGGGGGGTGTTAGTGTTAGGGTTAGACTTAGCTTTAGGGGTTAATCCATTTATTATAGTAGCGATGAGCTCCGGTCGTCAGATTAGGGGTTAATAATTGAAGTTAGGTGTCGGCGATGTTAGGGAGGGCAGATTAGGGGTTAATACTATTTATGATAGGGTTAGTGAGGCGGATTAGGGGTTAATAACTTTATTATAGTAGCGCTCAGGTCCGCTCGGCAGATTAGGGGTTAATTATTGTAAGTAGCTGGCGGCGACGTTGTGGGGGGCAGGTTAGGGGTTAATAAATATAATATAGGGGTCGGCGGTGTTAGGGGCAGCAGATTAGGGGTACATAGGGATAATGTAAGTTGCGGCGGTTTACGGAGCGGAAGATTAGGGGTTAATAATATAATGCAGGGGTCAGCGATAGCGGGGGGCGGCAGATTAGGGGTTAATAAGTGTAAGGGTAGGGGTGTTTAGACTCGGGGTACATGTTAGAGTGTTAGGTGCAGACGTAGGAAGTGTTTCCCCATAGGAAACAATGGGGCTGCGTTAGGAGCTGAACGCTGCTTTTTTGCAGGTGTTAGGTTTTTTTTCAGCTCAAACAGCCCCATTGTTTCCTATGGGAGAATCGTGCACGAGCACGTTTTTGAGGCTGGCCGCGTCCGTAAGCAACTCTGGTATCGAGAGTTGCATTTGCGGTAAAAATGCTCTACGCTCCTTTTTTGGAGCCTAACGCAGCATTTTTTTGAACTCTCGATACCAGAGTTAATTTTATGGTGCGGCCAGAAAAAAGCCCGCGTAGCGTTAACAGCCCATCTACCGCCAAACTCCAAATCTAGGCCTTAGTGTATTGTATGAAGTGTTACATCCCATTACTAGAGGATCTCACTATCCCTCTAACCAGACTGTGATCCAGCTCCTCCCCCTAGCAGTAGCAGTGATTACTAAAGTGTTTCTAGTCTCTGTTCCACCTGCAAAAAATAGTGCAGGAACTCCATTCCCATGCTTTCCCACTGGACTTGACCCCTGCTGTAGACCACTGGTCTTAAAACCTGTCCTCAGGCTTCCCTAAGAGGCCAGAATTTGAGGATATCTGAACTGCAGCACATGTAAAATAATCTGCTGATTAGTAAACATGGTTATTTTACCCTCTCTCTCCCAATGTAATCCTGAAAATCTGACTGTGGTTTACTAGTTAGGGATTAAAAGCCCAGAGGGAAAAAGTTACAAGTTCACTCATCTGCTGCAATTTCTAAGTCATCTGGGACTATTGGACCACTTGAAATTTCAAGCACTGTATATATACTGTATATACATTATATATATATATACAGTATATCTTTAAAGCCCTTCCCAGTCCAACACGTTGTAATGCATCATATCCCTTTTAACATTTAAAAAAAAAAAATAATAAACCTCTATTTTACGTGTGTTTGTACAGTATATATATATGTATATATATATATATTATATACAGTATATATATATATATATATATATATATACACACACGTAAAATAGAGGTTTGTTATTTAAAAAAATGTGCATTCAGTTCCTTAATGAGGGTCGAATGTGGAATTAATTGGCTGCTCATACCTTTCGGATCTTTTGCACAGTTCTTAGATCTAATTCCGCATTTAGATTCTCACGAAGGATTCAAATCAAATGCACATCTCTATTTTATATATACAATTTACTGCATATATACAACATGCAGTATATAGGGTTGCCAGCTTTCCCCTTCAAAAATACTGGGCATTCTGTAGGTGATAGGGCACGATAGGTCAGGTCACACAATGCTCTCCTTACAAAAACTGAACTTTAGTCACCATTTATGATTCTGCCATGTATATTTTTCATAACTTAGCAGTTGTACCCCTGTGAGTAACAAACCAATCAATAACTTTATCTGTTTAGCTGCCAATAACAAACATAAACCTTAGCAATTTGACCCCCTTGACTGCTTCTTAATATATAATTTAGCTAACACTCATGGACTTTAAAAAAACTGCCCATTTATGTGTCCAGTATTTTTGTGAAGATTTTACTGGACAGCTAAAATACTGGATTGTCCGGTGGAATACTGGACACCTAACAACCCTAATAGTACAACACACACATATATCTATCTATCTATCTATCTATCTATCTATCTATCTATATATATATATATATATATATATATACTTTATTTTCATATATTATACATGTGTTTTGTTTTACTTTTATTTTTTATTTCATTCTCTAGCAAAACTTTTTACATTTGATTCGCAACGCCAGATTGTGCGCTATTCTTACACAGGGCCGCAATATGAATAATGCATCCTGCGCTATCATTAATGCTCCACTTGTAATCTAGGTCTCTATTGTTTTACTGAAGTGTATGACGTTTATTGTTTGAAATTAAGTTTTGTGACTATTTGTTTTTGGTTTTCTGCAATGATAGATCACCATATAAATAACTGTATATAGAAAACTATATTCTAAATTAATCCTTATGATAGGATTTCCTATATTTTTTCAAAACACAACACTTTTTTGTTATCATTTTTATTAAGGTGCACATTTTTTATGTTAAATGGACATGGTACTCAAAATGCCTCTTTGTTGCATCTAAAAGAGAATGAAATATAGCACTTTGTGAGTTGTCCCTATCAGCCAATGAGCAAGAGTTCCAGGACAGGACTAAACAATCATGTACATTAGTTTCAGAATAATTTTTTTCTTATCCTTTCTTCAACTGCTGCTCTTTAATATACACAATAGAAGAGAGGCAGTGAGAGGGACACAGGCAGGAAGAGAGGAAGTGATAGGGAGCCAGATAGGGGGAGGGGCATTGATAGGAACCCAGGCAGGAGGGGGGGGGGGCAGAAAGGAACCCAGACAGGGAGAGGGGTAGTGATAGGGACCCAGGCAGGAGTAGAGGCAGTGATAAGAACCAAGACAGGAGGAGAAGCAGTGATAGGGACCCAGACAGGGGCAGGAACAGTGATAGGAAGCCAGACAGGGGGAGGGGCAGTGACAGAAAACAAGGCAGAGGGAGGGACAGTGATAGGGACCCAGACAGGGGGAGGAGCAGCGATAGGGACCCAGACAGGGGGAGGGGCAGTGATAGGAACCCAGATTGGGGAAGAGGCAGTGATAGGGACCCAGACAGGAGGAGAGGCAGTGATATGGACACAGACAGGAGGAGAGGCAGTGATAGGGACACAGACAGGAGTAGAGGCAGTGAGAATTAGAAACACAGGAGGAGAGGCAGTGATAAGAACCATATTTTATATATACTGTATATATATATATATATATATATATATATATATATATATATATATATATATTTATATATATACAATGTAAAGGAAGGCACTCACTGGGGACACATGGGTATTTGTAACACATGTAGATTTCATTTTAGCATGGTACATATAAGAATACGCTTTCATTGATAATAAATATTTAATGAAAAGACCAGTGAGTGCCTTCCTTTACATTGTATACTTACCTGCTGGCACCCTGGCATTAAAGAACTTTGAAAGTGAGAGTGCTCTCTATACATCATATATTTATATATATATATATTCATAAAATATATATTCCCAGCCGGCATAGATGCCCATGAAAATGTACCCTTATTTGATGATACTAGTAAAATAATTAAATTTATTAATTGCCCACCATAATGATGGTTAGTAGTACCGAAGATGCAGTGTGGGCTAAGATCCAGTAAAATATTTGAAGTGTAACTATAGACTCCTCCTTGCTTTTGATGCTTCCTGTTTTACAGGGAATGCCAATCCCTTTAAAGATAAACATCCTCTAATACCGAACTGATTACAAGATTTAGCACTGTGTGACTATAGATATACAGCGACAGATATACACTGTTTGTTTTTTTACTTTCAATTTGTAACATAAGCACAAGAATGAGAGCGCTATTGATTTAATAAGGGCTGATGCTGTATTTGGTAGTTCCAACCCCTTACAAAACCACTTAAAATAACTACTTATCCTATAAATAAACACACGACACAGAATAGCTGGGATTTAAAGACCATGACAATGGTCATATTTATTAACAAATATTAACTTGACTTCAACGGAAGTCACTTCAAATATTTAACCTGTGGCGGCATTCGAGGCCTAGTAAAATGATACTATTAGCTCCATATGACAAGAGGTCGCAGCCAGATGTTGTGGAATTGCAAATGCCAAGGGTGGGCCACAAATGTGGCCCCACCCCATTCCGTCTAATAGGCTCGGACGTCCTAAAGGATCTTCAGCCAGCAGACCCGCGGGGCGGGGCCCCCCAGGTCACGACCTGAGGACATCACCCCCGCCCATTAGCCCGACTGTCACCTCTGCAGACTCCGCCCTCAATTGTTGATGGCTACGACCTCTCGCCATTAGGAGATACGTGGATGTTATGATGCGCTTCAACCTCTAAGGCACTGGTATAGCAAAGCCCTGCAGCAATGCTTATCCAGGAAGCAAATAAATTACGGCTAAGGTCTTACCAAGACTAGGTCAACTAACCCCATCCCTGCCTTTCGCATCTAAGGACCAGCAACCCATCCGGGAAGCCATCTGCCTGAATGACGCCATGAACGTTGCATTAACAACTACTTAATAACCACTAACAATAGGGTTGGAAGGGAGGGAAACTTTCTCCTTGAAAAATCCCAGGTGGAAGAGGCCAGATTGTTCCAGAACTTCCCTTATATGAGGTAAGCCTAAGACCTCCCCTCACTTTGCAACATTATTGCTACTACACTGCACTGGGATTTTCCACTAGCCTGTCAGCTCATCCCTTAACTCCATTACAGGAGACTCTGCTACCTTTCATTCCCCTAAGGGCTGATGCTGTATTTGATAGTTCCAACCCCTTACAAAACCACTTAAAATAACTACTTATCCTATAAATAAACACATGACACAGAATAGCTGGGATTTAAAGACCATGACAATGGTCATATTTATTAACAAATATTAACTTGACTTCAACGGAAGTCACTTCAAATATTTAACCTGTGGCGGAATTCGAGGCCTAGTAAAATTATACTATTAGCTCCATATGACAAGAGGTCACAGCCAGATGTTGTGGAATTGCAAATGCCAAGGGTGGGCCGCAAATGTGGCCCCACCCCATTCCGTCTAATAGGCTCGGACGTCCTAAAGGATCTTCAGCCAGCAGTCCCGCGGGTCACGACCTGAGGACATCACCACCGCCCATTAGCCCGACTGTCACCTCTGCAGACTCCGCCCTCAATTGTTGATGGCTACGACCTCCCGCCGCAAGAGACAGGCACTCCCACAAAAACCGGGCTCTTGCCGCCACCCGCTAAATATTACTAACCAGAGCCATTTTGAGGTCCGCCAAGAAGATCGCCAGCCCTTCATCGGACAGGTGCACCCCGTCCGGGCGATACAGCCCTTTCTTGTCCGCTGAGATCAGTTCATGGCGGACCACAAAACCCCCTACCGCTAGTACTGCTCTACCCAGCTCCCTGTTAACTTTTTTTCTAACCCTATAAGCTACTCTAGGTGTGGGAAAATATCTCCAACGCAGCCGGGGGATTATGTTGGACCAAGACAACCTAACCCCCGGGAACGTGGTACAGATCCACTTGACATCGGACCTCATCGCATTGATGAGGTCCAAAGCCGGTGCACTCCCTATATCATTTCCCCCCATGTGAAGGAGGATGATGTGGGGCTGTCCCCATCTATGTCTAACATTCTGGAGGAGGGCAGGCAAACCATCCCACTGTAAGCCTCTACGGCCCAGCCACCGTATTTATGCCTTTGACGTCGGAAGACCCAACTGCTGCCCCTCAGGAAGAGAATGGGCCCTCAGTGCCGCCCAGTGCACGTAAGAGTGCCCTATTATCCAGATTCGAGAAGGACCTGTAGCCACACCTAAAAAACGGATTACATAGTCAATCACCAGAAGCCAACGACAGACAACACAACCAGAACAACTGCAAAGCGCATGTTTTCTTACTCATGCCCCGATTACCCAATACGCCTCTGCTGTCGGGCGCACGTAAGACTTATAACATTGGGACCTCCATCTTCCCAACTTCTGGATGTGTTCCCCCTTCCATCCCAGCGCCACAGCGCTGGTAGCAGCCCCTATTCGGAAGGAATGGGGGGTGATTCTACAGTTCCCCAAGCCTGCGGCAAGCGCTACCTTTTTGAGCACCGCTGCGAACTGGTACCGAGACAGATTTGATCCGTCGGAATGCACTAAGAACTGAACGGGGCCTCACGGTCGCTGCACCATATAAGCCCTTGTACTCAAAACCGGGCAGACTCCCGAGGCTGAGGGCGTCAGAGTGACCTACACTCCTCTCCCATCCTGGTCTGTCTTTGAGTGCGGGATAAACAATAACAAATTATCACCCGCACATTTGACATGAGCCAACTGCATACCCAAGTTAACCGCGTCCTTTGAAGCTGCGACCAGCTCCCCCGGCCTAAGGGCAGCAAAGAATGCCAAAGAGAATGCGCACTGAAACAGCTCTCTTTCCCCGGGTTCGACGCAAATGCCCCCGGTGGCGTCCAGCAGCTTGGCTAATCTGCAAAACGTCACTGGTTCACGCGCATCTTTCGATCTACCTTCGAGCCTACCCCAGCCCTTAATCACTTGCCTCACCAGGAAACCCTTAGTGATGTTGGGCCACTCTAACATGTTGCAAAAGAAGGAGACAGCAGCTATCCTATTGGATATAGCGCCCTTCGAAATTCCTTGCCCGTGTTTCTCTGCCAGCCACTCCAAGAACAGATCCCTCAGGGCTTCTCCTGCCGCTGCGCCCCGTTCCTGACAATAACTTACCCACTCGCCCCAGTGCTGTGAATAAGCTCTCCAGGTATTCGGCGCCAGGGACGCCCTCACTAGGTGCCCTATGGACCTCCATGCCCCGCCAACTGCCAAATAGAGTGGGGACAAGGTAAGCCAACTGCTGCTGCGTTAGGAGCCAGCCTGCAAAACTGCTCCCATTGGAACCTTGAGAGTGCGTCCGCCAGGGTGTTGTTGACCCCGGGGACGTGTCTCTCAGCAAACTGAATATTGTATTGCAAGCACCTTAGCACCAGCTGGCGCAAATACCTAACCACTACCGGTGACGACGCAGACAACCTATTTATTGCGAACACAACGCTAGCGTTGTCCGTCCAAAACACGATATACCGGTCCTTTAACGCCGGCTCCCAGAGCTCCATCGCCACGACTATGGGAAAGAGCTCCAGTAGTGTCAAGTTCCTTGTCAGACCGACTTGGACCCATGACAGGGGCCATGGCTCTATGCTCCATTGCCCATCCAGGTAAGCGCCATAACCCACCGCTCCAGCTGCATCCGTCAGCAGGTGCACTGTCTGACTGGAAACCCTAGGAGCGCGCCAAAGCAGCGTTCCATTGAAGTCTGTCAGGAAGTGCTCCCATACCCTTAGGTCTTCCCGCATGTCCTCAGAAACCGACACTTTACGTACACCATGAGGAGTGGAAAACAAAGCTTCCATCCTCCTGTTGAACACGCGGCCCATGGGTATAATTTTGCACGCAGCCTAGCACTGACTGCAACTCCCTCAGGGGCATGCTCCTTGCTGCCCCAGCTTTGCGTACCGCTGAGAGCATGGCTTCCACCTTGTCGGTTGGAAGACGACATAGCCTTGCAGCAGTGTCAATTTCGATCCCCAAGTACGTGAGCCTTGTACAGGGGCCCTGTGTTTTTTCCTCAGCTAGTGGCACTCCAAATTTCGACATTAGCCCTCGCATTACTGCGATCAGCCGATCGCACTCGCGTGTATTCGCGGTGCCGACCAGCAGGAAGTCATCCAGGTAATGAGCGACTATTCCCCCGCCGGCCGCCGCGATGATAGCCCAATGTAAGAATGAGCTAAATTCCTCAAAATAAGCACACGATAGCGAGCAACCCATGGGCAAGCATTTGTCAATAAAATAATTTCCTTCGAATTTACACCCCATCAGTCTGAACGATGATGGGTGTATGGGGAGTAGCCGAAAGGCAGACTCGATGTCCATTTTGGCTAGCAGCGCGCCCGGACCCGCCGCAACTACCAACTCCAACGCATGGTCAAACGATTGGTACGACACCGAGCTTATCAGGGGGTCTATTGCGTCATTGACGGAACCGCCTTTTGGATAAGACAAATGCTGAATCAGGCGGAATTTCCCTGGTTCCTTTTTAGGGACCACCCCTAAAGGTGATATAACCAGGTCAGGGATGGGAGGTTGTTCAAATGGACCAGCAAACCTCCCCAGAGCAATTTCTTTGCTCAATTTCGCCCTAACTTCGCCCGGCATTTCATAAGCTGACTTTAAATTCTTATGCGAGGCAGACCCCATTACCAACCCCAATGTTGGTATCTTGAATCCTTCTCCAATCCCCGCCAATAGGTTGGCAGCCGCCACCCTATCTGGGTAGGCTGCTAGCCAAGGCCTAATAGTGTCCAGCTTCAGGGGTGTTGGAGCTCTTTTGTCCAGCCCCCCCCCGATTTTGCCCCACGGAAGGCTCCGCCGTCCCTCCGCTTGGGGCACTCAACTCCCGGGTGTTGACCGCTGCAGTACATGCAGGCATGCCGAAAGGATCAGGAAGCACCTTTGTCACACTGCTTCTCGTTGTACTTCCAACACTCCCTGCCCCGACGCTTGACGAGGCCCGGTCCGCAGCAGCGATCCCCCTGCCCCCCCCTCCTTTTCTGGTATGAGCAGGGACCACAGGTCCAAGTCTTTCACCCCAAAGTTCAAAACTGGGTTACCGACCATTTTCCTCCTAAATTCACTATCATAAGCACGCCACATGCCTTCCCCGTATCTATTATAGATACATTCTATTATCTCTGCGTACTTGATTACATCTACCACGGCCTCCGGCCTCTGTTCAATGTAGCAGGAGGAGAATACCCTAAAGCACTGCCTCCACTCTTCAAATGTATCTGGGCGCTGGATCTTCTTTGGTCCTCATCCTCACTACACTCTTTGTCACGCTGCGCCTCTAGGGACAGCTCAAACATATTGACGTATTTATGATTGCGAATTTTCTGTACCGTTTGGGTTTGAGATGCGCATGCAGGCAGTGGATCTTGCAGGGATAAGAATCCCCCTGCAGAGCTACCCTCCTGGCATTAACTGGTATGTCCTGCGGCTACGCAGCGCTCTCGCCTCCCTGAGCACTGCCGGCAGAGGCTGACGCAGTGCTTTGCCCCGCCAGCAGCGCAGGCTGCTCCATGCTACCTAAACCCTTAGCCTGATTACGCTCAGCCACCAGCAGCTTCAACATTTTGAACATGCGGCGCTGCCCCTTGCTATTTAGCCCTAATTTCTTCCCACCATCTGAGTCTGAATCAGTCGGTGTCAATGGTGCGTGACAAATTAAATAAATTTCTCTCACCAACTGCCGATGTGGAAGGTGTAGATTTTCCGGGTGCTGCTGCCACTGATCCTCCTGACGGCTGTACTGATAGTCCAGCTCCTGCTGTACCAGAGACCTCTGTCCTCGGCGGTGCAGCCAGCATGTCCTGTGGAGGAGAAACAAACAAGAGGGGAGTATCCAGGCCAGCCATGCGGCCCCACTGCCTGCCACCCCCAACCGGGGTAGAAGTACTGACCCCAGCCCTAGTTGGGACCCCTCTAGCCCTCTCGTCATCCATATCACCACTCCATTCATTCACTGACCCTGCAACAGCGGGCGATGCACTGACCACGCGCTCCCTGACTGAGTGTACGCTCTGAGCACCTACAATAACAAGTCCGTTGCCTCCCTGAACCCCTGCAGCTATTGGTTGTAGTGACTCGCCCTGTGCCCCATCTGTGAGCGCATTCTCCCCGATTTGGGGTACATAAGTATTGCTGGCACCCCCCCTGTTAGTCCACTGGCGCCCCATCAATGCACTTCTTGCTCTCCCATATGCCTGCCTGGTAACCTTGGATCCCATGAGCCTTCCCCTTTGCATGCCGCGGCCCCTCTGCAATATGTTGGCCCTGTTCGCAATGCCAGATGCTGCAGAGTGTTGCGGAGCGGGCCCGCCCGGATACTCCCCCCTCACCTGCGGAGAGTACCCGGCCAGGCCTCTTTCGTGCCCCAGGAACGCGTCCATCCGCTCCATGTTCCGGCCATCTGACTACCGCGGCGCCGAAAGTGACGTTACGCGTGTCACCTGACTGGCCGGAAATGGGCGTGGCGGACGCGAGGCCTCAACCGGAGCCTGCACTGGAAGTAGCAGGCTCCGACTGAGCCACCAATGTTTGATGCGGTCCGGTAAGCGGGCGAGGACCCATAGGCCCCACTCCAGCAGCAGACTGAGCCACCAATGGGGCATCTGGGGCCGGGCCCTAGGGACCCAGCCAGATGAGGGGAAACACTAGGCCCTGCCTGATGAAGGTTGCTAGGCCCCGGGCCCACATGGGATAATGCAGGCTGGTGATGAGGGGCGCTAGGCCCCGGTTCCACCTGGCCTACCACCGGAGGCAGAACGGAGGCCGTAAGGGCCTTAAACATGCACATAATGGCCGCCGCCGCCTCAGGAGACATTCCGGAGGCCGTGAGGGCCCCCAGGCCTGCCTCCAAAGCTCTGTCCAGATTGGATGGGCCTGCGCTCACTGCACCCGCCTGTCCCGCAACCATAACAGTACCGGGCCCGGTGGTTGCAGGCTCAGGGGGTGGGGGACTAATTATTACAGGATTAGGTGGTAAAGCAGACAATACTGGCCTTGTTTCTGCCGGAGTTGGTGGCACCACATCCTCATTCTCTTCCTCTATTACAGGTGTACTCCTCAAGGATCTCCCAGGGGACTCCCTGAAGCGAATGGGCACCGCAGCAATTCTCTTGGACCGAGACATCTTCGCTTGAAGAATGGCACAAAACTTTCTCCTTGAAAAATCCCAGGTGGAAGAGGCCAGATTGTTCCAGAACTTCCCTTATATGAGGTAAGCCTAAGACCTCCCCTCACTTTGCAACATTGTTGCTACTACACTGCACTGGGATTTTCCACTAGCCTGTCAGCTCATCCCTTAACTCCATTACAGGAGACTCTGCTACCTTTCATTCCCCCAAGTGGTGTTAGTGCTCAACAGATCTAATATTTATTTGCACTTCACTTGTAATCTAGTCCTTAATGATTTATTTACTATCAATAAAACTGCAAATTATTAACCTGCACGGTTTTATTATATACAGAAAAGGACCCCTGCTCACAATGCCAAGATAAATGATTGGATGCAAGAACATATTTCAGTCACATTTTATACCAACCAGGGGTTAATAAATGTGCATCATTCAGTATGACTGAATTTATTTGCATATCTTATATAAATATATTAGATTAGGACACACCTATGGGATTAATCTTGGTGCAGCCCGGGAATGTTAACCAACTGTGCAAACATAAGATAATTAGAAAAAAAGATAATAATGCAGAATTGAGGAAACTGTGCAGAAAATACTTTTTATATTACTTATAGAACATCAATATTAATAACGTCTATTTTCAAACATCTAACAAGTTTATATTTGAAACAAATTAAAAAATTATTAAAATATATATTTTATAGATTAATTAAATATAGAATTCATAAAACATCTGTAATAATATTATCTAGTAAAAAGGAGAGGGCCTGGATATTTTCAAAACATTTTACTGTCTAAACAGTAAACAACAGTTCCCATTTTCAGAATCATTAAAGGGATATGAAACCCAATATTTTTCTTTCATGATTAAGATAAAGCATGTAATTTAAAAATGATCTCCAATTTATTTCTAATATCTTATTTGTTGTATCCTTTGATGAAAAGTATTCCTAGGTAGGCTTAGAAACTGCTGATTGGTGGTTGCACATATATGCTTCTTGTCATTGGTTTCTAACTACCTCCTAGTAGTGCATTAGTGCTCTTTCAACAAAGGATACCAAAAGAAGAAAGCAAATGAAATAATAGTAGCGAATTAGACATATGTTTAAAATTACATGTTCTATCTGAATCATGAAAGAAAAAAAATGTGTTTCATGTCCCTTTAAGTCTGTCAAAATATATTAAATAGTGACTCACCACATTTAACACTCAAAAAGTATGTTCAAGTAGAATCTTCCATAATGTCACCTAGGTTCTTGTTTCTCAGCCTTTTGTATACCCCCCCCCCCCTGGGGGTACCTGGAGCATTGGGAAGGGCTTGTCTAGCACCTGTCCTTTCATTATTTATGCCTTGATTCAGCTAAGGTAATCATTCAATGAATCCTTAAAAAGGTGTTCTACCCTCAAGCGCCCCTTACAGGCCCTATCTGGACTTATCAGCTGGTCACTCACTGTCTCTGACTCACCTGTACTCAGGTAGTGACATCCTTAGAATCTGAAATGTAAGTCATATATGAGGACTGGAGTTAAAGGGACAGTAAAATCAAAATTCAACTTTCAAGATTCAGAGAGAGCATGTGATTTTAAACAACTTTCCAGTTTACTTATTTCATCTTATTTGCTTCATTCTATTGGTGTCCTTTGTTGAATAACATACCTAAGTAGGCTCACAGATTGGGACCTGAACAGCAAGAACGCACAAGAAAACATAAACCAAGACCACTAATCATAAAATATTTTAACTTTAAAGGAAAAAATGGAGATCCTTAGAGCTTATAGACAGAAAATCTGAAGATTTGAAAGTCGTCAATGTCCATACAATAAACAATTACTCCATTGGAAATATCTGCTACCACCCTCCCCCCAACCAATATGTAAACCTGCTTATTTTGTCTCTGACATAGCCATATCTGAAGCATCTGTCCACATTTATCATTAGCAAATAGATAAAGGAAAGACAGCCTCACCTGAGAATGAACAATGGCTAGGAAAATTCTGTGCTTGTTCAATAGGCCAACACCAATCAGGGTGTAGTGATTAGTCTCTTTTACATGACTTTACCCATCACAGAGGGAAAATACCCTGTAGTATATTAGTCTGATCTGGTCCTAAAAGACAGTCCAGCCCCAAAATATCAAGCAATTCCCACCTGATAGTGAAAGCAACACAACTTTAGATGCATGTTTTTGCATTTCTTGGCCACATTAGTGAGGAGTACTGAGCATCTAAATAACATGTCTGGTTTCCTCTTATTGCTCCACTGGGAGTGTAATTTCTTCTGCTGGCTGTGTTTACAAAGCTTATCTATAGCTGGTACGCGCGGCCACAAACTTTCAGAATAGGTGGGGATACCACATGCTAAATCAACAATTTCAAATGCCAATATAAGGGTAAAGGAGCTACTTGTAAACAATTTAATACACTCCAGCAGGTAAAGTAGATCATTGTGAACAAATTAAAGGGGAGAAAATTTTTGAGTAAACTGTCCCTTTAAGTGATGAAATCCAGTATAATTTGCATATGCAAAAAAATGCACAAAAAACATGTTCAGCTGAAAATGAACAAAAAAAGGGAAACATATGCAGTGTTTGTTCTTTAGGCCTGCACCACATACTGTAACATTACTTCTTATTTTTTCTTGCTATTTTTATATTTTAAATATAATTTCTATTTAAAGGGATAGTCTAGTCAAAATTAAACTTTCATGATTCAGAAAGAGCATGCAATTTTAAGCAACTTCGAATTCACTCCTATTATCAATTTTTCTTCATTCTCTTGGTACCTTTATTTTATAAAAGCAAGAATGTAAGCATAGGAGACGGCCCATTTTTGGTTCAGAACCTGGGTAGCACTTTCTGATTGGTGTCTATAATGCATAGGCCAATAAATGTTGAATCAGCAATTAATTGACATGCCTATTGGAAAATAATAACATAATCCACAGAAGCACAATGTTTATTATGAGATATTGATAGGTTAGATGAAAATAGAATAATAGTAAAAAATGGATAACTGAAAACAGTTCACAAAAGGGTTGAGAACTTGTCATTTTTCCCAGAGAGCAATGTGTAAATCTTTAAACAGGGATTTCCTGAATGGAGCCCATAACAAGCTGTGGTTTTGGTTGCTTAAAATAAAGAGAACTTAAAGGCACATGAAACACATTTTTTTTTTCATGATTCAGATAGACAATGCAGTTTTAAACAGCTTTCCAATTTACTTCTATTATCAAATGTGCTTCATTCTTTTGCTATAATTTGTTTAAAAGCATATCTAGATAGGCTCGGTAGTTGCTGATAGGTGGCTGCACATAGATGCCTCGAGTGATTAGCTAACCCATGCGCATTGCTATTTCTTCAACAAAAATCTAAAGAATGCAGCCAATTAGATAATAGAAGTAAATTGGAATGTTGTTTAAAATCATATTCTCTATCTGAATCATGAAAGAAAAAAAATTGAGTTTCATGTCCCTTTAAACAATTTATAACAGTAATATCAATTTAACCCATCGCATCCATCAAAAATGGATTTACATTTGGACAATATAACTTTGACTTTCAGCCTCATCACAGAACTTAAAGGGATATGAAACCCAATTTTCTTCTTTCATTATTCAGATAGAGAATGTGGCCACAAATCAGCATGCGCTACCCAGGTGCTGAACCAAAAAGCTACATTCCTGCTTTTCAAATAAAAAATACCAAGAGAACGAATAAAACTTGATTTTATTCAATATACTTTAAATAAACATTTTACTGTATAATTTAAGGGGATATGAAACCTAATTTTTTTCTTTCGTAATTCAGACAGAGCATACCATTTTTAAAAAGTTTCCGATTCTTCTATTATTAAACTTGCTTTGTTCTCATATTATTCTTTGCTGAAAAGATATCGAGATCGGTAGCCTGCACAAGTCTGGAGTACAATATGACATCTAGTGCACCTGCTAATGTATAACATTGTTGCAAAACTGCAGCCATATAGTGCTGTAGACACGTGCACTCTCCTAAGCTTTCCCTCCCTACTTTTAAACAAACGATACCAAGAGAACAAAGACATGTTAACAATAGAAGTCTATTGGAAAATTGTTTAAAATTGTATGTTCTAACTGAATTACGAAAGAAAAAATGTGTGTTTTATGTCCCTTTAAATTCATATTTAGCTGCATACTTTTAATAAGAACTTTATAATGAGTGTTATTAATGCATAATTTATTTACAGGTTTACTTTTTTACTTTAAATACAATTTTTAAATTGCATATTTTAATGTATGTGTCTCTCCCGTGTACAGAAATGAAGGCAATACACTGATACAAAGCTCTCAATGTAAAATTTGCCAGAAGTAAATGAATAATATTTAATTAAATATTTTTCCCCTCCTAGAAACTTTATTGCTCATCCTCCTGTTGCAACATTTTTAATAGAGCCTCCTGGAGAGTCTCTAATTTAGATAGATTACTTCAAATACCTCTGTTTACGACTATGCTGAGTTTGAAGCTTTCAGAGGTCTTATGATGGTTATATAATGTTTAGCTCAGCATGTTGTAGAATTATTGATAAACTGCTTAATATATGGTTAAAAGCTCTGTGTTAATTGCTCTGTTATATTTGAGCTTTTATTACTTATTCATTATTTATTTATTCGTTCTGTTCATGTAGCGTTTGCTTGTTTGAAACATAGCAGATCTCTTTTCTGTTCATGTAACCCTTATTTTTATACTATATTGGACAGAGACCAGATAAAACTTTATTAAAAACACAGTATAATCTATGAGCTAAGAGTGGGCAGTGATGTCACTGGATGGGGGCGTGGTTTAGGGCCGTTATTGTCTATGTTGCAGTTACCAAGTTGGATGTGTTGTACAAGCTGTATAGTTCTATGCAATAAAATAGCGTTGTACCTTCTAGGCTGTGTCCTGCATCTCATGACATGGTGTCAGAAGTACTTACCTGCGCTTCTGTTTCCTGATTAATGAGGATGTTGAAGTTTACCCCACCTGAGCCTTTTGATTTCTCTCAGCCTGCAGCTTGGCCCACATGGCGTCAGCGTTTTCAACGCTTCAGGATTGCTTCCAAGCTGGACAAAGAGAGTGGCGAAGTACAAGTTAATAAGTTTAAGTTTTATTTAACAAGTTAATAAATTAAGTTTTATACTCTATGGGGAAAGATGTGGTGCCAGTGTTCAATGCCTTTACTTTCCAAGAAGGGGAAGAATTTGACTTTGAAATAGTTATGAACAAACTCAGTACTCACTTTGTGCCCAAAAGAAATGTAATTCATGAGAGGGCTTGTTTTCACAAACGTGCTCAGCGTGTGTGAGAATCTGTGGAGTCATTTGTGCGCAGCTTATATGAACTAGCGGAATTCTGTGAGTTTGGTGTTGCTAAAGAGGAGCAAATCAGAGACAGAATAGTCATAGGAATTGCAGATGCTGAAATCTCACTGAAGCTACAGTTGGAGGCTGATTTAACATTGGATGGGGTTATTAGGATGACCCGCCAGAGTGAACTGGTGAAAAAGCAAAGTGCTGATCTGAGGTCTGAGAGTATTGTGGATGAAGTGCAGCAGTTCAGGAGAGCTGCTAGTGAAAGGTACAGTGCGAGCGGTAGACCAAGGGCAACAGATAGGCCCAGAAGCGGATGGGCTCAGCATGCTCGCTGCACGCAGTGTAACCATACCCATGCTCAGAGTGTCGTATGCCCTGCTAAAGACAAAAGATGTAGAAAATGAAACCGAATGGGCCATTTTGAAGTTTCGTTTAAAACTGAATACATTAAGGAGATGCAGGTGGATAGTGACTAGGAGGGTCAAGAAGTGTCCTTTGTAGGGTTTGTTGTTGAACGGTCTGGTTCAGATGAAGATTGGCGGGTTACTCTTACTGTAATGGTAGCCAAAGTTGCCTTTAAGATTGACACAGGAGCAGACATCACTGTTATGTCCCTTGCAGCATTTATAAAACTGCCTCGACAGTCTCCGCTGGCGAAAGTTACAATAAAAGTTCAAAGTCCTGGTGGCCGCATCGATTGTGCGGGGAAATTTGCAGCAAAATTTCTTGCCAGCTGCGAGTACAAGCAGAGGAAATTCACCATGTGGGTACATGTGATTAGAGGTCAGTGTGTTAACAACCTATTGAGCAGAAAAGCAGCCTGTGGTTTGGGCCTGGTTGCCAGAGTGAATGAGATTTCAGAAGACATGTTTGGTGAATTGGGCCTACTGAATTGCAAACAAGTCCGAATATCACTTAAAGATGACGCAGTCCCATACAGCATTACCACTCCTCGTGGAATTCCTTTCCCGCTCATGCCTCAAGTGGAGAAGGAACTTCTGCGTATGAAGAATATGGGAGTTATTGAAGAGGTTGTTGAAGCAACTGATTGGTGTGACCCCATTGTGCCTGTTGCAAAGAAAAACTGGAAGGTAACCATCTGTGTAGACTTGAAAAGGCTGAATGAGGCGGTAAAGAGAGAGAGATATGTGCTGCCGACACTTGAAGACATAGCTCTGAAATTGGCTGGGGGGAAGCTCTTCTCTACACTGGATGATTCCAGCTGCTTCTGGCAGATACCTCTAGATCCAAAGTGCCGCAAACTGACTACCTTCATTATACAGGTAGGTCGGTTTTTCTTCTGCAGACTCCCCTTCGGAAATATCCTCTGCTCCTGAAATTTTTCAAACAGAGAGGAGTTCTCTCCTAAGGGATCACGAGGGCACGGCAGTCGTCATGGACGACATTTTGGTGTATGGGTCTATATTGGAAGAACATGATCAGTGATTGAGCTGCGTGCTGCAGACCATTAGAGAGTCCGGGCTGAAATTAAATAAGGAGAAATGCCATTTTAGGAAGGGCATATTACCAATGGGGATGGCATCAAGCTGGACCCTGATAAAATCCTTGCTATTGAACAGATGAAAAGTCCTTCTGATGTACATGAGTTGAGACAAATATTGGGCCTTGTGAATTATGTGGGCAGGTTCCTTCCAGGTGTATCCACAATACTACACCCTATCACAGAGTTGCTAAAGAAAGATGTTGCCTGGGTCTGGGGAACTTCACAGGAAGAATCTTTTGTGCAGGTCAAGTCCCTGCTGGGGTCTGCCCCAGTGTTGGGGTTCTATGACCCTTCTAAAAAGACTGTGGTTAGTGCTGATGCAAGCAGTTATGGGTTAGAGGCCGCCCTCCTGCAGTTGAATGAGAACAAACTACAGCCCATCGCCTACTGTTCCCGTACACTGACGGCTGCTCAGTGGAAATACACCAAAATTGAGAAAGAGTGTCTGGCTGCAGTTGTGGCCTGTGAGCACTTCCAGCGTTACCTAGTGGGTTTAGAGAAATTTAGTCTGAAGACTGACCATAAAACTCTAGTCCCTCTAATCAACTCCTATGATATTGACAAAACACCCCTTAGATGCCAGAGACTTCTGATGAGGCTGCTCAGGTTCAACGTTCAGGCAGTGCATGTGCCGGGGAAACATCTGGTAGTGGCAGATGCACTTTCCAGGCTCCCACTGGCAGCTGATGAAGAATCTTCAACGGAATCAGATGTGAAAGTGTATGTAGATTCAGTTCTGGCATCCAAATCCATTTCGTCAGGGAAACTAGAGCAAATAAGAAAGGAGACATATTTAGATGCTGACCTTCAAGAAGTTATTAAGTACATAAAAGAAGGTTGGCCCGAGAGCCGGCAGCCTGGATGTCTTTAAGTTCTTACCAGTCAGAAATGTCGCAGCTCACAGAGCTGGGTGGGTTGGTGCTGTTCCAGGACCGCATTGTTATTCCTATTAGCATGCAGCAGGAGATGTTAAGCAGGATTCATGATGGCCACTTGGGCATTACAAAGTGCAGAGAAAGGGCAGCTATGGCAGTATGGTGGCCTGGGATAAGTTCTGACATTGCAAGCCATGTGTCAAAATGTGCCTTTTGCTGGGAACGCCGGCCTACTCAGAGAAGGGAACCCTTGATTTCTACTCCACTGCCTGCAGGCCAGTGGCACAAAATAGCTGCTGATTTGTGCGAACTGCACAGGAAAAAGTACCTAGTCTTGATTGACTACTATTCCAGGTATTTGGAGATTGCACCCTTGAATGAGATCACAAGTCAAGCCGTTATCACTCGTCTCAAGAGCTTGTTCGCCCGGTGGGGCATACCAATGGAGTTAGTGAGTGATAACGGAATGCAGTTTGCTTCCACTGAGTTCAGTTCTTTCAGCAGTGAATATGATTTTGTCCATTCTACGTCGCGTCTACATTACCCGTAGGCCAATGGAATGGCTGAAAGGGCAGTTCAAACAACAAAGTTCATTTTGAAGCAATCTGAGCTGTACCATGCCCTCTTGGCCTATAGGGCGACTCCCATTCAAGCAATGGGTTTTAGCCTGGCACAGCTGATCTTAGGACGTCAGATTTGCACCACTTTACCCTCTGTGGGTGTCTTCCAGCCAACTAGCTCTGTTCCTCGGGACGAGGTCCTTAAGAGGGATGAAGAGGCTAAAAGGGGCTATCGATTCTTCTACGACAGGAAACACTCTGTGAGGCCCTAGCAGGAGCTGAATGTGGGGCAAAGTGTCAGAGTTAAACTGGATGATGAGAAGAAATGGAAGATTCCTGCCAACGTAATTGGACGGTCTCCAGAACCAAGGTCTTATGTAGTCCTTACTGATGGAGGGATAGTCACACGTCGAAATCAAAGACATCTTCAGTCAGTACCTGAGAGTTTGGGAATGGATGCCTCAATACCACTCCCGGTGGGATCCCCTATTTTAAGAGGTGTGCCTTCCCCTCAGCAAGATCACAGTGGGGATACTTCTCTGCTTCCAGCAGACTCTCAATAACCTTCTTCTGTATCAGAGGACATTTCATGTAAAATGACATCAAGTGGAAGGGTGGTGAAACTTCCAGCCCGATATCGGGATTAGCACTAGTTAGAGCAGTGACCGTAAGTATGGGCAGAATAATCCCATGGTCACTGTGGACTAGGGTAGTCTACCCCGATGTCAAGTCATTTCATGTTGTTTATATATATTCTCTTTAACTTGTTATTTGTTGTATACTAAACAAAACTATTTCTGTATGCTTCTTGTATACCTTCTTATTTGATGCATTAAAAAAAATGCTCTGTCCTTTGGAGAGGGGGAAGATGTGATGAGAGTGGGAAGTGACGTCACTGGATGGGGGCGTGGTTTTTGCGCTGTTATTGTCTATGTCACAGTTACCAAGTGAGATGTGTTGTACAAGCTGTATACTTCTATGCTCTGCAATAAAATAGTTTTGTACCTTCTATGCTGTGTCCTGCATCTCATGACACTAAGATTCTTAGATTCAAGAATATGTATATTGACACTGATAATCATGTTTCAGCACCTGTGCTTCCGCTATAATATAACATGGTTAGGCATAAAGCATAAAGCTTTTGTAATACATAGCCATACCGCTCAACGGTTCCAAGAGATTACACAGGATAGTGAGGCTTTTGGCTTAGTTAGGGAGGTTCAGGGGTGAAATGATGGCATATCTAGAGGAGTTACATAATGGGCTCTAGTTACATGATTCGCTGGATCTCGCTGCAAGCGAGCTGCTTGTACAATGCCACCCCCTCTTCGCTGTGGCTGTCAATCATCGTGATTGGTTCAGGGGGATTTCACTCCTCCTTATTTTAGGTGTCGGAGAGGTTAAGAACATTTTAGGTTGTGGACAGAATTGTGCAATGCTGCCCCCTGCTAGCAGGGGCTGTCAGCCATCCTGATCAGATCGGGATGATTTCACTCCCCCACATTTTAGGTCACTGAGAGGTTAATCAGTTACTTAACTAGTGTTTCAGGCGACGCTTACAGGCTGAGCTCCTGAAGCTACTTTTGCAGCTTAATTAATGGGGCCCAATATCAGGGATGAAGTTGGGCAGAGAGTGAGTGGAGCTGGGTGGGTAGTTGGGCATAGCATAGAGGGAAGTGAGGGGATCCTGTATGGATAGGTCCTTCTTGGCATCATGGAAATTTTATAAGGTCTATGGTAGCTGCAGGAGGTTATACAGGAACTGTGACAATCCTTCAAAATGGGTGTTCTGCATAGCTTTTAGCTACCTCCATTATTGTAGTAATTAAATAATTTGGGGTTTTAATGTTTCTCAAAATAAATGACGGTCACTGTAGCCCTGCTGTGCCATTTGTTATGTGGGCAAATAGAAATCACTTTCCTGTATTGATGATATTTCTATATTATATATATATATGTAACTCTCAGTAGGGTATGGTTACAGGGTATGGTCCATTTACTGTTCTTTCTTATGTGGGCTCGTTTTCTGCACACCACAAGTACACAAAGCCCAATTTATTTTAAATCCACTTTTTTCCTAGTGACACAAAAACCATGGTACACATTCTTATTTCTGTTTTTTCTTGTGGGTCATAAACACTAGTCTAGTCTAGAAGGGCTGCATGTGACCCCTGGGCATCTAGTTGGCCATCCTTAATGTAAACCATACGATATACCTCTTAAACATAACAACTTTGTTTTTGTTTTTTTTAAAAACAATAAAAAATAACCTTAAAAAATTAACTTTGTGGAAACTAGCTGTCATTAGTTTTGCAAAATATAATTTAAACAGCAGGAATGATACAAGTGACTGGAATGCTGAATACACATGTGCACACAGTAGACCTGGTAGATCTTAGACAGAGGGGGTTAAACAATAATATATTGGGAGGATGAATTCTGTATAATTTAAAATTACATTAAACTTTTCTTGATTTTTTTTTGTAAAGCTTGTTCCACGCTTCCTAGAGAGGCCAAAACGTGAATTCTGTAAACAGCAAATGCTGTCAATGAAATTTTGGCAACATTTTGAAACCTACTTTACAGATTCAACTTTAATGGCGTCTCTTGGGAACATTGAATAAAGCACATTTTTCTAGACAAAATCAACAGGTGCTTAAAGGGACACTGAACCCATTTTTTTTCTTTCATGATTCAGATAGAGCATGCAATTTTAAGCAACTTTCTAATTTACTCCTATTATCATTTTTTTCTTTGTTCTCTTGCTATCTTTATTTGAAAAAGAAGGCATCTAAGCTATTTTTTGGTTCAGATTGCTGGACAGCCCTTGTTTATTGGTGGGTGAATTTATCAACCAATCAGCAAGAACAACCCAGGTTGTTCACCAAAAATGGGCCGGCATCTAAACTTACATTCTTGCATTTCAAATAAAGATACCAAGAGAATGAAGAAAATTTGATAATAGGAGTAAACTAGAAAGTTGCTTAAAATGCTCTATCTGAATCACAAAAGAAAAAAATTGGGTTCAGTGTCCCTTTAATGTCCATTTAAATGGTGATTTTAGTGTAATAATAGAATTCTCTTTTTGTTAGATCATTTTTCTGAGTTTACCCCTGCAAAAGAGTTTAAAAAAAAACTGTCAACATTGTGCTCATGTGGCAAGCAAATGAACATATAATTTTTAAAGGAAAAGTCTAGTCCAAAATAAACTTTCATAATTCAGATATAGAGTGTAATTTCAAACAACTTTCCAATTTACTTTTATTACCAATTTTGCTTTGTTCTCTTGGTATTCTTAGTTGAAAGCTAAACCTAGAAGGTTCATATGCTAATTTCTTATACCTTGAAGGCCACCTCTTATCCAAATATATTTTTACAGTTTTTCATCACTAGAGGGTATTAGTTCATGTGTGTCATATAGATAACATTGTGCTCAGGGAGTTACCTAGAAGTCAGCACTGATTGGCTAAAATGCAAGTCTGTCAAAAGGACTGAAATAAGGGGGCAGTTTGCAGAGGATTAGTTACAAGGTAATCACAGAGGTAAACAGTGTATTTATACACTGTGTGCAGAATTATTAGACAAATGAGTATTTTGACCACATCATCCTCTTTATGCATGTTGTCTTACTCCAAGCTGTATAGGCTTGAAAGCCTACTACCAATTAAGCATATTAGGTGATGTGCATCTCTGTAATGAGAAGGGGTGTGGTCTAATGACATCAACACCCTATATCAGGTGTGCATAATATTAAGCAACTTCCTTTCCTTTGGCAAAATGGGTCAAAAGAAGGACTTGACAGGCTCAGAAAAGTAAAAAATAGTGAGATATCTTGCAGAGGGATGCAGCACTCTTAAAATTGCAAAGCTTCTGAAGCGTGATCATCGAACAATCAAGCGTTTCATTCAAAATAGTCAACAGGGTCGCAAGAAGCGTGTGGAAAAACCAAGGTGCAAAATAACTGCCCATGAACTGAGAAAAGTCAAGCGTGCAGCTGCCAAGATGCCACTTGCCACCAGTTTGGCCATATTTCAGAGCTGCAACATCACTGGAGTGCCCAAAAGCACAAGGTGTGCAATACTCAGAGACATGGCCAAGGTAAGAAAGGCTGAAAGACGACCACCACTGAACAAGACACACAAGCTGAAACGTCAAGACTGGGCCAAGAAATATCTCAAGACTGATTTTTCTAAGGTTTTATGGACTGATGAAATGAGAGTGAGTCTTGATGGGCCAGATGGATGGGCCCGTGGCTGGATTGGTAAAGGACAGAGAGCTCCAGTCCTACTCAGACGCCAGCAAGGTGGAGGTGGAGTACTGGTTTGGGCTGGTATCATCAAAGATGAGCTTGTGGGGCCTTTTCGGGTTGAGGATGGAGTCAAGCTCAACTCCCAGTCCTACTGCCAGTTTCTGGAAGACACCTTCTTCAAGCAGTGGTACAGGAAGAAGTCTGCATCCTTCAAGAAATACATGATTTTCATGCAGGACAATGCTCCATCACACGCGTCCAAGTACTCCACAGCGTGGCTGGCAAGAAAGGGTATAAAAGAAGAAAATCTAATGACATGGCCTCCTTGTTCACCTGATCTGAACCCCATTGAGAACCTGTGGTCCATCATCAAATGTGAGATTTACAAGGAGGGAAAACAGTACACCTCTCTGAACAGTGTCTGGGAGGCTGTGGTTGCTGCTGCACGCAATGTTGATGGTGAACAGATCAAAACACTGACAGAATCCATGGATGGCAGGCTTTTGAGTGTCCTTGCAAAGAAAGGTGGCTATATTGGTCACTGATTTGTTTTTGTTTTGTTTTTGAATGTCAGAAATGTATATTTGTGAATGTTGAGATGTTATATTGGTTTCACTGGTAAAAATAAATAATTGAAATGGGTATATATTTGTTTTTTGTTAAGTTGCCTAATAATTATGCACAGTAATAGTCACCTGCACACACAGATATCCCCCTAAAATAGCTATAACTAAAAACAAACTAAAAACTACTTCCAAAACTATTCAGCTTTGATATTAATGAGTTTTTTGGGTTCATTGAGAACATGGTTGTTGTTCAATAATAAAATTAATCCTCAAAAATACAACTTGCCTAATAATTCTGCACTCCCTGTATACCTGTGTTGGTTATGCAAAACTGGGGAATGGGTAATAAAGGGATTATCTATCTTTTAAAACAATAACAATTCTGGTGTAGACTATCCCTTTAAGGCAATTAGAAACAAGTATACGTGTGTATGCTCAATCACTGGTCATATACTCTTTTGGAGCAGAATGACGTTTTTCCAGGAGTACAAATATGACTATTTGTGGAACGAGCACCACCAAGGTTCAAAATATTACAAGTACTTTATTGAGCCAGACTGCAAATCAACAATGTATCGAACAGATGTCCTTAGTCATGTATGGTTAAACAGGCACTGACCTCATCTTTAAATACCTATATAGACCACACCCCCAAACTCAAGTTACCTGTACATTAGGGGTGCCCAATAGGTAGATCAGGATCTACCATTAGATCCCAAAAGCACTGCTGGTAGGTCGCAGCCGATGTGATCAAAATAATGTGATCAAGTTACGCAATCTCAACACTGGAGTGTGAGTAGAGTATGGTTGCTAGGGATACCCATTAATCTACCACAGTGTGTAAAAGGGCAGGTTAAACAATCTGATGGTCATACATGAAAAGTGCTATAGGATTGGATCTTGAGGGGCCTCGATTTCAACCAATCAATCTAGAACATTTTTGAATGAAAACACACTTGGCCTATCAAAAGCATGATTGAGTGAATACTCTGCCAATGGATATTGCGGTATAGTATAGTTAAGAGGGTAAGCGTTAATAAATAGAAAAAGTAAAGGCAAAGCTTCTGTGCTATGCAAAAGGAACAAGTCTGATTGACATCTGGCAAATGAATGTGTTGACCCAGTAAGAAATGGTCTGCATGCTCTTGGTATCTTTATTTGAAAAAGCAGAAATGTAAGTCTAGGAGCCGGCTCATTTTAAGTGGGTAGATCTCGTTGAGCTGGTCATTTGAAAAGTAGAACCCAACACAAAAATGTGTGGGCACCCCTGCTGTACACAATCTACCTATTCATCACACCTCCATCTAGTGGTCATGTTATGTATAAAACTAACTACCATAATGCACACAGTAAGTTTACACATAGTCGCTATTTCTGGGGGATTGTGCAGAGCCCCTTTTATTTGCACACCTATTGCTCCCAGGTGCTGAATTTCCTTAACACTACTTGTGGAACCTATTAAAGGAGATAAATACAGTAAAAGAAGGGAATTTGTACGTAATCTCTGGGATGGAAGTTTATGTCTGTTAAACATTTAAAAGGAACATTTACTGTTGCGCCAACAGGATATGAATTTTTATTTAATCAACATTGTAATCGTTTTGATAGCCATGATAAAAAAATAAAATGCAGTTGAGGTATTGAAATGGAATAAATGATGACACACTGAAGTTTCTCTTCTGACAATAGCCTTAAGCATATATCCTTATGAACATACAGGGTGATATATTTGTTGCATAAATAAAACACTTGTAATGGAAGGATTTATTCTTGGAGCTTCCTGGAATTAGAAACTATGGCCTAGATTTAGAGTTGGGCGGTAGCCGTCAAAACCAGCGTTAGAGGCTCCTAACGCTGTTTTTTACCGCCCTCTGGTATTTGGAGTCAGTCATTAAAGGGTCTAACGCTCACTTTTCAGCCGCGACTTTTCCATACCGCAGATCCCCTTACGTCAATTGCATATCCTATCTTTTCAATGGGATCTTTCTAACACCGGTATTTAGAGTCTTGGCTGAAGTGAGCATTAGAAATCTAACGACAAAACTCCCGCCGCAGAAAAAAGTCAGTAGTTAAGAGCTTTCTGGGCTAACGCCGGTTTATAAAGCTCTTAACTACTGTACTCTAAAGTACACTAACACCCATAAACTACCTATGTACCCCTAAACCGAGGTCCCCCCACATCACCGCCACTCTATTCAATTTTTTTAAACCCTAATCTGCCGACCGCCACCTACGTTATACTTATGTACCCCTAATCTGATGCCCCTAACACCGCCGACCCCTAGTTCTTTCATGAAATTAGCAAGAGTCCATGAGCTAGTGACGTATGGGATATACATTCCTACCAGGAGGGGCAAAGTTTCCCAAACCTCAAAATGCCTATAAATACACCCCTCACCACACCCACAAATCAGTTTTACAAACTTTGCCTCCTATGGAGGTGGTGAAGTAAGTTTGTGCTAGATTCTACGTTGATATGCGCTCCGCAGCAGGTTGGAGCCCGGTTTTCCTCTCAGCGTGCAGTGAATGTCAGAGGGATGTGAGCAGAGTATTGCCTATTTGAATTCAATGATCTCCTTCTACGGGGTCTATTTCATAGGTTCTCTGTTATCGGTCATAGAGATTAATCTCTTACCTCCCTTTTCAGATCGACGATATACTCTTATATATACCATTACCTCTACTGATTCTCGTTTCAGTACTGGTTTGGCTTTCTACTACTTGTAGATGAGTGTCCTGAGGTAAGTAAGTCTTATTTTCTGTGACACTCTAAGCTATGGTTGGGCACTTTTATATAAAGTTCTAAATATATGTGTTCAAACATTTATTTGCCTTGACTCAGGATGTTCAACATTCCTTATTTCAGACAGTCAGTTTCATATTTGGGATAATGCATATGAATTAATCAATTTTTTTCTTACCTTGAAATTTGACTTTTTCCCTGTGGGCTATTAGGCTCGCGGGGGCTGAAAATGCTTCATTTTATTGTGTCATTCTTGGCGCGGACTTTTTTGGCGCAACATTTTTTTTCTGTTTCCGGCGTCATACGTGTCGCCGGAAGTTGCGTCATTTTTTTGATGTTTTTTTGCGCCAAAAGTGTCGGCGTTCCGGATGTGGCGTCATTTTTGGCGCCAAAAGCATTTAGGCGCCAAATAATGTGGGCGTCTTTTTTGGCGCTAAAAAATATGGGCGTCACAATTGTCTCCACATTATTTAAGTCTCATTATTTATTGCTTCTGGTTGCTTGCTAGAAGCTTGTTCACTGGCATTTTTTTCCCATTCCTGAAACTGTCATTTAAGGAATTTGATCAATTTTGTTTTATATGTTGTTTTTTCTATTACATATTGCAAGATGTCTCCGTTTGTCCCTGAGTCAGAAGCCACTTCTGGAAAAATGCTTAACTGAGTTTCAGTTCTACCAAAGCTAAGTTAATTTATTTTAAATGTTATAAATGTTTATCTTTAGCTATGGTTTGTAATAAGTTATTATGATATACTTTTACATGCAGATTCCATTAGTATTTATGCTTTATACATTTCCATTCTTAAGTGCAAGAAATGTTTAGAAGATTTATAAGAAATATTTTTTCTGATTAAGGCTATGTCTGACTTCGTGCCTTCTAATACGATTTTTAGGTCTTTTTCACTTCTTTTTTAATTATTGAAGTTTCAAATGACCAACAACATACTGATTTATCCTTCTCTGATGATGTTTTTTTCTCTTTCAGAAATTCTCTTCATCAGATATTGACACTAACAAATCTACTTTTTTATATAATTTTTTTATTATTAAAGTACATTTGTTCTTTGTTGAAGAGGTGTTGATTATTTTGGATATTAAGGTAACTAGTTCTTTAAGACTAGCTGACACTATTTCTGCCTTTTTATTTCTTCTGTGATTTCAGAGGTCTTCTTTCCAATTCCCCATACTAGGGAATGGAATAGGCTGAGAATTTTCTTTTATTTTTAAACTATATTCTTTGTCAGCAGTTAAATTCAATTTGGAGGGTTCTCCAATTTATTGGAGCTATCTCTACTCCTACTAATTATGCTATTGTTTTTATAGCAAAATAGTATTTATTTTCCTTTATATAGTTGTATCTTATTTTTGGAAAATTATTTAGTTTCAGGTACTTTTCTTGGTCCTGTGATATTGCAATTGCTTCATTTTTTCTGTTTACTTTAAGATCAAGTATCAGATCATGATTTATTTTAGCATTGTTAAGGGACAACATTTACTAGACTAGGTGCCGTTGCATTTGTCTTGTTGTTTTGCATTTTGCAAGTCCTCTGTTTTGACTGGTCCTTTAAACTGGACTATCATGCTAATGATTTCATTTGTGTCTTCATTTTATTGAATATATTCGCAAATTAGGGTTAATCTATGACTTTTGCTATTTTAGCTAGAAGAATTCTGTGATTTTTAAAAAAAAAAAAAAAAAAAGAAAATCCATATTTCTTTTGTTCTAAGATAATCAATTATAATTGGATTCAATTCTTAACTGTTACTATGGGCTTCAAGATTGAGTTCTAAGACTAAAACTTTAAGCTTATACTAGTTTGGTTTTTCTTATTAAGGAACAAATCCTGAGTTCTTTCCAAAGTAACATGTTTTTAATTGGGGTTCGAAATTAGCTCCCTAATGTTGCGATGCACGTGCCGTATTCCAGCTTGGCTTGTAAGGGGCAGGTTAAGACTTCTTTGAAATTTATTTGGTTCTATTTTGTCCAAATTTCTTTGATTTTATTCCAGTAAGGCTAACACTTTCTTTCATTGTGTTTCTGTCCTATATATTTTGGATACTGTTGAGGCATGGCTGGGTACCCATGGGGTTCAAGCGCTGCTCAGACCTGGAATCTTCTGGGGTTTTTATTCCAGTTCCTTTTCTAGGAACTGGGTTTTGGAGTTTTATTCAAACTATTCGGCCTTTTTGTGGTCATTGATAGCATTATTTATTTTCTTTAGATACAATAAATGCGTATTCTTCATTTTTCTGTTTTCATTCAGATTATTTCCTGAGGATGCGGAATCTCATATGTTTCACTTGCTCTTCAGGACATAGTTAGAGGATCTTTTTTCAAAAGCTCTTGATTCCTCACGCAAGGGTCACCTTTTTTTAGGTTTCCAGATGGTTTATGTCACTATCTTTGTCTCTATCAGACAAGGGACAATTTGTATTGGGTTCCGTCTGTCGGTACCTTTAGTCTCTATTATTTCCTTCAGTTGCTATATATGCATAGAAGTTTTAACAGCATTGGATTCAATTCCCTTTGCTCATTTTCAATGGAAAGATCTTTTCCAGCTTTTTATGAGTGTTGTTTCTTCAAGAACATGGTTGGAGGATCAATTAACCAAAAAGTTTGTTGATTGCTCAGACAAGAGTAACCTTTTTTAGATTTCCGGATAGATTCAGTGTCCATGACTCTGTCTCTGTTGGACAGGAGACGTCTGAAATTGGTTTCAGCTTATCGAAACCTTCAGTCTCAATCATTCCCTTCGGTAGCCTTATGCATGGAAATTCTAGGTTCTTATGACTGCTGCATTGGATGTGTTCCCCTTTGCTCATTTTCACATGCGACCTCTTCAGCTCTGTATGCTGAACCAGTGGTGCCAGGATTATACAAAGATATCTCATTTAATATCTTTAAAACTGATTGTTCGACACCCTCTGACGTGATACAGACCACCATCGTTTAGTTCAGGGGGCTTCTTTTTTTCTTCCAACCTGGACTGTGATCTCAACAGATGCAAGTCTAACAGGTTGGGGAGCTGTATGGGGGTTTCTGACAGCACAAGGGGTTTGGGAAATCTCAGGAGGTGAGATTACCAATCAATATTTTGGAATTTTCAGAAGCTCTTCAGTCATGGCCTCTTCTAAAGAGAGAATCGTTCATTTGTTTTCAGACAGACAATGTAACAACTGTGGCATATATCAATCATCAAGGAGGGACTCACAGTCCTCTGGCTATGAAAGAAGTATCTCGAATACTGGTATGGGCGGAATCCAGCTCCTGTCTAATCTCTGCGGTTCATATCCCAGGTATTGACAATTGGAAAGCGGATTATCTCAGTCGCCAAACGTTACATCCGGGCGAGTGGTCTCTTCACCCAGAGGTGTTTCTTCAGATTGTTCAAATGTGGGGACTTCCAGAAATAGATCTGATGGCTTCTCATCTAAACAAGAAACTTCCCAGGTATCTGTCCAGATCCAGGGATCCTCAGGCAGAAGCAGTGGATGCATTGTCACTTCCTTGGAAGTATCATCCTGCCTATATCTTTCCGCCTCTAGTTCTTCTTCCAAGAGTAATCTCCAAGTTTTGAAGGAATGCTCGTTTTTTCTGCTGGTGGCTCCAGCATGGTCTCACAGGTTTTGGTATACGGATCTTGTCCGCATGGCTTCTTGCCAACCATGGACTCTTCCGTTAAGACCAGACCTTCTGTCACAAGGTCCTTTTTTACCATCAGGATCTCAAATCCTTAAATTTAAAGGTATGGAGATTGAACGCTTGATTCTTAGTCAAAGAGGTTTCTCTGACTCTGTGATTAATACTATGTTACAGGCTCGTAGATCTGTATCTAGGAAGATATATTATCGAGTCTGGAAGACTTACATTTCTTGGTGTCTTTCTCATCATTTTTCCTGGCATTCTTTTAGAATTCCGAGAATTTTTTCAGTTTCTTCAGGATGATTTGGATAAAGGTTTGTCTGCAAGTTCCTTGAAAGGACAAATCTCTGTTCTTTCTGTTCTTTTTCACAGAAGGATTGCTATTCTTCCTGATATTCATTGTTTTGTACAAGCTTTGGTTCGTATAAAACCTGTTATTAAGTCAATTTCTCCTCCTTGGAGTTTGAATTTGGTTCTGGGGGCTCTTCAAGCTCTTCCGTTTGAACCTATGCATTCACTGGACATTAAATTACTTTCTTGGAAAGTTTTGTTTTCTTTTGGCCATCTCTTCTGCTAGAAGAGTTTCTGAATTATCTGCTCTTTCTTGTGAATCTCCTTTTCTGATTTTCCATCAGGATAAGGCGGTGTTGCGAACTTCTTTTAAATTTTTACCTAAGGTTGTGAATTCTAACAACATTAGTAGAGAAATTGTGGTTCCTTCATTATGTCCTAATCCTAAGAATTCTAAGGAGAGATCATTGCATTCTTTGGATGTAGTTAGAGCTTTGAAATATTATGTTGAAGCTACTAAGAATTTCCGAAAGACTTCTAGTCTATTTGTTATCTTTTCCGGTTCTAGGAAAGGTCAGAAGGCCTCTGCCATTTCTTTGGCATCTTGGTTGAAATCTTTAATTCATCATGCTTATGTCGAGTCGGGTAAATCTCCGCCTCAAAGGATTACAGCTCATTCTACTAGGTCAGTTTCTACTTCCTGGGCGTTTAGGAATGAAGCTTCGATTGATCAGATTTGCAAAGCAGCAACTTGGTCTTCTTTGCATACTTTTACTAAATTCTACCATTTTGATGTGTATTCTTCTTCTGAAGCAGTTTTTGGTAGAAAAATACTTCAGGCAGCTGTTTCAGTTTGATTCTTCTGCTTATAATTTCAGTTTTCTTCATTATAAGATTTAAACTTTATTTTGGGTGTGGATTATTTTTCAGCGGAATTGGCTGTCTTTATTTTATCCCTCCCTCTCTAGTGACTCTTGCATGGAAGATCCACATCTTGGGTAGTCATTATCCCATACGTCACTAGCTCATGGACTCTTGCTAATTACATGAAAGAAAACATAATTTATGTAAGAACTTACCTGATAAATTCATTTCTTTCATATTAGCAAGAGTCCATGAGGCCCACCCTTTTTTGTGGTGGTTATGATTTTTTTGTATAAAGCACAATTATTCAAATTCCTTGTTTTTTATGCTTTCGCACTTTTTTCTTATCACCCCACTTCTTGGCTATTCGTTAAACTGATTTGTGGGTGTGG
Organism: Bombina bombina; assembly: GCF_027579735.1. NCBI lineage: Eukaryota > Metazoa > Chordata > Amphibia > Anura > Bombinatoridae > Bombina > Bombina bombina. The sequence goes on along the minus strand of NC_069501.1, from coordinate 1,181,190,125 downwards.
TGAGGGGTGTATTTATAGGCATTTTGAGGTTTGGGAAACTTTGCCCCACCTGGTAGGAATGTATATCCCATACGTCACTAGCTCATGGACTCTTGCTAATATGAAAGAAATGAATTTATCAGGTAAGTTCTTACATAAATTATGTTATTATATTTATTAACCCCTAACCTGCCCCCCATAACGTCGCCGCCAGCTACCTACAATAATTAACCCCTAATATGCCGACCGCAAAGCGCCGCTACCTGCGTTATCCTTATGTACCCCTAATCTGCTGCCCTAACACCGCTGACCCCTATATTATATTTATTAACCCCTAATCTGCCCCCCTCAACATCGCCTCCTCCTACCTACATTTATTAACCCCTAATCTGCCGAGCTGAACGCACCGCTACTATAATAAAGTTATTAACCCCTAATCCGCCTCACTCCCGCCTCAATAACCCTATAATAAATAGTATTAACCCCTAATCTGCCCTCCCTAACATCGCCGACACCTAACTTCAATTATTAACCCCTAATCTGCCGACCGAATCTCGCCGCTACTGTAATAAATGGATTAACCCCTAAAGCTAAGTCTAACCCTAACACCCCCCTAAGTTAAATATAATTTAAATCTAACGAAATAAATTAACTCTTATTAAATAAATTATTCCTATTTAAAGCTAAATACTTACCTGTAAAATAAACCCTAATATAGCTACATTATAAATTATAATTATATTATAGCTATTTTAGGATTTATATTTATTTTACAGGTAGCTTTGTATTTATTTTAACCAGGTACAATAGCTATTAAATAGTTAAGAACTATTTAATAGCTAAAATAGTTAAAATAATTACAAAATTACTTGTAAAATAAATCCTAACCTAAGTTACAATTAAACCTAACACTACACTATCAATAAATAAATTAAATAAAATACCTACCAATTGTTCCGATCAGCCAATAGAATGCGAGCTCAATCTGATTGGCTGATCGGATCAGCCAATCGGATTGAACTTGATTCTGATGGGCTGATTCCATCAGCCAATTAGAATTTTCCTACCTTAATTCCGATTGGCTGATAGAATCCTATCAGCCAATCGGAATTCGAGGGACGCCATCTTGGATGACGTCCCTTAAAGGAACCGTCATTCTTCAGTTAGACGTCGTCGGAAGAAGATTGATCCGCGCTGGAGGTCTTCACGATGGAGCCGTTCCTCATCGGATGAAGATAGAAGATGCCGCTTGGATCAAGATGGTTGCCGGTCTGGATCGCCTCTTCTTCCCGGATAGGATGAAGACTTTGGAGCCTCTTCTGGACCTCTTCAGCCGCAGGATTATGGATCGCCAGCCCCCGCTTGGGTTGGATGAAGATTTTGGAGCCAGGACCGATCGGTGATACCCGGTGAGGTGAAGATAAGGTAGGAAGATCTTCAGGGGCTTAGTGTTAGGTTTATTTAAGGGGGGTTTGGGTTAGATTAGGGGTATGTGGGTGGTGGGTTGTAATGTTGGGGAGGGGTATTGTATGTGTTTTTTTACAGGCAAAAGAGCTGAATTTCTTGGGGCATGCCCCGCAAAGGGCCCTGTTCAGGGCTGGTAAGGTAAAAGAGCTTTGAACTTTTGTAATTTAGAATAGGGTAGGGCATTTTTTTATTTTGGGGGGCTTTGTAATTTCATTAGGGGGCTTAGAGTAGGTGTAATTAGTTTAAAATTGTTGTAATATTTTTCTAATGTTTGTAAATATTTTTTTATTTTTTGTAACTTAGTTCTTTTTTATTTTTTGTACTTTAGTTAGTTTATTTAATTGTAGTTATTTGTAGGTATTGTATTTAATTAATGTATTGATAGTGTAGAGTTAGTTTTAATTGTAGGTAATTGTAGGTATTTTATTTAATTTATTTATTTATTGATAGTGTAGTGTTAGGTTTAATTGTAACTTAGGTTAGGATTTATTTTACAGGTAATTTTGTAATTATTTTAACTATTTTAGCTATTAAATAGTTCTTAACTATTTAATAGCTATTATACCTGGTTAAAATAAATACAAAGTTACCTGTAAAATAAATATAAATCCTAAAATAGCTATAATATAATTATAATTTATATTGTAGCTATATTAGGGTTTATTTTACAGGTAAGTATTTAGCTTTAAATAGGAATAATTTATTTAATAAGAGTTAATTTATTTCGTTAGATTTAAATTATATTTAATTTAGGGGGGTGTTAGGGTTAAAGTTAGACTTAGCTTTAGGGGTTAATAAATTTATTAGAGTAGCGGTGAGCTCCTGTCGGCAGATTAGGGGTTAATACTTGAAGTTAGGTGTCGGCAATGTTAGGGAGGGCAGATTAGGGGTTAATACTATTTATTATAGGGTTATTGAGGCGGGAGTGAGGCGGATTAGGGGTTAATACATTTATTATAGTAGCGCTCAGGTCCGGTCGGCAGATTAGGGGTTAATAAGTGTAGTTAGGTGGAGGCGACGTTGGGGGCGGCAGATTAGGGGTTAATAAATATAATATAGGGGTCGGCGATGTTAGGGCAGCAGATTAGGGGTACATAGGGATAATGTAGGTGGCAGGGGTGTACAGAGCGGCAGATTAGGGGTTAAAAATAATATGCAGGGGTCAGCGATAGCGGGGGCGGCAGATTAGGGGTTAATAAGTGTAAGGTTAGGGGTGTTTAGACTCGGGGTACATGTTAGAGTGTTAGGTGCAGACGTAGGAAGTGTTTCCACATAGAAAACAATGGAGCTGCGTTAGGAGCTGAACGCGGCTTTTTTGCAGGTGTTAGGTTTTTTTTCAGCTCAAACAGCCCCATTGTTTTCTATTGGGGAATCGTGCACGAGCACGTTTTTGAAGCTGGCCGCGTCCGTAAGCACCGCTGGTATCGAGATTTGAAGTTGCGGTAAATATGCTATACGCTCCTTTTTTGGAGCCTAACGCAGCCATTCTGTGAACTCTAAATACCAGCGGTATTTAAAAGGTGCGGCCAGAAAAAAGCCAGCGTAGCTAATGCACCCCTTTGGCCGCAGAACTCTAAATCTAGGCGTATGGCCTAGATTTAGAGTTGGGCAGTAGCCGTCAAAACCAGCGTTAGAGGCTCCTAACACTGGTTTTTACCACCCTCTGGTATTTCAGTCATTAAAGGGTCTAACGCTCACTTTTCAGCCGCGACTTTTCCATACCGCAGATCCCCTTACGTCAATTGCGTATCCTATCTTTTCAATGGGATCTTTCTAACGCCGGTATTTAGAGTCTTGGCTGAAGTGAGCGTTAGAAATCTAACGACAAAACTCCAGTCGCAGAAAAAAGTCAGTAGTTAAGAGCTTTCTGGGCTAACGCCAGTTTATAAAGCTCTTAACTACTGTGCTCTAAAGTACACTAACACCCATAAACTACCTATGTACCCCTAAACCGAGGTCCCCCCACTCTATTAAATTTTTTTAACCCCTAATCTGCCGACCACCACCTACGTTATACTTATGTACCCCTAATCTGCTGCCCCTAACACCGCCGACCCCTATATTATATTTATTAACCCCTAATCTGCCCCCCTCAATGTTGCCTCCACCTGCCTACACTTATTAACCCCTAATCTGCCGAGTGGACCGCACCACTACTATAATAAAGTTATTAACCCCTAATCAGCCTCACTCCCGCCTCAATAACCCTATAATAAATAGTATTAATCCCTAATCTGCCCTCCCTAACATCGCCGACACCTAACTTTAATTATTAACCCCTAATCTGCCGACCTAATCTCGCCGCTACTGTAATAAATGGATTAACCCCTAAAGCTAAGTCTAACCCTAACCCTAACACCCCCCTAAGTTAAATATAATTTAAATCTAACAAAATAAATTAACTATTATTAAATAAATTATTCCTATTTAAAGCGAAATACTTACCTGTAAAATAAACCCTAATATAGCTACAATATAAATTATAATTATATTATAGCTATTTTAGGATTTATATTTATTCTACAGGTAACTTTGTATTTATTTTAACCAGGTACAATAGCTATTAAATAGTTAAGAACTATTTAATAGCTAAAATAGTTCAAATAATTACAAAATTACTTGTAAAATAAATCATAACCTAAGTTACAATTAAACCTAACACTACACTATCAATAAATAAATTAAATACAATACCTACAATTATCTATAATTAAACCTAACACTACACTATCAATAAATTAATTAAATAAAATACCTACAATTACCTACAATTAAACCTAACACTGCACTATCAGTACATTAATTAAATACAATACCTACAAATAACTACAATTAAATAAACTAACTAAAGTACAAAAAATAAAAAAGAACTAAGTTACAAAAAATAAAAAAATATTTACAAACATTAGAAAAATATTACAACAATTTTAAACTAATTACACCTACTCTAAGCCCCCTAATGAAATTACAAAGCCCCCCAAAATAAAAAAATGCCCTACCCTATTCTAAATTACAAAAGTTCAAAGCTCTTTTACCTTACCAGCCCTGAACAGGGCCCTTTGCGGGGCATGCCCCAAGAAATTCAGCTCTTTTGCCTGTAAAAAAACACATACAATAACCCCCCCCCAACATTACAACCCACCACCCACATACCCCTAATCTAACCCAAACCCCCCTTAAATAAACCTAACACTAAGCCCCTGAAGATCTTCCTACCTTATCTTCACCTCACCGGGTATCACCGATCGGTCCTGGCTCCAAAATCTTCATCCAACCCAAGCGGGGGCTGGCGATCCATAATCCTGCGGCTGAAGAGGTCCAGAAGAGGCTCCAAAGTCTTCATCCTATCCGGGAAGAAGAGGCGATCCAGACCGGCAACCATCTTGATCCAAGCGGCATCTTCTATCTTCATCCGATGAGGAACGGCTCCATCGTGAAGACCTCCAGCGCGGATCAATCTTCTTCCGACGACGTCCAACTGAAGAATGACGGTTCCTTTAAGGGACGTCATCCAAGATGGCGTCCCTTGAATTCCGATTGGCTGATAGGATTCTATCAGCCAATCGGAATTAAGGTAGGAAAATTCTGATTGGCTGATGGAATCAGCCAATCAGAATCAAGTTCAATCCGATTGGCTGATCCGATCAGCCAATCAGATTGAGCTTGCATTCTATTGGCTGTTCCGATCAGCCAATAGAATGCAAGCTCAATCTGACTGGCTGATTGGATCAGCCAATCGGATTGAACTTGATTCTGATTGGCTGATTCCATCAGCCAATCAGAATTTTCCTACCTTAATGGTCCTATGTGGTTTGTCTCCCATGACCTGCCCTAAAGTTAGTGCAGGGTGCCAATTGCGTTAGGCCTCCTGTTAGCACGACTAGGGCTTTGGCAAGAAGAGGTTAGCGCTCTCTCTGCAGCACATTAAGGTAAGTATAAAGCCTTAAAAATATATTTAAAGGAAACAAATACATTTTTTAATTTTCTTTACATTTCTTTGGTTTATTAATTTGGATATTACGAAAAGGAATGCACATCCCTGATAGACAGACAGATAGATAGATAGATAGATAGATAGGTAGATAGACAGACAGATAGATAGATCTGCACTAATAGGTTTCCCTGCATTAGGATTGTATACATTCTGCACATACCTATGTATAGACTGACTGCTATGGGGCCCCCAGCACTTGGGCCCGGTGCCACTGCACCCGCTGCACCAATGGTGCTTTTTACCCTTTTATTCATATCTGTTATGATTTGTATTCCTTTACAATGTAATAAATTCTGATTGTATTGCCATTAAATGTGACACTTAAGGATTTCCACCCTCTTATGCTTCATGGTTTCCGATAACGTCAAATCGGATATAAAGTTGTAAAGGTTCCTGTTCTTGTGATACAGGTGTGCAGAGGATGGATAGAGAGCATAGATCAGGGACAAGCTGAAGTCAGGAAGTGGAAGAATAGTCAGAAAGCAGATAGAAGTACACAGCAGTACACCAGAGGGATAGTCAGGGACAAAGCTGAAGTTAGGAACCAGACTATCAGTCAGAAACCATGAAGCAACACAAAGAGAAGATCCAGTAGAATTGTTGCATAAACAGTTTCATAAATAAGTACCCTGAAAATCAGCAGAGCACAGGTAACACAGCAAGAGGTCAGGCTTGAATCATAATCTATAAAATTGTCCGAAAGGGGAGTTAGAGATCAATTATACTAGAAAAATCACTGTAAAAAAACCAAAATATTGATGGTAATTTAAAACAGCCTGTTGATAGCCGAGAAACGCGTTGTATAATTTTTATTAATTGCAATTTTTATTAAAGTTTTAATCTAGTTACCTTTAACTTAGACAGCTCCTTTATTATTTTCTCCTTCCATTGTGGTATTGCACTGGAGTTACACATGAATATAGCAGATCGCCATTCTATTATGCTCCCTTGGGAGGCTTATGAGTCACTGATAGGCTGTAGTTAGGGGCTTTTTTTGTTTCGTGTAACACAGTTCAATGGGGATAGTTACCCATATTTTACTTGCCTGATATTTGGCCTTTTTTGATATTTAATTGGATACTATAGAATTTAATTTGTTTAATGTCTGTACATATGATATATATTTTTTTAGTTTCTTTTAATGGTGTTTTTTTTTTTAATTCTTTATTTATAATCCAACAATTTAGAGAAACATATCATCATTACAGTTTTGGTTCACCTCGCAGGGTGTCTTAAACATATCCAAGCTGGTAAATCATATTATGTTCATAATAATGTACAGACATACAAAAAAAAAGAAAATTAGCCTGACCCCACCTGGGCTGTAAAACAAGATTTTTAACATGTGTCGGACCAGACCTTACTTAACTGTCCTGCAGAAAAAATGAAAGAAGAAGGCCCTGGTGTTGTATCCAATTATTTTTTATTTTTTATCTCTTATCTATAATAAAAATTAGTTTTAATTATCATTCTCTCTTGTGGGTTGAGACCTAATATGATTGGCTCTTTATGTTTATTCTTTTGGAGTGCTTTGTGGGTGCTTTTTCTCTATCCTCTTGCTTATGTATCATTTTGGCATTTGCCTGCAATCAGGAACTCCAGCAGAAGAGTGTACCAGAGGAGAAAGTCAGCTGAAGACTAGAATATCCAGCATGCCCTTATGCACTATTACTCCTATAGTGCCAACAACATTGTGAGATACCCACTTGGAATCTTTTGAGCTTGTCACTATATAAAAGTACAGCCTACACTATGACATGTACTTCTATGTTTGATTTCCAGGGATCCTAAAGGGAGGCTTTTATATTCGCCAGAAAGAACAACTTGGTTAAGTCCGCTGGTGACTGGGACATCCAGCCTGCCTTACATGCACTATTGTTTTGGTAGTGCCACCCTGATTGTAAGTTGCCCATTTGGGATATTTAATTTTTCCTTTTGAATATACAGGTCCCAAGTTATCAAGGTCTGTCAGACCTGATCCGACAGTGCAGATCAGGTCCAACAGACCTCGCTGAATACGGCGAGCAATACGCTCGCCGTATTCATCATTGCCCCAGCAGCTCACAAGAGCTGCTGGTGCAACGCCGCCCCCTGCAGACTCAGGGCCAATAGGCCGACAGCAGGGGGTGTCAATCAACCCGATCGTACTCGATCGGGTTGATTTCCGGCGATGTCTGTCCGCCTGCTCAGAGCATGCAGACAGGTTATGGAGCAGCGGTCTTTGTAACCGCTGCTTCATAACTGCTCTTTACAGACCTTGATAACTAGAGGCCACAGTCTACACTATGAGATGTCCTTTTGTGTTTTGTTACTAGTGATCTGTCTAAGGTTCCCACACCATATGAAGAGGAGCAGCCCTAAAAAACTGAAATAAAAAAAAATATTCAGTTTTTGTTTAGTTTAAAAGAAAAGGAAAATCTAATTTTCAATAAGCATTTACATCAGTATTTGTTAAAATTAATGTAAATGTTTAGAAGCTACAGGTGAAAAGTTCACTTGTGGCTATATACTAACCCTAATGAGCTCTGGAGAGAGCTAATCCGATCCTATGGTCCTATGTGGTTTGTCTCCCACAATCTGCCCTAAAGTTAGTGCAGGGTGCCAATTGTGCTAGGCCTCCTGTTAGCACGACTAGGGCTTTGGCAAGAAGAGGTTAGCGCTCTCTCTGCAGCACATTAAGGTAAGTATAAAGCCTTAAAAATATATTTAAAGGAAACAAATACATTTTTTAATTTTCTTTACATTTCTTTGGTTTATTAATTTACGAAAAGGAATGCACATCCCTGATAGACAGACATGTACTTCTATGTTTGATTTCCAGGGATCCTAAAAGGAGGCTTTTATATTCGCTAGAAAGAACAACGTGGTTAAGTCCGCTGGTGACTGTGACATCCAGCCTGCCTTACATGCACTATTGTTTTGGTAGTGCCACCCTGATTGTGAGTTACCCATTTGGGATATTTAATTTTTCCTTTTAAATATACAGTCTACACTATGAGATGTCCTTTTGTGTTTTGTTACTAGTGATCTGTCTAAGGTTCCCACACCATATGAAGAGGAACAGCCCTAAAAAACTGAAATCCAGTTTTCGGATGGATGGATACATTTTGAATTATCTTCATTAAACAATCTTTTGATATATTATGGACTGGAGAGCTAAATTATCGCGCTCCCGCAAAATTTGTAACAAAATTCTTCATCAAAAATCACTTATCAAAAAAATCTAAATTTGTATGTAAATTACACAAGAAATCATTGTATTAAATACGCACAGTGTAAATCGTAAGTTCACTGGATATGCAAAAAAAACATAGTAATTCGTACTTATAAGTACAAAAAGTGTAATTGTTTTTGCTAAAAATGGGCTGAACATAAGACTTAGAAAAGTAAAAGAGAATAAGGGAAGCACTATAACAAAGCCAAAGGTTCCAATCACTTAAAATAATTATACATTTATTAAAACATACATATATATATCTTACATAAAAGGGACGTCTCCTCAGATATCACTGTATAAAATAGTTTAAAATCAGACACTAAAACGGGTGAAATTATGTATGGACCGCTACAATAAAATCTATGTGCACTTTGTATATGGCTCTATCAAAAACAATAAGTTCAGTATATAGTCAGTTATATTTCGAATACAGTCCAAGAGAATATAGAAAGTTATGCCACCAAGCTGCCAATAAAAAATGAGGTAGAAATGCCAATCAGAAGTTCTCTGAAAAATCCACAATTCTTTATGTGAGATTGATACCCAGCGTTATATCAGAGGTAATAAGAGTTAAGTTCTAGGCAATTTACTTTACCCACGATCTCCTGATCATATATGGTTCACCTTCCCTATTCAGTATCCTCCTCGAGTGGATCCGACTGGGGCTTCTCGGCGTCTGACATCACTGAATAGAGTTCCGGTAAGAGGAAAGCAGCCAGAACTTTGCGCTTCTTGTAAACTTCACAGGTACGGTTCTCTCACATCCACCCTGCACTTAGTGCTTGATGCACGCAAGGGTATAGACAAATCTTGTAGAATGGTGGGCACTGTGGTGAATATTCAAACTTCATTCAAACCACATGCCATAACATAGATACTCCAATTCGGAAAACAAAGTTCCAATACTATAACCCGGGTTAAGATTAGAAAATCCAAAAGGTGTAGATATATTGCAAATAATAAATGCCAAAAGTGTAGTCCTGCCAACACAGCCGACGCGTTTCACCCACTTATGGGCTTTATCAAGATAGTGATGGCAAGTCTGGATCTCTTTATTTAAAGGGGTATCTTCAATTTGATTGGTGCTGGTTTAGATTGACAATCTCTTTTAAGGTGGTATTTTGCTCTATCTGCAGCTTCTTCTTAAGGTGGTATTTTGATATTTCAAAAGTGCAACATAGATAGACCTTAGTGCATCTATACAATTATAATTTCTCTATTTCACAATGGAAATCCTAAATTGATTATCTATTCCCCATAGGCATGAACTTAGATACGTTTATGGTGATAGTTCAAATATATTCTAAATCTCATGTATCAAACATATACAAATATATATACAGCTAGTATATAACTAGCATTAAAAGTGCATACATATAAATATAAAGTTTATTTGTGATAGTCTTAAAAGTGCTACGTGAATAAATAAAAACAGATAAAAAATGTATATAAAACTGTGTTACTCAAATAGGAAAGGGGACAAATCTAATTCCGAATTCAGCCCTTTGGGGTATAAAGTATCATACTTATAAATGTATTCGGCCTCCCTTATTAGGAGCATTTTTTCAATATTCCCACCCCTCCAGTGATTTTTTATCTTGTGTATCCCCCAATATTTTAAATCCTTAGTGTTACCCCCCGTGAACCTCCTTAAAGTGCTTGTATAAATGTGTGTCTTCTTTCTCTTTTTCTATACATAAAAGATGTTCCCTTATTCTATCCCAGAGACTTCTTTTAGTCTCTCCGAAATAGAATAAGTTACATGTGCATATTAGTACATAAATAACATTCTTGTGGGTGCATCTTATTAATTCCTTAATTGTGATATCTTCACCTAAATTACTAATCCTGAGACTGTTTAATTTAGAACTATGTGTGCACGCTTTACAAGTGTAGCAGGGGAAATATCCTGCTATCCTCTTACCCTCCAGGTCTAACTGCTTGGTATTTCTAGTTTTATGGCGTATTTCACTAGGAGCCAAAATGGTTTTGAAATTTTTAGCTTTCTTAAAGATAAAGGTTGGTTTGTCCGCCAGCTGGTCACCTATAACATTATCTTCCTTCAATAAGTGCCAATTTCTCTTTATAATTTTTTTAATTAGATAGTGGTCTGCATTATAGTCTGTCACAAAGGGAACAATAATTTTATCTGTTTTGATAGGTTATTTCATTCTGTAATTTAACAGGTCGTCCCTATTTTTCTTTTTCGCTCTCTGTATTGCTTCTGAGATATTATTTTCTTCATAACCCTTTACAGCGAATTTTTCTGCTAGCCTCACTACCTGCCTTTCAAAGTCCTCGACTCTTGAACAGTTCTTTCTAATACGTAGGCTCTGGCCAAAGGGGATGTTATTCTTCCATAATTGCAAATGACAGCTATCCGCATGTAGCAGATTATTGCAATCCACCTCTTTGAAATGGGTTTGTGTTTCAAATTTTTCATTTAACACCATAATCTCCAATCTAGGAACACCACTTTTTCTTTACTGTAGTTACTTATAAATTTAAGACTGTAGTTATTAACGTTCATCTCCTCAAATAGTTTAACCAACTCTTGTTCAGGTCCCTTCCATACTATTAATAGGTCATCTATATAACGCTTATAGAGTAAGAGGTTTGCACCGAGATCACTTCTATTGAAAAATTTTTTCCCAAACACCCATAAAGAGGTTTGCATAACTCGGTGCAAACCTCGTACCCATCGCGGTCCCTTCTATTTGTAGGAAGAATTTATTGTCAAACGCAAAATAGTTGTGCTCCAGAATATATTTAATATTATTTAAAATATTTTTTTTCTGGTCATCCTTCATATTGGGTTTTTTTTCTAAATAATGTCTGATAGCATTTAGGCCATGTTCATGCTTAATTATAGTATATTAATGACGACACGTCACAGGTCGCCATTATCATATCATTACTCCATTCTATCAATTTTAAAGAGTTTAAACTTGAGTGGAGTCTTTGAGGTAAGAGTCTAGATTAGATACATAAGGTTGAAGAAATTTATCGATATATTGAGATACATTCGCTGTAATAGAGTTTATACCAGAGGACTATTGGTCTCCCCCGGGGGGGGGTTAACGAAGCATTTGTAGATCTTCGGTAAAAAAAATAAAAAATAGGGATCCTGGGGTGATCTGATGTTAAGTATGCAAACTCTTTATCATTTAAAATTCCCTTTTTGTGACCCTCTATTAAAATCTTATCCAGAATGGCTTTATATCTTTTTGTTGGTCATTTGTTAATAGTCCTATAAGTTTTCTTATCGTTAAGGAGTCTATAGGCTTCTGTCATATACTTAGTAGTGTCCATCACTACTACCACCCCCCCCCCCCTTGTCCGCTGGCTTTATGGTAATGTGGTTGTTAGTTTGTAACTCACTAAGAATCTCTCTTTCTTTTTTACTGATATTCTGCTTTCTTAATTTAGGGAGATTGCATTTTCTTACATCATTTGTTACTATTTTCTCAAAGGTTTCCAAAAAATTGCCTTTGGCAAAAGTAGGGTTTAAATTTAGATTTTAACTTCAGATTAGTATGTTGAAAATTATCTGTATTTTCATGGTCATTTATTACTTGTCTCTCCAAAGGGGTTTTCATGAAATATCTTTTGATAGTTAAATTTCTGACAATTGTTTTGATGTGGATATGAGTATTAAATTTACTCATCCTCACCGTGGGGGCATAGGATAATCCCAGATTTAACAGTTTCTCTTGTTCACTATTTAGTTTACACTGACTTAATTAAAAATACTTTTCTTTTCAATCTCAACTATCTTATTCTTTTGGCTATGTTTGTGTGTTCCTCCTCCTCTCTTTCCTCGTACCCTCTTTTTCTTCTTTGAGATTGTTCTAGATTGAACCTTATTGTATCTTTTGATGTGCCCTCTCTTGGAGGGCTGTAATCTAAAAAAGATTTCTCCTCAGTGGTTAAAATTTCAGTATCGGTAGGCTCAGTTCTTAGAGGAGCAAATCTGTTGTATGTTGGTGTTTCTTTCTCCTTATAATCCTGCCTATAGTCTTTTTGTCTCACAGTATTTCTGTGTCTGGGATATTCCCATTCGTTATGTCTTGAATAATTATCTCTTTGATGTGAATTATTATAATAATCATCATGGTTATATCCCTGTTGGGAATAATATCTATTTTGATACTGGTTGTACCCATAATTATTATAATTCCTGTTATAACCTCTATTGTAATAGTTGGTTCTATAATTATCCCTATTGTAATTATATCCATTCTTTCTCTCCTGAAAGTTACGCTCTTGATAGTTTCTACTATAGTTATAGGGTTGTTTGGAATTAGGGTTATCATTAGCTTTACTCGTATATGTATGTGTACCTTGCAACTTTGTACTAGTTTTCTTGCTAGTACTGTTTTGTTCCTTCTTAGCTTCAGTTCTTTCTGTGCTCTCTTTAATGTCCCTTTCCATCTTGCCCCATTTTGATTTTAGTAAATCTTTGTTTAAATTGTCTAATTTATTGATAATGACTTTTCAGTTTTCTTTAAATTCTCCATCCTCCTTCATTCCCTCTAATTGTTCTTTTAGACTGAGTATTTCATTTTCAATAGTTTGTAGGGACTCTTTCCGTGACCTTTTCAAAATGTCTAATAAATTATTTGATGCCTTTTTCAAAGTATCAGACCATTCTCCCTGTAATTTCTGGCTTAAAGTGAAAGTGCAGCTTTTGTTAAATTGTAAGCCTTTGGGTATTAATCCTTTATTTGTATATCTGTTTAAAAAAACTAGCTCCATTTTTTGCTTGAGCTCTTTAGTCATTGCAATTTCAAGATTATGCATAATATCTGAGAGGTTAGAGATACTCTCCACCATGGGGACCCCTGTATTACTCTCCCCATCCACATCTAGATAGATCTTATCTCTAAAAACAAATAGATCCTCCATTTTAGAAATAATAATAATAATATATTGAGGTATCTACCCTATAAATGCAATAAGTGTGGCCTGAAGCAGCAACCAAAAAAGGGATATAAATCGATATTAATAAAAATAGGTATAAGGTGCGCTAGGACCTAAAGAAACCAAACTCCCCTTAAATGACAATATCAATATAAATGTCACAAGTAGGCTATAGAAAAGTAAAAGAGAATAAGGGAAGCGCTATAACAAAGCCAAAGGTTCCAATCACTTAAAATAATTATACATTTATTAAAACATACATATATATATCTTACATAAAAGGGACGTCTCCCCAGATATCACTGTATAAAATAGTTTAAAATCAGACACTAAAACGAGTGAAATTATGTATGGACCGCTATCTTTTGATATATTATGGGCTGGAGAGCTAAATTATCGCGCTCCCGCAAAATTTGTAACAAAATTCTTCATCAAAAATCACTTATCAAAAAATCTAAATTTGGGGGGGGCGGAGCCAGCAAGTGAACTGATCAGACGCTGAAAACTTAAGCTCCCAGAACAAATGGACTAAATAACCCTTTTTTTTGAGCTATATAACTTATTGAAGCGTCCTACTATTTCTCAAGTATGCCCTAAAGGTCCTATTCACCTGTATTTCACTGATAATGCCCTAATTTAGAGTGGCTAAAAGTACTTTATTGGTCTGATGTACACAGAGGGAACTACAGCCGCATACGCAAATTCATAACACTATGGAACTTAGGTGCATAGTCTATCACCTCGACACTTGTTTCTACAGCCTCCGGTTGTGAGTAATGTGCTCCGGAGACACCTTAAGCTATCCTATTGTGTCAGCTTGACTGGAAAGGAACGGGAGATAAGCCCGCGAACTGCCCGCCATCTTTGATTGGCAGAGAAGAAATTTCTGTGAGTAACACAGTGGGGACCGATAAGCTGTTAGCACGGCCGGAATTATAATTTAAACAATCCGCATCGGCGGACTATAGCAGGACACCTTTGCTGGACCGGGTTTACAAAATAAATACGGCACCTTCCGTTCCAGAACTTAAACATGAAGGCAGCTACTTATTTGCTGAGAGCTCTCTGCAATCGCCTTGATGCCCAGCACGAGGAACTAGTACAGATCTTAAGGGCAGCTGTTGGCCCTCCGGTGGCAATATCTGTGAATATCTTATCCGTTTATGGTCCCGACATGCTGCCTGCTGGAGGTGCTGTCAAAGGGCCCCAGTTTGGACCCCCAACGGAATTGCCATGCTCCTGGGACTCTATATCCCCAGCAGATAGAAACTACACTAGAAGATGCGGGTTAGTCTCCAGCTTGATCATAGAGCTGTCACACTGGGGTCAGGGGACAACTTGCCTGAATACACGGGACTGGAGATACATAACACTAGCGGGTCAAACAAAGAGCTAGAGTTGGAGCTTACCATGCACCCAGTGAAGAGACTATCAAAACAAACATGGTGCTTTTCTTACTACGACTGCTCCTCCACTAAACTATTGGTATTGGGACTTAGCACTTCTTGTCATAACCTCTCATCTGCAACATTACGGAACATAATCTACAAGCTGTCTCTCTTTCTTCTTCCACAAGGGATGTTCTTTCACTCCATGATACAGACGATAATCCTCACAAATTGGGTATCGGCTGAATGTATTCTTATTTTGACAGAGAGGCCCTATGGCCTTATAGTATTTTTATTGCTCTACATGTTACGTTAGAGATTGAGGGCCTCTTGATGTTTATTGATTTCTATGGCTTCCACGGTTTACACAAATGTTATGGGTAAAGAGTGTATACTGAAGATAGTTGTTCTTTTTTATGCTGTATGTACATAATACAAGTTAGAGGATGTGAATTTTAATGCCCAACCTCTATAGTTTCAGTTTAATATTTGAGAATATAAAATAATCCACTATTATACATTTTATACAAGTTGGGAAATGTTTAACTGATCTCTCTTATGCTTACTCAGGCTCTAGTCTCCCATGGAGTTTCCACTAACTGGCTAAATTTATCCTGTCTGCATAGAGAATATGCTCTACATTTAATATTTATTTTTATTTACCTTTGCAGTTGCAGCTTTTTTTGATGTACAGACAGGATCCTTATTAACACCTAAAGTGACCCTTGTAATAACTGCGTATTATGGGCAGTTGGTGGATAATATGTAAAGAAAGTTTGTTATATACACTGTTTGGGATACCTTTTTCATCTTATAGAGATAACAGCCTATAAGAACATCTATATAGCAATATGGGTCTCTAACATTAACATGGCTACTAAACAGGTTTATGCCTTCCTGCTCTACATGCTAGATATTTATTCTGTTTTTGTTCACTTCATAAACCTAATTATTCTAGTGCTCCTTAAAATTGGCAATGTGCGCCATATTACTCTAACCTACCACCACTTTAGCTTGTCAGAGGATCCTTAATATTACAAGATAGGGCTATAATCTGCTCTGTAGTTTAAATGTTTAGTAAGCTAGTTAAGCTGCTTGTACTTATCTTCCATGCTTATATATCAATATATATAGTAGCATTGTGGCAGAACTCAGAGACACTAAGCTATAGTTATATAGGTCTGGATTCCAGTTTGCGTAAGATATATTCAATTAGACTCCCCTTGGTCTAAATGTAATTACTCCATATTCCACTTCGCTTATTTCTAAAAACCGTTATTTATAGCATGGATGTTTATAATAGCCCTCTAGAAGCCCTTTACACCAGATCTATATACATATGCTCCTTTAAAGGCTATCCTCAGCTTTTGTTACAAACTGCTACTCACTACGCTTTTTATGGCCAGAGGAGTCACAATCCTGCTATTAAGCAGTAATTATTTTTTTTTTTTTTTTTTTTTTCAGTAAATCAACTAACTAGCCATCTGCAGAAAGTCTCTCTATATGACAGTATGCAACTGGTTTTCTATATAGGCACACTACTGTTTTTAGGTTTACAGGAATATGTTTCTGCCGACTAAATGTTATGCTATTCTTATAGTACATGTTATCTGTTTTTTTATTGTTCTCTCATGTATTCTCAATTTTAGATAAGTTTAAAATATTTAGTATATTTACTAAGCTAGATGGGCTGCTTGGTTACATGTTTTATGTACTCCTGCCAGTCTATTTCACTTGTGCTGAATTATTATTTATTTATTAAGTTTCAGCATGTTTTGACCTTGTGTGCAGGATAAGACTATAACATCTCATGAGCATAGAAGTCAAGTTTACTACCTGATGTCACTATCTAAACAAGATAACATGGCCAGTTAGGCTAGCTTAATCCATCTAAGTGCCTGTTCATAATGCACTGTTCAACATGCTCCCGATATAGTGGCACCTCCTGGCGCATATACTATGCCTTTAAATTTTTTAAATTTACTATATTTATGCTTGCGCAATCTTCTTACCTAGCCTATAAGTCACATTCAGGAAAGACATACCGGAGGTCCTAACTACCCCCATTTGATATTAAGCAAATCATCTTAATATAGCCCTCTTTCTCACCTAAGTTAAGAAACTAGCACAATATATATTGTCGGCTTCCCAATAGATTATTTAACCCACTTGCTAATACTAAAATATCCTTCTGTATACCCCCAACATGATTACGCATGGCCCATAACAGTCAGTTAGATAGCACATCCCCATTGCACGTCTATCTGGTTTTGCTAGCACGATTAGGATATGTGACCAAGCTACCACCCAAATACATCTGTATAGTTATTTATATCTGGCTCCGCCCTCCACCCCCTCCCCAATATGCATAGCGGTGCTTACCCGCTGAATATCCCCCCCCTTCCTATTACTATATATGTGTTCTCCTTCAGGAGATTCTTCCGACCTATGTACTCGGTCATTAATTACTCTGTATTATTGTGGCCCATTGGGTCTAGAAATCTGGTACCAATAGGTTGGTCATTTATGCTATTCTATCAAAAAAATCGAGGTGTCATTAGCCTGCTACCATTGTTATGTATAACTACCGAATTGTTACACTCATTTTTGTTTGTACCTTTTTCTTATATCAAAAAGGCGTATTATGTTTTATGTTTATCATGCTAAACCTCAATAAAAAAAATATATAAAAAAAAAAATAAATCTAAATTTGTATGTAAATTACACAAGAAATCATTGTATTAAATACGCACAGTGTAAATCGTAAGTTCACTGGATATGCAAAAAAACATAGTAATTCGTACTTATAAGTACAAAAAGTGTAATTGTTTTTGCTAAAAATGGGCTGAACATAAGACTTAGAAAAGTAAAAGAGAATAAGGGAAGCACTATAACAAAGCCAAAGGTTCCAATCACTTAAAATAATTATACATTTATTAAAACATACATATATATATCTTACATAAAAGGGACGTCTCCCCAGATATCACTGTATAAAATAGTTTAAAATCAGACACTAAAACGGGTGAAATTATGTATGGACCGCTACAATAAAATCTATGTGCACTTTGTATATGGCTCTATCAAAAACAATAAGTTCAGTATATAGTCAGTTATATTTCGAATACAGTCCAAGAGAATATAGAAAGTTATGCCACCAAGCTGCCAATAAAAAATGAGGTAGAAATGCCAATCAGAAGTTCTCTGAAAAATCAACAATTCTTTATGTGAGATTGATACCCAGCGTTATATCAGAGGTAATAAGAGTTAAGTTCTAGGCAATTTACTTTACCCACGATCAAAATGGGGCAAGATGGAAAGGGACATTAAAGAGAGCACAGAAAGAACTGAATCTAAGAAGGAACAAAACAGTACTAGCAAGAAAACTAGTACAAAGTTGCAAGGTACACATACATATACGAGTAAAGCTAATGATAACCCTAATTCCAAACAACCCTATAACTATAGTAGAAACTATCAAGAGCGTAACTTTCAGGAGAGAAAGAATGGATATAATTACAATAGGGATAATTATAGAACCAACTATTACAATAGAGGTTATAACAGGAATTATAATAATTATGGGTACAACCAGTATCAAAATAGATATTATTCCCAACAGGGATATAACCATGATGATTATTATAATAATTCACATCAAAGAGATAATTATTCAAGACATAACGAATGGGAATATCCCAGACACAGAAATACTGTGAGACAAAGAGACTATAGGCAGGATTATAAGGAGAAACAAACACCAACATACAACAGATTTGCTCCTCTAAGAACTGAGCCTACCGATACTGAAATTTTAACCACTGAGGAAAAATCTTTTTTAGATTACAGCCCTCCAAGAGAGGGCACATCAAAAGATACAATAAGGTTCAATCTAGAAAAATCTCAAAGAAGAAAAAGAGGGTACGAGGAAAGAGAGGAGGAGGAACACACAAACATAGCCAAAAGAATAAGATAGTTGAGATTGAAAAGAAAAGTATTTTTAATTTAAGTCAGTGTAAACTAAATAGTGAACAAGTGAAACTGTTAAATCTGGGATTATCCTATGCCCCCACGGTGAGGATGAGTAAATTTAATACTCATATCCACATAAAAAAAATTGTCAGAAATTTAACTATAAAAAGATATTTCATGAAAACCCCTTTGGAGAGACAAGTAATAAATGACCATGAAAATACAGATCATTTTCAACATACTAATCTGAAGTTAAAATCTAAATTTAACCCTACTTTTGCCAAAGGCAATTTTTTGGAAACCTTTGAGAAAATAGTAACAAATGATGTAAGAAAATGCAATCTCCCTAAATTAAGAAAGCAGAATATCAGTAAAAAAGAAAGAGAGATTCTAAGCGAGTTACACACTAACAACCACATTACCATAAAGCCAGCGGACAAGGGGGGGGGGGGGTAGTAGTGATGGACACTACTAAGTATATGACAGAAGCCTACAGACTCCTTAACGATAAGAAAACAAAAAGATATAAAGCCATTCTGGATAAGATTGCCCAGTGTGCTTAGAGGAAAGTGGCTGCACCTCACTGACGAGGCCCATAGGAGGCTGAAACGATTGTCTGGGGTTGTCATGTTCCTTGTTCAGAGGAGAATTGCCTGGTATTTCGGGGCTGGACTGACCTTACTTGGCAGGATCAGACTGATATACTTCAGGAAAGTTTTCTTCTGTGATAAGCACACTGGTCTAAAAGAGGCTGCTTCCGGGTGGTAAATCGCCATAGAACAAGCCACTGAGCTGTTGTTCGTTCCTGGTAGAGCGCTTCTCTCTTTGTATGCAAATTATTATGACCCTGGGGAAGTCTCCCTATGGGTGATGGGGGAAACCAGACGTGGACTCCTTGCCCAGTGTGCTTAGAGGAATGTGGCTGCACCTCACTGACGAGGCCCATAGGAGGCCGAAACGATCGTCTGGGGTTGTCATGTTCCTTGTTCAGAGGAGAATTGCCTGGTATTTCGGGGCTGGACTGACCTTACTTGGCAGGATCAGACTGATATACTTCAGGAAAGTTTTCTTCTGTGATAAGCACACTGGTCTAAAAGAGGCTGCTTCCGGGTGGTAAATCGCCATAGAACAAGCCACTGAGCTGTTGTTCATTCCTGGTAGAGCGCTTCTCTCTTTGTATGCAAATTATTATGACCCTGGTGAAGTCTCCCTATGGGTGATGGGGGAAACCAGACGTGGACTCCTTGCCCAGTGTGCTTAGAGGAATGTGGCTGCACCTCACTGACGAGGCCCATAGGAGGCCGAAACGATCGTCTGGGGTTGTCATGTTCCTTGTTCAGAGGAGAATTGCCTGGTATTTCAGGGCTGGACTTACCTTACTTGGCAGGATCAGACTGATATACTTCAGGAAAGTTTTCTTCTGTGATAAGCACACTGGTCTAAAAGAGGCTGCTTCCGGGTGGTAAATCGCCATAGAACAAGCCACTGAGCTGTTGTTCGTTCCTGGTAGAGTGCTTCTCTCTTTGTATGCAAATTATTATGACCCTGGGGAAGTCTCCCTATGGGTGATGGGGGAAACCAGACGTGGACTCCTTGCCCAGTGTGCTTAGAGGAATGTGGCTGCACCTCACTGACGAGGCCCATAGGAGGCCGAAACGATCGTCTGGGGTTGTCATGTTCCTTGTTCAGAGGAGAATTGCCTGGTATTTCGGGGCTGGACTGACCTTACTTGGCAGGATCAGACTGATATACTTCAGGAAAGTTTTCTTCTGTGATAAGCACACTGGTCTAAAAGAGGCTGCTTCCGGGTGGTAAATCGCCATAGAACAAGCCACTGAGCTGTTGTTCATTCCTGGTAGAGCGCTTCTCTCTTTGTATGCAAATTATTATGACCCTGGTGAAGTCTCCCTTTGTGTGATGGGGGAAACCAGACGTGGACTCCTTGCCCAGTGTGCTTAGAGGAATGTGGCTGCACCTCACTGACGAGGCCCATAGGAGGCCGAAACGATCGTCTGGGGTTGTCATGTTCCTTGTTCAGAGGAGAATTGCCTGGTATTTCGGGGCTGGACTTACCTTACTTGGCAGGATCAGACTGATATACTTCAGGAAAGTTTTCTTCTGTGATAAGCACACTGGTCTAAAAGAGGCTGCTTCCGGGTGGTAAATCGCCATAGAACAAGCCACTGAGCTGTTGTTCGTTCCTGGTAGAGCGCTTCTCTCTTTGTATGCAAATTATTATGACCCTGGGGAAGTCTCCCTATGGGTGATGGGGGAAACCAGACGTGGACTCCTTGCCCAGTGTGCTTAGAGGAATGTGGCTGCACCTCACTGACGAGGCCCATAGGAGGCCGAAACGATCATCTGGGGTTGTCATGTTCCTTGTTCAGAGGAGAATTGCCTGGTATTTCGGGGCTGGACTGACCTTACTTGGCAGGATCAGACTGATATACTTCAGGAAAGTTATCTTCTGTGATAAGCACACTGGTCTAAAAGAGGCTGCTTCCGGGTGGTAAATCGCCATAGAACAAGCCACTGAGCTGTTGTTCGTCCCTGGTAGAGCGCTTCTCTCTTTGTATGCAAATTATTATGACCCTGGGGAAGTCTCCCTATGGGTGATGGGGGAAACCAAACGTGGACTCCTTGCCCAGTGTGCTTAGAGGAATGTGGCTGCACCTCACTGACGAGGCCCATAGGAGGCCGAAACGATCGTCTGGGGTTGTCATGTTCCTTGTTCAGAGGAGAATTGCCTGGTATTTCGGGGCTGGACTGACCTTACTTGGCAGGATCAGACTGATATACTTCAGGAAAGTTTTCTTCTGTGATAAGCACACTGGTCTAAAAGAGGCTGCTTCCGGGTGGTAAATCGCCATAGAACAAGCCACTGAGCTGTTGTTCGTTCCTGGTAGAGCGCTTCTCTCTTTGTATGCAAATTATTATGACCCTGGGGAAGTCTCCCTATGAGTGATGGGGGAAACCAGACGTGGACTCCTTGCCCAGTGTGCTTAGAGGAATGTGGCTGCACCTCACTGACGAGGCCCATAGGAGGCCGAAACGATCGTCTGGGGTTGTCATGTTCCTTGTTCAGAGGAGAATTGCCTGGTATTTCGGGGCTGGACTGACCTTACTTGGCAGGATCAGACTGATATACTTCAGGAAAGTTTTCTTCTGTGATAAGCACACTGGTCTAAAAGAGGCTGCTTCCAGGTGGTAAATCGCCATAGAACAAGCCACTGAGCTGTTGTTCGTTCCTGGTAGAGCTCTTCTCTCTTTGTATGCAAATTATTATGACCCTGGGGAAGTCTCCCTATGGGTGATGGGGGAAACCAAACGTGGACTCCTTGCCCAGTGTGCTTAGAGGAATGTGGCTGCACCTCACTGACGAGGCCCATAGGAGGCCGAAACGATCGTCTGGGGTTGTCATGTTCCTTGTTCAGAGGAGAATTGCCTGGTATTTCGGGGCTGGACTTACCTTACTTGGCAGGATCAGACTGATATACTTCAGGAAAGTTTTCTTCTGTGATAAGCACACTGGTCTAAAAGAGGCTGCTTCCGGGTGGTAAATCGCCATAGAACAAGCCACTGAGCTGTTGTTCGTTCCTGGTAGAGCGCTTCTCTCTTTGTATGCAAATTATTATGACCCTGGGGAAGTCTCCCTATGGGTGATGGGGGAAACCAGACGTGGACTCCTTGCCCAGTGTGCTTAGAGGAATGTGGCTGCACCTCACTGACGAGGCCCATAGGAGGCCGAAACGATCATCTGGGGTTGTCATGTTCCTTGTTCAGAGGAGAATTGCCTGGTATTTCGGGGCTGGACTGACCTTACTTGGCAGGATCAGACTGATATACTTCAGGAAAGTTATCTTCTGTGATAAGCACACTGGTCTAAAAGAGGCTGCTTCCGGGTGGTAAATCGCCATAGAACAAGCCACTGAGCTGTTGTTCGTTCCTGGTAGAGCGCTTCTCTCTTTGTATGCAAATTATTATGACCCTGGGGAAGTCTCCCTATGGGTGATGGGGGAAACCAAACGTGGACTCCTTGCCCAGTGTGCTTAGAGGAATGTGGCTGCACCTCACTGACGAGGCCCATAGGAGGCCGAAACGATCGTCTGGGGTTGTCATGTTCCTTGTTCAGAGGAGAAGTGCCTGGTATTTCGGGGCTGGACTGACCTTACTTGGCAGGATCAGACTGATATACTTCAGGAAAGTTTTCTTCTGTGATAAGCACACTGGTCTAAAAGAGGCTGCTTCCGGGTGGTAAATCGCCATAGAACAAGCCACTGAGCTGTTGTTCGTTCCTGGTAGAGCGCTTCTCTCTTTGTATGCAAATTATTATGACCCTGGGGAAGTCTCCCTATGAGTGATGGGGGAAACCAGACGTGGACTCCTTGCCCAGTGTGCTTAGAGGAATGTGGCTGCACCTCACTGACGAGGCCCATAGGAGGCCGAAACGATCGTCTGGGGTTGTCATGTTCCTTGTTCAGAGGAGAATTGCCTGGTATTTCGGGGCTGGACTGACCTTACTTGGCAGGATCAGACTGATATACTTCAGGAAAGTTTTCTTCTGTGATAAGCACACTGGTCTAAAAGAGGCTGCTTCCAGGTGGTAAATCGCCATAGAACAAGCCACTGAGCTGTTGTTCGTTCCTGGTAGAGCTCTTCTCTCTTTGTATGCAAATTATTATGACCCTGGGGAAGTCTCCCTATGGGTGATGGGGGAAACCAAACGTGGACTCCTTGCCCAGTGTGCTTAGAGGAATGTGGCTGCACCTCACTGACGAGGCCCATAGGAGGCCGAAACGATCGTCTGGGGTTGTCATGTTCCTTGTTCAGAGGAGAATTGCCTGGTATTTCGGGGCTGGACTGACCTTACTTGGCAGGATCAGACTGATATACTTCAGGAAAGTTTTCTTCTGTGATAAGCACACTGGTCTAAAAGAGGCTGCTTCCGGGTGGTAAATCGCCATAGAACAAGCCACTGAGCTGTTGTTCATTCCTGGTAGAGCGCTTCTCTCTTTGTATGCAAATTATTATGACCCTGGTGAAGTCTCCCTATGGGTGATGGGGGAAACCAGACGTGGACTCCTTGCCCAGTGTGCTTAGAGGAATGTGGCTGCACCTCACTGACGAGGCCCATAGGAGGCCGAAACGATCGTCTGGGGTTGTCATGTTCCTTGTTCAGAGGAGAATTGCCTGGTATTTCGGGGCTGGACTTACCTTACTTGGCAGGATCAGACTGATATACTTCAGGAAAGTTTTCTTCTGTGATAAGCACACTGGTCTAAAAGAGGCTGCTTCCGGGTGGTAAATCGCCATAGAACAAGCCACTGAGCTGTTGTTCGTTCCTGGTAGAGTGCTTCTCTCTTTGTATGCAAATTATTATGACCCTGGGGAAGTCTCCCTATGGGTGATGGGGGAAACCAGACGTGGACTCCTTGCCCAGTGTGCTTAGAGGAATGTGGCTGCACCTCACTGACGAGGCCCATAGGAGGCCGAAACGATCGTCTGGGGTTGTCATGTTCCTTGTTCAGAGGAGAATTGCCTGGTATTTCGGGGCTGGACTGACCTTACTTGGCAGGATCAGACTGATATTCTTCAGGAAAGTTTTCTTCTGTGATAAGCACACTGGTCTAAAAGAGGCTGCTTCCGGGTGGTAAATCGCCATAGAACAAGCCACTGAGCTGTTGTTCATTCCTGGTAGAGCGCTTCTCTCTTTGTATGCAAATTATTATGACCCTGGTGAAGTCTCCCTATGGGTGATGGGGGAAACCAGACGTGGACTCCTTGCCCAGTGTGCTTAGAGGAATGTGGCTGCACCTCACTGACGAGGCCCATAGGAGGCCGAAACGATCGTCTGGGGTTGTCATGTTCCTTGTTCAGAGGAGAATTGCCTGGTATTTCGGGGCTGGACTTACCTTACTTGGCAGGATCAGACTGATATACTTCAGGAAAGTTTTCTTCTGTGATAAGCACACTGGTCTAAAAGAGGCTGCTTCCGGGTGGTAAATCGCCATAGAACAAGCCACTGAGCTGTTGTTCGTTCCTGGTAGAGCGCTTCTCTCTTTGTATGCAAATTATTATGACCCTGGGGAAGTCTCCCTATGGGTGATGGGGGAAACCAGACGTGGACTCCTTGCCCAGTGTGCTTAGAGGAATGTGGCTGCACCTCACTGACGAGGCCCATAGGAGGCCGAAACGATCGTCTGGGGTTGTCATGTTCCTTGTTCAGAGGAGAATTGCCTGGTATTTCGGGGCTGGACTGACCTTACTTGGCAGGATCAGACTGATATACTTCAGGAAAGTTATCTTCTGTGATAAGCACACTGGTCTAAAAGAGGCTGCTTCCGGGTGGTAAATCGCCATAGAACAAGCCACTGAGCTGTTGTTCGTTCCTGG
The DNA here is from genome assembly GCF_027579735.1 of Bombina bombina. NCBI lineage: Eukaryota > Metazoa > Chordata > Amphibia > Anura > Bombinatoridae > Bombina > Bombina bombina. Next base: position 1,181,164,792 of record NC_069501.1, on the reverse strand, counting down.
TAGAGCGCTTCTCTCTTTGTATGCAAATTATTATGACCCTGGGGAAGTCTCCCTATGGGTGATGGGGGAAACCAAACGTGGACTCCTTGCCCAGTGTGCTTAGAGGAATGTGGCTGCACCTCACTGACGAGGCCCATAGGAGGCCGAAACGATCGTCTGGGGTTGTCATGTTCCTTGTTCAGAGGAGAATTGCCTGGTATTTCGGGGCTGGACTGACCTTACTTGGCAGGATCAGACTGATATACTTCAGGAAAGTTTTCTTCTGTGATAAGCACACTGGTCTAAAAGAGGCTGCTTCCGGGTGGTAAATCGCCATAGAACAAGCCACTGAGCTGTTGTTCGTTCCTGGTAGAGCGCTTCTCTCTTTGTATGCAAATTATTATGACCCTGGGGAAGTCTCCCTATGAGTGATGGGGGAAACCAGACGTGGACTCCTTGCCCAGTGTGCTTAGAGGAATGTGGCTGCACCTCACTGACGAGGCCCATAGGAGGCCGAAACGATCGTCTGGGGTTGTCATGTTCCTTGTTCAGAGGAGAATTGCCTGGTATTTCGGGGCTGGACTGACCTTACTTGGCAGGATCAGACTGATATACTTCAGGAAAGTTTTCTTCTGTGATAAGCACACTGGTCTAAAAGAGGCTGCTTCCAGGTGGTAAATCGCCATAGAACAAGCCACTGAGCTGTTGTTCGTTCCTGGTAGAGCTCTTCTCTCTTTGTATGCAAATTATTATGACCCTGGGGAAGTCTCCCTATGGGTGATGGGGGAAACCAAACGTGGACTCCTTGCCCAGTGTGCTTAGAGGAATGTGGCTGCACCTCACTGACGAGGCCCATAGGAGGCCGAAACGATCGTCTGGGGTTGTCATGTTCCTTGTTCAGAGGAGAATTGCCTGGTATTTCGGGGCTGGACTTACCTTACTTGGCAGGATCAGACTGATATACTTCAGGAAAGTTTTCTTCTGTGATAAGCACACTGGTCTAAAAGAGGCTGCTTCCGGGTGGTAAATCGCCATAGAACAAGCCACTGAGCTGTTGTTCGTTCCTGGTAGAGCGCTTCTCTCTTTGTATGCAAATTATTATGACCCTGTGGAAGTCTCCCTATGGGTGATGGGGGAAACCAGACGTGGACTCCTTGCCCAGTGTGCTTAGAGGAATGTGGCTGCACCTCACTGACGAGGCCCATAGGAGGCCGAAACGATCATCTGGGGTTGTCATGTTCCTTGTTCAGAGGAGAATTGCCTGGTATTTCGGGGCTGGACTGACCTTACTTGGCAGGATCAGACTGATATACTTCAGGAAAGTTATCTTCTGTGATAAGCACACTGGTCTAAAAGAGGCTGCTTCCGGGTGGTAAATCGCCATAGAACAAGCCACTGAGCTGTTGTTCGTTCCTGGTAGAGCGCTTCTCTCTTTGTATGCAAATTATTATGACCCTGGGGAAGTCTCCCTATGGGTGATGGGGGAAACCAAACGTGGACTCCTTGCCCAGTGTGCTTAGAGGAATGTGGCTGCACCTCACTGACGAGGCCCATAGGAGGCCGAAACGATCGTCTGGGGTTGTCATGTTCCTTGTTCAGAGGAGAATTGCCTGGTATTTCGGGGCTGGACTGACCTTACTTGGCAGGATCAGACTGATATACTTCAGGAAAGTTTTCTTCTGTGATAAGCACACTGGTCTAAAAGAGGCTGCTTCCGGGTGGTAAATCGCCATAGAACAAGCCACTGAGCTGTTGTTCGTTCCTGGTAGAGCGCTTCTCTCTTTGTATGCAAATTATTATGACCCTGGGGAAGTCTCCCTATGAGTGATGGGGGAAACCAGACGTGGACTCCTTGCCCAGTGTGCTTAGAGGAATGTGGCTGCACCTCACTGACGAGGCCCATAGGAGGCCGAAACGATCGTCTGGGGTTGTCATGTTCCTTGTTCAGAGGAGAATTGCCTGGTATTTCGGGGCTGGACTGACCTTACTTGGCAGGATCAGACTGATATACTTCAGGAAAGTTTTCTTCTGTGATAAGCACACTGGTCTAAAAGAGGCTGCTTCCAGGTGGTAAATCGCCATAGAACAAGCCACTGAGCTGTTGTTCGTTCCTGGTAGAGCTCTTCTCTCTTTGTATGCAAATTATTATGACCCTGGGGAAGTCTCCCTATGGGTGATGGGGGAAACCAAACGTGGACTCCTTGCCCAGTGTGCTTAGAGGAATGTGGCTGCACCTCACTGACGAGGCCCATAGGAGGCCGAAACGATCGTCTGGGGTTGTCATGTTCCTTGTTCAGAGGAGAATTGCCTGGTATTTCGGGGCTGGACTGACCTTACTTGGCAGGATCAGACTGATATACTTCAGGAAAGTTTTCTTCTGTGATAAGCACACTGGTCTAAAAGAGGCTGCTTCCGGGTGGTAAATCGCCATAGAACAAGCCACTGAGCTGTTGTTCGTTCCTGGTAGAGCGCTTCTCTCTTTGTATGCAAATTATTATGACCCTGGGGAAGTCTCCCTATGGGTGATGGGGGAAACCAGACGTGGACTCCTTGCCCAGTGTGCTTAGAGGAATGTGGCTGCACCTCACTGACGAGGCCCATAGGAGGCCGAAACGATCGTCTGGGGTTGTCATGTTCCTTGTTCAGAGGAGAATTGCCTGGTATTTCGGGGCTGGACTGACCTTACTTGGCAGGATCAGACTGATATACTTCAGGAAAGTTTTCTTCTGTGATAAGCACACTGGTCTAAAAGAGGCTGCTTCCGGGTGGTAAATCGCCATAGAACAAGCCACTGAGCTGTTGTTCGTTCCTGGTAGAGCGCTTCTCTCTTTGTATGCAAATTATTATGACCCTGGTGAAGTCTCCCTATGGGTGATGGGGGAAACCAAACGTGGACTCCTTGCCCAGTGTGCTTAGAGGAATGTGGCTGCACCTCACTGACGAGACCCATAGGAGGCCGAAACGATCGTCTGGGGTTGTCATGTTCCTTGTTCAGAGGAGAATTGCCTGGTATTTCGGGGCTGGACTGACCTTACTTGGCAGGATCAGACTGATATACTTCAGGAAAGTTTTCTTCTGTGATAAGCACACTGGTCTAAAAGAGGCTGCTTCCGGGTGGTAAATCGCCATAGAACAAGCCACTGAGCTGTTGTTCGTTCCTGGTAGAGCGCTTCTCTCTTTGTATGCAAATTATTATGACCCTGGGGAAGTCTCCCTATGGGTGATGGGGGAAACCAGACGTGGACTCCTTGCCCAGTGTGCTTAGAGGAATGTGGCTGCATCTCACTGACGAGGCCCATAGGACGCCGAAACGATCGTCTGGGGTTGTCATGTTCCTTGTTCAGAGGAGAATTGCCTGGTATTTCGGGGCTGGACTGACCTTACTTGGCAGGATCAGACTGATATACTTCAGGAAAGTGTTCTTCTGTGATAAGCACACTGGTCTAAAAGAGGCTGCTTCCGGGTGGTAAATCGCCATACAACAAGCCACTGAGCTGTTGTTCGTTCCTGGTAGAGCGCTTCTCTCTTTGTATGCAAATTATTATGACCCTGGGGAAGTCTCCCTATTGGTGATGGGGGAAACCAGACGTGGACTCCTTGCCCAGTGTGCTTAGAGGAATGTGGCTGCATCTCACTGACGAGGCCCATAGGAGGCCGAAACGATCGTCTGGGGTTGTCATGTTCCTTTTTCAGAGGAGAATAGCCTGGTATTTCGGGGCTGGACTGACCTTACTTGGCAGGATCAGACTGATATACTTCAGGAAAGTTTTCTTCTGTGATAAGCACACTGGTCTAAAAGAGGCTGCTTCCGGGTGGTAAATCGCCATAGAACAAGCCACTGAGCTGTTGTTCGTTCCTGGTAGAGCGCTTCTCTCTTTGTATGCAAATTATTATGACCCTGGGGAAGTCTCCCTATGGGTGATGGGGGAAACCAAACGTGGACTCCTTGCCCAGTGTGCTTAGAGGAATGTGGCTGCACCTCACTGACGAGGCCCATAGGAGGCCGAAACGATCGTCTGGGGTTGTCATGTTCCTTGTTCAGAGGAGAATTGCCTGGTATTTCGGGGCTGGACTGACCTTACTTGGCAGGATCAGACTGATATACTTCAGGAAAGTTTTCTTCTGTGAAAAGCACACTGGTCTAAAAGAGGCTGCTTCCAGGTGGTAAATCGCCATACAACAAGCCACTGAGCTGTTGTTCGTTCCTGGTAGAGCGCTTCTCTCTTTGTATGCAAATTATTATGACCCTGGGGAAGTCTCCCTATGGGTGATGGGGGAAACCAGACGTGGACTCCTTGCCCAGTGTGCTTAGAGGAATGTGGCTGCACCTCACTGACGAGGCCCATAGGAGGCCGAAACGATCATCTGGGGTTGTCATGTTCCTTGTTCAGAGGAGAATTGCCTGGTATTTCGGGGCTGGACTGACCTTACTTGGCAGGATCAGACTGATATACTTCAGGAAAGTTTTCTTCTGTGATAAGCACACTAGTCTAAAAGAGGCTGCTTCCGGGTGGTAAATCGCCATAGAACAAGCCACTGAGCTGTTGTTCGTTCCTGGTAGAGCGCTTCTCTCTTTGTATGCAAAGTAAAAAAGAAAGAGAGATTCTTAGCGAGTTACAAACTAACAATCACATTACCATAAAGCCAGCGGACAAGGGGGGGGTAGTAGTGATGGACACTACTAAGTATATGACAGAAGCCTACAGACTCCTTAACGATTAGAAAACTTATAGACTATTAACAAATGATCCAACAAAAAGATATAAAGCCATTCTGGATACGATTTTAATAGAGGGTCACAAAAAGGGAATTTTAAATGATAAAGAGTTTGCATACTTAACATCAGATCACCCCAGGATCCCTATTTTTTATTTTTTACCGAAGATCCACAAGTGCTTGGTTAACCCCCCCCGGGGAGACCAATAGTCTCTGGGATAAACTCTATTACAGCGAATGTATCTCAATATATCGATAAATTTCTTCAACCTTATGTATCTAATCTAGACTCTTACCTCAAAGACTCCACTCAAGTTTTAAACTCTTTAAAATTGATAGAATGGAGTAATGATATGATAATGGAGACCTATGACGTGTCGTCATTATATACTATAATTAAGCATGAACATGGCCTAAATGCTGTCAGACATTATTTAGAAAAAGTCCCCAATATGAAGGATGACCAGAAAAAAATTATTTTAAATAATATTAAATATATACTGGAGCACAACTATTTTGCGTTTGACAATAAATTCTTCCTACAAATAGAAGGGACCGCGATGGGTACGAGGTTTGCACCGAGTTATGAAAACCTCTTTATGGGTGTTTGGGAAGAAAATTTTTTCAATAGAAGTGATCTCGGTGCAAACCTCGTACTCTATAAGCGTTATATAGATGACCTATTAATAGTATGGAAGGGACCTGAACAAGAGTTGGTTAAACTATTTGAGGAGATGAACGTTAATAACTACGGTCTTAAATTTATAAGTAACTACAGTAAAGAAAAAGTGGTGTTCCTAGATTTGGAGATTATGGTGTTAAATGAGAAATTTGAAACACAAACCCATTTCAAAGAGGTGGATTGCAATAATCTGCTACATGCGGATAGCTGTCATTTGCAATTATGGAAGAATAACATCCCCTTTGGCCAGAGCCTACGTATTAGAAAGAACTGTTCAAGAGTCGAGGACTTTGAAAGGCAGGTAGTGAGGCTAGCAGAAAAATTCGCTGTAAAGGGTTATGAAGAAAATAATATCTCAGAAGCAATACAGAAAGCGAAAAAGAAAAATAGGGACGACCTGTTAAATTACAGAATGAAATAACCTATCAAAACAGATAAAATTATTGTTCCCTTTGTGACAGACTATAATGCAGACCACTATCTAATTAAAAAAATTATAAAGAGAAATTGGCACTTATTGAAGGAAGAAAATATTATAGGTGACCAGCTGGCGGACAAACCAACCTTTATCTTTAAGAAAGCTAAAAATTTCAAAACCATTTTGGCTCCTAGTGAAATACGCCATAAAACTAGAAATACCAAGCAGTTAGACCTGGAGGGTAAGAGGATAGCAGGATATTTCCCCTGCTACACTTGTAAAGCGTGCACACATAGTTCTAAATTAAACAGTCTCAGGATTAATAATTTAGGTGAAGATATCACAATTAAGGAATTAATAAGATGCACCCACAAGAATGTTATTTATGTACTTAAATGCACATGTAACTTATTCTATTTCGGAGAGACTAAAAGAAGTCTCCGGGATAGAATAAGGGAACATCTTTTATGTATAGAAAAAGAGAAAGAAGACACACATTTATACAAGCACTTTAAGGAGGTTCACGGGGGTAACACTAAGGATTTAAAATATTGGGGGATACACAAGATAAAAAATCACTGGAGGGGTGGGAATATTGAAAAAATGCTCCTAATAAGGGAGGCCGAATACATTTATAAGTATGATACTTTATACCCCAAAGGGCTGAATTCGGAATTAGATTTGTCCCCTTTCCTATTTGAGTAACACAGTTTTATATACATTTCTCTTGTTAAGTGTATCCAGTCCACGGATCATCCATTACTTATGGGATATTAACTCCTCCCCAACAGGAAGTGCAAGAGGATTCACCCAGCAGAGCTGCTATATAGCTCCTTCCCTAACTGCCATTACCAGTCATTCTCTTGCACCCAACGAATAGATAGGATGTGTGAGAGGACTGTGGTTGATTATACTTAGTTTCATACCTTCAATCAAAAGTTTGTTATTTTATAATAGCACCGGAGTGTGTTATTCCTTCTCTGGTAGAATTTGAAGAAGAATCTACCTGAGTTTTTCTATGATTTTAGCCGGAGTAGTTAAGATCATATTGCTGTTTCTCGGCCATCTGAGGAGAGGTAAACTTCAGATCAGGGGACAGCGGGTAGATTAATCTGCAAAGAGGTATGTAGCAGCTTATTATTTTCTGACAATGGAATTGATGAGAAAATTCTGCCATACCGATATAATATAAACTCAGCCTTAAATGCAGTAGCAGCAACTGGTATCAGGCTGTCATGTATGTATATTTTACACTTCAGTATTCTGGGGAATGGCACTTCACTGGAATTATACTGTATGCATAAAACTTTAGCCTAATTTGCAGGGACTAGCAACAGGCTTTTTAATAACACTCAATTTAATAATGTTAAACGTTTTTTGCTGGCATGTAAAATCGTTTAATTTTCTGAGGTACTGGGTGAAAAAATGTTTTGGGCACTATTTTTTTCCACTTGGCAGTCGTTTTATTTAATTTATGACAGTTTACTGATCTCTCTCACTGTTATGTGTGAGGGGGAGGGGCCTTTTTTGGTGCTTTTGCTACGCATCAAAAAATTCAGTCAGAAGTTTATTGTCTTCCCTGCATGATCCGGTTCATCTCTACAGAACTCAGGGGTCTTCAAAACTTGTTTTGAGGGAGGTAATCACTCACAGCAGAGCTGTGAGATTGTAGTTGACTGTGATAAAAAAACGTTTATTTCTGTATTTTTTTTTTTCTGCTATCAGGGTTAGTTATCCTTTGCTAATGGGAGCAATCCTTTGCTAAAATTGTGTTTTTTACAAAGATTTGATGCTATAACTTTTCAGTTTATTAATTTTCAACTGTCATAACTTTTTCTGTGCTTCTTATAGGCACAGTACGTTTTCATATTATAGTAAATTACTTGAAAAGTATTTCCAAGTTGCTAGTTTATTTGCTAGTGTGTTAAACATGTCTGATTCAGAGGAAGATATCTGTGCTATATGTGCTAAAGCCAAAGTGGAGCCCAATAGAAATTTATGTACTAACTGTATTGATGCTACTTTAAATAAAAGTCAATCTGTACAAATTGAACATATTTCACCAAACAACGAGGGGAGAGTTATGCCGACTAACTCGCCTCACGTGTCAGTACCTGCATCTCCCGCTCGGGAGGTGCGTGATATTGTAGCGCCGAGTACATCTGGGCGGCCATTACAAATCACATTACAGGATATGGCTACTGTTATGACTGAAGTTTTGGCTAAATTACCAGAACTAAGAGGTAAGCGTGATCACTCTGGGGTGAGAACAGAGTGCGCTGATAATATTAGGGCCATGTCAGACACTGCGTCACAATTTGCAGAACATGAGGACGGAGAGCTTCATTCTGCGGGTGACGGTTCTGATCCAAACAAACTGGATTCAGATATTTCAAATTTTAAATTTAAGCTGGAAAACCTCCGTGTATTACTAGGGGAGGTGTTAGCGGCTCTGAATGATTGTAACACAGTTGCAATACCAGAGAAAATGTGTAGGTTGGATAAATATTTTGCGGTACCGGCGAGTACTGACGTTTTTCCTATACCTAAGAGACTTACTGAAATTGTTACTAAGGAGTGGGATAGACCGGGTGTGCCGTTCTCACCCCCTCCGATATTTAGAAAGATGTTTCCAATAGACGCCACCACACGGGACTTATGGCAAACGGTCCCTAAGGTGGAGGGAGCAGTTTCTACTTTAGCTAAGCGTACCACTATCCTCTTGCATGCATTGCGCCTGTCACGGCTGCAGCAGCATTTTGGTTTGAGTCTCTGGAAGAGACACTTGAATCAGCTCCATTAGATGAGATTACACACAAGCTTAAAGCCCTTAAGTTAGCTAACTCATTTATTTCAGATGCCGTAGTACATTTAACTAAACTTACGGCTAAGATTTCCGGATTCGCCATTCAGGCACGCAGAGCACTGTGGCTAAAATCCTGGTCAGCTGACGTTACTTCTAAATCTAAATTGCTTAATATACCTTTCAAAGGGCAGACCTTATTCGGGCCCAGGTTGAAAGAAATTATCGCTGACATTACAGGAGGTAAAGGCCATGCCCTGCCTCAAGACAGAGCCAAACCTAAGGCTAGACAGTCTAATTTTCGTTCCTTTCGTAATTTCAAAGCAGGAGCAGCATCAACTTCCTCTGCACCAAAACAGGAAGGAGCTGTTGCTCGCTACAGACAAGGCTGGAGACCTAACCAGTCCTGGAACAAGGGCAAGCAGGCCAGGAAACCTGCTGCTGCCCCTAAGACAGCATGAATCGAGGGCCCCCGATCCGGGAACGGATCTAGTGGGGGGCAGACTTTCTCTCTTCGCCCAGGCTTGGGCAAGAGATGTCCAGGATCCCTGGGCGTTAGAGATCATATCTCAGGGATACCTTCTAGACTTCAAATTCTCTCCCCCAAGAGGGAGATTTCATCTGTCAAGGTTGTCAACAAACCAAATAAAGAAAGAGGCGTTTCTACGCTGCGTACAAGATCTTTTATTAATGGGAGTGATCCATCCGGTTCCGCGGTCGGAACAAGGACAAGGGTTTTACTCAAATCTGTTTGTGGTTCCCAAAAAAGAGGGAACTTTCAGGCCAATCTTGGATTTAAAGATCCTAAACAAATTCCTAAGAGTTCCATCGTTCAAAATGGAAACTATTCGGACAATTTTACCCATGATCCAAAAGGGTCAGTACATGACCACAGTGGATTTAAAGGATGCTTACCTTCACATACCGATTCACAAAGATCATTACCGGTATCTAAGGTTTGCCTTTCTAGACAGGCATTACCAGTTTGTAGCTCTTCCATTCGGATTGGCTACGGCTCCGAGAATCTTCACAAAGGTTCTGGGTGCTCTTCTGGCGGTACTAAGACCGCGAGGAATTGCGGTAGCTCCGTACCTAGACGACATTCTGATACAAGCTTCAAGCTTTCAAACTGCCAAGTCTCATACAGAGTTAGTACTGGCATTTCTAAGGTCGCATGGATGGAAGGTGAACGAAAAGAAGAGTTCTCTCTTTCCACTCACAAGAGTTCCCTTCTTGGGGACTCTTATAGATTCGCTAGAAATGAAGATTTACCTGACAGAAGACAGGTTAACAAAGCTTCAAAATGCATGCCGTGTCCTTCATTCCATTCAACACCCGTCAGTAGCTCAATGCATGGAGGTGATCGGCTTAATGGTAGCAGCAATGGACATAGTACCCTTTGCACGTCTACATCTCAGACCGCTGCAATTGTGCATGCTAAGTCAGTGGAATGGGGATTACTCAGACTTGTCCCCTACTCTGAATCTGGATCAAGAGACCAGAAATTCTCTTCTATGGTGGCTTTCTCGGCCACATCTGTCCAGGGGGATGCCATTCAGCAGGCCGGACTGGACAATTGTAACAACAGACGCCAGCCTACTAGGTTGGGGCGCTGTCTGGAATTCTCTGAAGGCTCAGGGACAATGGAATCAGGAGGAGAGTCTCCTACCAATAAACATTCTGGAATTGAGAGCAGTTCTCAATGCCCTTCTGGCTTGGCCCCAGTTAACAACTCGGGGGTTCATCAGGTTTCAGTCGGACAACATCACGACTGTAGCTTACATCAACCATCAGGGAGGGACAAGAAGCTCCCTAGCAATGATGGAAGTATCAAAGATAATTCGCTGGGCAGAGTCTCACTCTTGCCACCTGTCAGCAATCCACATCCCGGGAGTGGAGAACTGGGAGGCGGATTTCTTAAGTCATCAGACTTTTCATCTGGGGGAGTGGGAACTTCATCCGGAGGTCTTTGCCCAAATACTTCGACGTTGGGGCAAACCAGAGATAGATCTCATGGCGTCTCGACAGAACGCCAAGCTTCCTCGTTACGGGTCCAGATCCAGGGATCCGGGAGCGGTTCTGATAGATGCTTTGACAGCACCTTGGACCTTCGGGATGGCTTATGTGTTTCCACCCTTCCCGATGCTTCCTCGATTGATTGCCAGAATCAAACAGGAGAGAGCATCAGTGATTCTAATAGCGCCTGCATGGCCACGCAGGACTTGGTATGCAGATCTAGTGGACATGTCATCCTGTCCACCTTGGTCGCTACCTCTGAAACAGGACCTTCTGATCCAGGGTCCCTTCAAACATCAAAATCTAATTTCTCTGAAGCTGACTGCTTGGAAATTGAACGCTTGATTTTATCAAAACGTGGTTTTTCTGAGTCAGTTATTGATACCTTAATACAGGCTAGGAAGCCTGTTACCAGAAAGATTTACCATAAGATATGGCGCAAATACTTATATTGGTGCGAATCCAAGAGTTACTCATGGAGTAAGGTTAGGATTCCGAGGATATTGTCTTTTCTACAAGAAGGTTTAGAAAAGGGTTTATCCGCTAGTTCCTTAAAGGGACAGATTTCAGCTCTGTCCATTCTTTTACACAAACGTCTGTCAGAAGTTCCGGACGTTCAAGCTTTTTGTCAGGCTTTAGCTAGGATCAAGCCTGTGTTTAAAACTGTTGCTCCACCATGGAGTTTGAACTTAGTTCTTAATGTTTTACAGGGGGTTCCGTTTGAACCCCTTCATTCCATTGATATCAAGTTGTTATCTTGGAAAGTTCTGTTTTTAATGGCGATTTCCTCGGCTCGAAGAGTCTCTGAGTTATCTGCCTTACATTGTGATTCTCCTTATCTGATTTTTCATTCAGACAAGGTAGTTCTGCGTACTAAACCTGGGTTCCTACCTAAGGTGGTCACTAACAGGAATATCAATCAAGAGATTGTGGTTACATCTTTGTGTCCTAATCCTTCTTCGAAAAAGGAACGTCTGCTACACAATCTAGATGTAGTCCGTGCCCTGAGATTTTATCTACAGGCAACTAAGGATTTTCGACAAACGTCTTCCCTGTTTGTCGTTTATTCTGGTCAGAGGAGAGGTCAAAAAGCTTCGGCTACCTCTCTCTCCTTTTGGCTTCGTAGCATAATACGGTTAGCCTATGAGACTGCTGGACAGCAGCCTCCTGAAAGAATTACAGCACATTCTACTAGAGCTGTGGCTTCCACTTGGGCCTTTAAGAATGAGGCTTCTGTTGAACAGATTTGCAAGGCTGCAACTTGGTCTTCTCTTCATACTTTTTCCAAATTTTACAAATTTGACACTTTTGTTTCTTCGGAGGCTGTTTTTGGGAGAAAGGTTCTTCAGGCAGTGGTTCCTTCCGTATAAAGAGCCTGCCTGTCCCTCCCGTCATCCGTGTACTTTAGCTTTGGTATTGGTATCCCATAAGTAATGGATGATCCGTGGACTGGATACACTTAACAAGAGAAAACATAATTTATGCTTACCTGATAAATTTATTTCTCTTGTAGTGTATCCAGTCCACGGCCCGCCCTGTCACTTTAAGGCAGGTAATTTTTCCATTAAACTACAGTCACCACTGTACCCTATGGTTTTCCTTTCTCTGCATGTTTTCGGTCGAATGACTGGTAATGGCAGTTAGGGGAGGAGCTATATAGCAGCTCTGCTGGGTGAATCCTCTTGCACTTCCTGTTGGGGAGGAGTTAATATCCCATAAGTAATGGATGATCCGTGGACTGGATACACTACAAGAGAAATAAATTTATCAGGTAAGCATAAATTATGTTTTTTTATCTGTTTTTATTTATTCACGTAGCACTTTTAAGACTATCACAAATAAACTTTATATTTATATTTATATGTATGCACTTTTAATGCTAGTTATATACTAGCTGTATCTATATTTGTATATGTTTGATACATGAGATTTAGAATATATTTGAACTATCACCATAAACGTATCTAAGTTCATCCCTATGGGGAATAGATAATCAATTTAGGATTTCCATTGTGAAATAGAGCAATTATAATTGTATAGATGCACTAAGGTCTATCTATGTTGCACTTTTGAAATATCAAAATACCACCTTAAGAAGAAGAAGCTGCAGATAGAGCAAAATACCACCTTAAAAGAGATTGTCAATCTAAACCAGCACCAATCAAATTGAAGATACCCCTTTAAATAAAGAGATCCAGACTTGCCATCACTATCTTGATAAAGCCCATAAGTGGGCGAAACGCGTCGGCTGTGTTGGCAGGACTACACTTTTGGCATGTATTATTTGCAATATATCTATACCTTTTGGATTTTCTAATCTTAACCCGGGTTATAGTATTGGAACTTTGTTTTCCGAATTGGAGTATCTGTTATGGCATGTGGTTTGAATGAAGTTTGAATATTCACCACAGTGCCCACCGTTCTACAAGATTTGTCTATACCCTTGCGTGCATCAAGCACTAAGTGCAGGGTGGATGTGAGAGAACCGTACCTGTGAAGTTTACAAGAAGTGCAAAGTTCTGGCTGCTTTCCTCTTACCGGAACTCTATTCAGTGACGTCAGACGCCGAGAAGCCCCAGTCGGAGCCACTCGAGGAGGATACCGAATAGGGAAGGTGAACCATATACGATCAGGAGATCGTGGGTAAAGTAAATTGCCTAGAACTTAACTCTTATTACCTCTGATATAACGCTGGGTATCAATCTCACATAAAGAATTGTGGATTTTTCAGAGAACTTCTGATTGGCATTTCTACCTCATTTTTTATTGGCAGCTTGGTGGCATAACTTTCTATATTCTCTTGGACTGTATTCGAAATATAAGTGACTATATACTGAACTTATTGTTTTTGATAGAGCCATATACAAAGTGCACATAGATTTTATTGTAGCAGTCCATACATAATTTCAACCGTTTTAGTGTCTGATTTTAAACTATTTTATACAGTGATATCTGGGGAGACGTCCCTTTTATGTAAGATATATATATATATATATATATATGTATGTTTTAATAAATGTATAATTATTTTAAGTGATTGGAACCTTTGGCTTTGTTATAGCGCTTCCCTTATTCTCTTTTACTTTTCTATAGCCTACTTGTGACATTTATAGGGATATTGTCATTTAAGGGGAGTTTGGTTTCTTTAGGTCCTAGCGCACCTTATACCTATTTTTATGAACATAAGCCTTCCAGGGGCGTATATGAAATTGTCTCTTAAATTGCAGAGTAATTCTGTAAAGATTTATGCACTGCAGATCTCACTGTTTTTTCTCACCAGTTAGAAGCTGGCAAGCTTTTCTCAAAATACTCAAAATACTTAATACCCTAATAAAAAAAAACATGTGCACGAAAGTAGAAGCAATTGTAAGATGCTATATGCAGAAAGTAGCGTAATGTGATTTATATTGGTTTTAGGATTTACTTTTTAAAGTGCCCCCCTGCTACCTTTCCATTTTGCTCCATTACTTTGTATAGAAGCCATCTCGCCACTAGCAGGAACTGCCCCTTTTTTACAATAATTCCACCACGACAGCCCCTTCAGCATGAAAACCACCTCTGATCTGGTGAGGTTTAGATAATCGGACCCTTAGTTTCACAGTGGTACTACTCATTTTAGATTTATTGTTTCACAATTGATTTACTGTAATTTAATGGTTGTTCTTTGCTCCCGTTGAAGTCAATGGGAGGTGTGAACATTTTCTCTCAGTTCACAAGGAAGTCATAAAGGAATGTCAGCATTTTCTATTATGCATTTACACATGTCTAAAACATTGCCTGAAACAAATGTTCTGTAAAGTGGTTTTAATTGAAACTGATACTGCATTATTTGTTGGCACTTCCTACTAATCACTGGCTGGTGAACACAATGGCCTCTGCTTTACCGGAGGAGCATAGGCCACTGCAAATGTGTCAGGAAAAAATAATTTAGGCCAGAAACATGCAGTGTAAATAAAAAATATATACAGTATATATACATTTTAAAATGTCCTCTTTTAGATAAACACATAGACATGTTAACAATGTCTTTTTAATTAACAAAGATTTGTGGTAAAATACTTTTAAAATATGTAAAATACCTAAATATTATTTAAATCACACAAATAATTTATATATAATTTCAATATCATATATGTACGTTTTAATTAAAAAAAAAAACAGTAATCTTTTTATATAGAGAAATACTAATATATATTTCATGCTTCAATATAATATTGTTACTAAGACCTCATTAAAGATATACATTAAAAAATAAACAATAAAATGATCTTTCTAGTGAGTTTGATGTGGAAATTAAACCACCTAACAATAAAAAAAAAACATTTTTATGTCACATAAGGGCATATTAAAATTAACGACATGTAGAAGAATTCTGTGAAACTATGTTGTGGAAAAAACTGCAATATCTTATATTCTTACAATTGTACTTTGCACTTTCTAGATAAATAAACCTTTGAACTAAGACATTCTCATTTTATTATAAGGTGGGGTCAGCAGAAATCAGACCCTTTTAATTTGCATCCATAAAATTCTTTAAATGCTGCACTGCAGACCCTGTAATATAGGTGTGGAATTTAAATGAACATCACAAACAAACAGGAACAATGTTTAAAATATATAGGACCAAAAAATGTTTAATAAATAGATCAACACACACACAGGGGTCAAGTCGAGCGGGAACGCATGGGAACGGAGTTCCTGCACTATTTTTGCAGGAGGAACTAAGTTCCCACTAGACAGAGAGCAGACATGCTTCAATAAACATTGCTGCTGCTGGTAAAAGCTGCTGCAGCACAGTCTGGTTAGAGGGACAGTGAGATCCTCTTATAATGGGCAGTAACACTTCCTACAATAGACTAAATGCAAGCCTGTAAGTGGTCCTGCTGTGTGATCACCCTGCACTATGTGGTACAAATGGTGCTTTATTACAATTTTGTGTGGATTGCTTTGGTGTTATTTAGCTCCCCTTAGCATAAATATGACTATTGCACCTTTAGTCGGTGAGACTCTGTGGCAGAGGAGGAGTCTGGAGTTGCTGTCAGACACATAGAGTCTCAGCTTACCTTTGAAAGGAAGGAGATGTGAGGAACTGAAGCTAAGATGGCTATGCACCATGTGAGTTAAAAACAAAGTATGGACACCCTGAATCTTGACATTAAACAGGCATTCATGTGTGTCTAGTTATTTTAAAGTGTATTTTATAAAGTTCAGTGTTTTATCAAAGAAAAATTGTGCTCATCAAGCAGGGAAGTGTAATTTTCTTCCAGCTTCCTGCTTTCTCTATGATTGGAATTCCTTTGAGTTATTCCAGATATAGCTTGGATGAGGTTTTCAAGGCAAATATATGTGTACACACAAAGGAAAATAGTTCTTGCAAATGTGTTTGTAAAACATCTTGAAGTAGGAAAAGACCAACTACTTTATTTTATACACCAATAGTATGTGCAGTCTGTTACTATGCTGGTGTCTGTAGGTCTATCAATTTATGGTCAGCAGGCCGGATTCTCTGCAGAATGCTGACCTGTGCAAGATAATGTATTTTATGCAGATTCAACCTTAATAGTTTCATCACAAAGTTACTTGTTTCACATTTACTTGGTATACGTGTAGGGTTGCCACCTGCCCCGGTATCACCGGGACAGCCCCAGAATGAAGTGGTATGTCCCGGGTCCCGGAAATAACTGCTCATGTCCCGGCAGCTCTCCTGAACCTAACGACCGCTGCACAGCACTCAGCACAGCAGAGTAAATATTCATTTTTTTTTAAAGGTTACTAGCAGGAGGGGGTTGGACCGTGGAGGAATGGGGAGGGAAATCGTGCTGTGAGTCAGCAGCTAACAGTCTTGTTTGTCTAGCTCTAGTATGTACTGCTCTGAAGTCTGAGAACTGGGAGGAGGTGGGTGTTACCTCTTAGGAGTGCGCACGCAGCCAAGAGAGTGCACATGCCTAGTTTGCGCTGTAAGTGCAGAGGGATAGCAAGTCAGGGCATTCGATCTGCAACTAAGGTAGGAATTTGCAAAATGTGTAAAGAGTTTGTGATACTGTTGAAGCAGTTTCTTGTATCCTTTCGGGGGGGCGCAAAGAGGCAGATGTGGGTCCAGCCATTAACATAGAGCTTTCTGCTGAGACAGAAAAATGTGTGGACTGGGCATTTATTTTTATTTTTTTGGTCCCCGTGTTAGATTATTGCTGGGAATATAAAATAGCCCCGCCCCCAGCCTTCCTAAAACTGTTTTTCAGCTTCTTAGGAACTGCACATTTGCAGTCACCTCCCCCTTCTCACTGCCCCAGTGCGGAACTGACACTTGCAGACTGCTCACTCCACAGATGGCAATAAACAAGGATAGAACAGGCTTTCTACATTAAAGGGACACTGAACCCAAATTTTTTCTTTTGTGATTCAGACAGAGCATGAAATTTTAAGCAACTTTCTAATTTACTCCTATTATCAATTTTTATTTATTCTCTTGGTATCTTTATTTAAAATGCAAGAATGTAAGTTTAGATGCCGGCCCATTTTTGTTGAACAACTTGGGTTGTCCTTGCTGATTGGTGGATAAATTTATCCACCAATAAAAAAGTGCTGTCCAGAGTCCTGATCCAAGAAAAAAAGCTTAGATGCCTTCTTTTTCAAATAAAGATAGCAAGAGAACGAAGAAAAATTGATAATAGGAGTAAATTAGAAAGTTGCTTAAAATTGCATGCTCTATCTGAATCACGAAAGAATCATTTGGGTTCAGTGTCCCTTTAATTAAGAACAAATTAAGTGATTTGCTTATATTAATTTTCAAGAGATATGTTTGAGGGTTTTGTTGTTTTTTGATTGCAGAAAATAATAAAGGTCCTTTGCAGAGACTAGTACAGGTCCTTTGTGTTGCTGTTCTGAATTTATGTATTTAGCTTGTAAACTTACTTGTGCTAGTTCCCTCCAATACCTACTGTTTTAAGTTGTAATCTTTCCTGCTTACATTATTAAATACTGCTTCTCATTGGTTGTTTAATCCAGTGTTTTTCAACCAGTGTGCCGTCAGTGATCCTCAGGTGTGCCGTGGCAGACTGACAACAGTGCAGGGGTGTCCCTTTTTCAAATTTTTGAAATATTGGGAGGTATGTCACAGGCTCATTAGGCATCATTTACAACCATGACATTGACATTCATTCACAGACAATCATTATTATTGTGAATGAATGTCAGTATGTCATGTATAGTTTGTAGGAGGCATGACATGACAGCACAGTACAGTGTGCATGTATATATATATATCCTGTATTAGGCTACAATGTGTGATTTTGTAAAATGTTGGGATGGTACTGTGCCGCAGGATTTTTTAATGTAAAAAAGTGTGCCACGGCAAAAAAAAAGGTTGCAAATCACTGGTTTAATCTGACATGTTTCTATGCCCACTCCCTTTTTCTATGACTTTCTTTCACTTCACTGGAAGTTTTGTGAAAAGTGGTGTAAGCTCAAGCTGATATGTTTGTCTGCATGTGACTGTGTGTGTGACAGTGTTTGTGTGTAACTGTGTGTGTGTGACAGTGTGTGTAACTGTGTGTGTAACAGTGCTTGTGTGTGACAGTGTTTGTTTGTGTGACTGTGTGTGTGTGACTGTGTGTGTAACAGTGTTTGTGTGTGTGATAGTGTGTGTGTGTGACTGTGTGTGTAACAGTGTTTGTGTGTGTGACAGTGTTTCTGTGTGTTTGACTGTGTGTGACAGTGTTTGTGGGTGTGTAACTGTGTGTGCGTGTGTGTAACTGTGTGTGCTTAATTGTGTGTGTAACTGTGTGTGTGTGTATATGACTGTGTGACAGTGTTTGTGTGTGTGTAACTGTGTGTGACTGTGTGTGTATGTGACTGTGTATAACAGTGTTTGTGTGTGTGTGTGTGTGACTGTGTGTGTAACAGTCAGGGCCGCCACTAGAAATTGTGGGGCCCCTGACTTAACCATTGATCAGGGCCCCCCCCCCCCTTTGACATGTGCAATTTTTGACCAAGTGACTAAAACGTATATGCACTTTATTCTTAAGTGTCTATTTAAACTTGAAAACGTTGTAAAGGTAGTAACATACAAACACACAGACACACTCATACAGTGAAACACACACACTCACACATAAGGATTCACACATAGACACTCTAGCAGACACGCAAAGAAACACACTCAGACACAAACACCCAAACAGACCCTCAGCACTTGATTACATTGACCTGACAAGTAATGAGGTAGACTACAGTTTTGTTAAAAAAAGGAGATTTAGAAAACAAAATATGGAGTTCTGATTATCTTTTTGTAAAGGAAGATGACAACTAAATGATGACAACAGCATGCAGTGGCTGAAAGGAAGGGCCCTGAACTGACTAAACAATAATTTAAAGGTTAAATGGTGGATTGGTGACTTCCGTAAAGGTCTCAGTCTCAAAGTCTGTAGAAAGATGTGAATAATCAGTAGTAAGGTCAAAATGTCCTAAAAAGGAACAGACAATTGCAGAAATTAAGAGTTCACTTTTTAAAGAATCATATTTGTAAATGTGTAAACAAAAATAATTCAGTGAATTCAAAATTGTAAATTAATGATCTGGGTAGATGGCTAGATGAAGAAAAGTACTTTTAAAAGGGTGACATATGTTTGTTTGTGTTTCCCCCATTTTCCCCAACCAAGAGCACCACTTCCAATATAGTGTACAAATGTTCCCATCAGTCAGCTGTACTTATGGATTTTGAAAATGCTGTATTCTATATGGTCTTGGTGAAACCATAAGCTGTGGCACTCATACCATTAGATCTTGTTAAATGCAGGATTTAGGCTTGTTGGTATGTACTGTATTTCAAAATTAAGTCAGCTGTAGTGTAAACTGAACTGTTTTAAGTTAACCTGTCTCATTTCAAACACTGATCAATCTTAGTCTGAGTATAACATTTTATGCAGATGTAAAAATCTTAGATTTTTAGATATATAAATAAATAAAAATAAATTTAAAAAAAGCATATCTGCCAAAAGGGCACCGACCATTTGTTTATTGAGGAGGAAACATTTCTGCATGGTTTTAAACATAGAATTTCTACAGCATTGTCAAATAATCATAAATACACTGCTGCTAAAAAAAATGTTTTTATGAACCCCTGGCCCCACCATACAACTACTACCACACTGACATTAAAATCTGAAATTGCACAAAGAAATAAAAAACATTTACTAAGTAAGTCCTACCTCCTCTGCAAATGAAAGTGATCTGCCATCTGACTCAGGCACACACTGTGCAAACAAAGTGACAAGTCTGTCTCACACTCAATGCTAATACATTACTCCTTGTGGTAACATTTCCTATGCTCAATTAGCACTCTACTGTAGTACCCACTGGTGGCTGCCAAAATGTAAAAAAAAAAAAATTTTTTTTTTTAGTTCTTGCCTCATGGGGCTCCCCTGGCCCATTGGGCCCCTGACAGGAGTCACCCCTGTCACCCCCTGATGGCGGCCCTGGTAACAGTGTTTGTGTGTGACAGTGTGTGTGTGTGTGACTGTGTGTGTAACAGTGTTTGTGTGTGTGTGTGTGACAGTGTTTGTGTGTGTTTGACTGTGTGTGACAATGTTTGTGGGTGTGTAACTGTGTGTGTGACAGTGTTTGTGTGTGTTTGACTGTGAGTGACAATGTTTGTGGGTGTGTAACTGTGTGTGTGACAGTGTTTGTGGGTCTGTAACTGTGTGTGACAGTGTTTGTGTGTGAAAGTGTATTTGTGTAACTGTATGTGTGACACTATATGTGAGGCAGTCTGTGTACATCTGACTGCTCTGGACTTCTCCTGGAGTCTGTGACTGTCTCCAGGTGCTGAGCACTGTACTGAAAAATATGCTGATACTTACCTATGTGTATTAAATCATATCACCAAATCACTATAACACTCAATTCTTTAATGGCACACCAAAAATGTTAAAATATAAAATTTTATTCAGGTCATGCAAAGCCACACCCAAACCACGCCAACACCACACCCCCAAACCACACTCCACCACACCCATTTAAAAAGTGTCCAGAAATTGGCTGGACAAAAGGTGGCAACCTTATATACGTGTTAATGGTACAAGAAAATCACTCTCAGATGCCTTGTGACCCTAATTTAAATTGAAATCACATTATCATTGTTTATTACTGCAGAGTAAGAACACACACAAACCTTATCAAGATCATGATATCAGATGTAGCAGTTAAATCCTAAATTAAAAATAAAAATTGTCACCACTGCCATGTAAAAATATAACCATGGTTTCCATCTCGGACCCAAAGGCAACCATTCAACCCTTCATAAGTTTTAATTTGCTTTCATTAACCAGAGTGTACAGATTATATACATATACATACAGTGTGTGTGTGTCTGTGTATGTGTGTAAAACAATATTAATTGTGAGGGGGGTGGAAGTCTTGTTGAGTTCCCACACTTGTTTTTGTAGGACTTGACCCCTGCACACACATCTGTATGAGACTAATAGCTTTTATCTGCTTTTAAAACACATTCTTGGGATTGTTATCAACTATATATCTAAGGATTCAAGTATATTTCAGAGGCAGAGATCTGAGATTATGTATTAACTAAAGAAAGTTTTAGAACAGTAGGTTCAAGCCAAATGTGAGCAAATATACTTGACTCATGAAACAGCTACACAGATTGCTTTAGTTTACGGAAAGTAATGGAAATCATTTATTCTATCTAGATTGCTGTCTGTCTCCTCGATTATGTATTTAGAAAGCTGCCTAAGAGCTTGTATAGCACATTCAACATTTACATTCAAATAAAGGTGCTTGTTTTTGGATTATTTTTTTTATCAGAGCTAATAATAAGACCAAACTAACTGTGTGATTTGTAGCCAAAGTACAGTTCTGTTTCTTTGTCTATGGGTTAGGCAAGGGTAGTAAGGAATGAACATATATCCTCTCTCTTCCTATAGTAAATGCACGTCTTGTGCTAGGCCCCACTAGTGCATTGCTACTCTGAGGGAGCTGGCATTATATGGCCAAATTTATTTGGACATCTGACCATCACACCTATATGAGCTTGTTGGACATCATGACTATAACAGCCACCATTCTTCCGGGAAGGCTTTTGGAGTGTTTGTAAGAGAATTTGTTAGGTCAGGCACTGATGTTGGACAAGAAGGTCTATCATGCAATTAGTGCTCCATGGTACATCATGATAGGCTTTCTCCAAACTCTGGTCTCTTGTATTTTGTAGCATTAAAAAGACCCTTCACTAGAACTAGCCAAAATTTTGAAAAACAGCCCCAGACCATTATCCATCCTACATTAAACTTTACA
Source organism: Bombina bombina (assembly GCF_027579735.1). Taxonomy (NCBI): domain Eukaryota; kingdom Metazoa; phylum Chordata; class Amphibia; order Anura; family Bombinatoridae; genus Bombina; species Bombina bombina. The sequence continues at coordinate 1,181,142,874 of NC_069501.1, read as the reverse complement.
ATAGGCACTATGTATTCTGGTAGGTAGAGCTTTCCTGGTATCCCCCACATCCAGATTCTCCCATCAGACTGCCAGATAGTGAAGCGTAATTCATCTTTCCATTGAATATATTTCTACTGCTCCAGAGTCCAATGGAGACATTCTTTATTCTACTGTAGCTGATGGCATTGTGCATGTTTAATCAAGGCTATTGTATAGTTGCTCAGCCATGGAAAGCCATTTCATGAAACTCCTGTTTTTGTACTTCAAACCAAAGTTATTTAAAAAAACAAACAAAACAAAAAACGTTAAAACGTCATATCAATCTACATGGGAAACATTGTGCAGTAAATGTGAGGCAGCAAAAAGTAATCAAGCAGAAGAGTTTTAAGAATACTTTCTGAGAGATTCACTGTGATGAATTGTTGCACTCATGACTTCTGCAGGCCCATTTATCAAGCTCCGTACGGCTGCTTCATAACCCTGTCCGCCTGCTCTGAGCAGGCGGACAGGAATCGCCGGAAATCAACCCGATCGAATACGATCGGGTTGATTGACAGCTCCCTGCTGGCGGCCGATTGGCCGCGAGTCAGCAGGGGGCGGCGTTGCACCAGCAGCTCTTGTGAGCTGCTGGTGCAATGTTAAATGCGGAGAGCGTATTGCTCTCCGCATTTAGCGAGGTCTTGCGGACCTGATCCGCAGTGTCGGATCAGGTCCGCAAGCCCTTTGATAAATGGGCCCCCTGGAAGCAATGCCCCCAATATGGCAAAAAGGGGAGAACAGCATTAAATTCATTAAAAGGGACATTCTACTTCTTTTTTTCTTTCTCTTTTTTTTTCTTCTTCTAAAAGGTGTTTTAAAAATATTTTACATTTTGTTTAGTTGTTATGAGTAAAGTGATGTGGGGACTTGTCCTTCCGTACCAACAGCACTGTGAGAGGTATTACTACCACTGAGTAAACATTAATGTAACTATATTGGTTGCATTCAAATATACTCACTTAACTAATTTCAATGAAAATTTATATATCTTGTACTTTAACTTTTTTTATGCAACAATATATTAATTGCTGCTCTTTAAAATGGCATACATTATTAGTGTTATCTGTGAAGCTAGTTAGTCTCTCACAATTTCTCAGTAATTTTTTCAAATTTACTAACTACTAAATAAACACACTTCAAAATACTAAAAGGGATCTTGTAGTGGAAAATGGCATGATCGTATACTTTGGAGCATGTTTTTTTTTTTACAATACTCACCCTTGAACTCTATGGGCCAGATTCTGTAAACCCTCTGGTCTGGTTAATTTACCTAAAAAAGTCTCTTCCTTTTAAAAAAGCAGATATTAGCTTAAGTGCTGTATGCTGGATTCTGGATAAGAAGGAGAAGTGCATACATTCTAATAAAATGATAGAAAAATCATATTTTGCGTGAGAGTTTTTTAAAAATCCAGATGAGTGTATTTAACCCCAGCAAAAAATTATTAAACACATAGACAACCCCAGAAAAAATTAAAGGGACAGTAAACATAGGAATAAATGTTCCATAATTCTGCAATATGTTTATTTATTTTATCTATATCACCGTTCTCTTTGGCGCTGCATTTTTTTTTTTTTTTTTTTAAAAACCGCATCACAGGTTTTCTGTCTAATCATAGCATGCCAGATCTTACAGTTCAACTAAATGTAGTGGGCTTCTGCACTTCCTAAAACAGTTGGCTGCTGTACTCTGTGTGGGAGCACAGTAAATTTAGTTGAACAGCGTGATTGGGCACTCTATGGGGCTGATTTATCAAGGGCCCCTGATGCCCCTGTTTCCGTGCCGCTGGAAACAGCTGTTATAAAGCAGCGGTCTTAAGACCGCTGCTCCATAATTGGTCCGCTTCCTCTGAGGCTGCGGTCTGCAATCCACCCAATCCTAAAAAAATCGGGTTGATTGACACCCTGATCGGGTTGACTGGCCGCGAATCTGCAGGGGGTGGCATTGCACAAGCAGTTCAGCATATTATGTTGGACAGACAATGATAAATCAACCCCTATGAATAAACACAATTTAAAAAAAAAATGCAGCACCAAAGAGGACAGCGATACAGGGAAAGTACATAAAACGTTTGGGGGCATAAATGTTTCATTTTCTTTTTCTTCACAGTTACGGCAAAATTTATCATGAGAACTGTTTATCTAGCTATGCAGGGTTCTTGGTATGAAAGAGAGACACTTACATTATGCTTGAAGGCCCTCTGTGTTATAGTGAGTCCACTAAATATTGGTGTCTGTGTTGTTATTATTGTTAAATAGCTTTACCATAATCAAAGTAATGTTTCAATAGAAGATTCTCTGTGATTATTTTAGTATCTGTACTACATCTGGCCCCACACTATGCATTGTTCCCTAGGGTGCAGGGCTGCCACTAGAAATTTTGGGGCCCCCGACTTAACCATTGATCACCCCCCCCACTTTGACATGTGCAATTTTTGACCAAGTGACTAAAACGTATATGTACTTTATTCTTAATTGTAGTCAAAATTTGAAATGTGGTAAAGGTAGTAACACACAAACACAGAAACACACAGACACACTCATACACTGAAACACACACTCACACATAAGGGTTCACATATAGACACTCTAGCAAACATGCAAAGAAACACACAAACACACTTAGACACAGACACCCAAACAGACACTCAGCACTTGTTTACATTGACCTGACAAGTAATGAGGTAAACTACAGTTTTGTAAAAAAAAAGGAGATTTACAAAACAAAATACGGAGTTCTGATTATCTTTTTGTAAAGGAAGATGCCAACTAAATGATGACAACAGCATGCAGTGGCTGAAAAGAAGGGCCCTGAACTGCCTAAACAGTAATTGAAAGGTTAAATGGTGGATTGGTGACTTCTGGAAAGGTCTCATTAGCCTCAAAGTCTGTAGAAAGATGTGAATAATCAGTAGTAAGGTTAAAATGTCCTAAAAAGGAACAGACAATGGACACACACACACAAACTCAAACACAAACTTGCACATACACTCAAGGAAACACTGACAGAGACAGCCTCAGAAAACACACAAATACATACACACACACACACACACAGACACCCACAGAAAACACACAAAGACATACACACACAGAGAGACAACTACAGAAAACACTCAAAGACATACATACACACACACCCTCACTGAGACATCCACAGAGAACACACAAAGACATACACACACTCTCACAGAGACACCCACACAAAATGCACAGGCATACACAAACCCTCACAGAGACACCCACAGAAAACACACAGACATAAGCACACACCCTCACAGAGACACCCACAGAAAACAAACAGACATATGCACACACCCTCACAGAGACACCCATAGAAAATGCACAAAGACATACACACCCACCCTCACAGATAGACCCACAGAAAAAATATCTGCACATTGCATCCCCTAAATCAACAGTGTGTGACATGCAGGATAAAAAAAATTCAGAAATTAGGAGATCACTTTTTAAAGAATCATATTTGTAAATGTGCAAACAAAAATAATTTTGTGAATTCAAAATTGTATATTAATGATCTGGGTAGATGGCTAGATGAAGAAAAGTACTTTTGAAAGGTTGACATATGTTTTTTTTCCCCCCATTTTCCCCAACCAAGAGCACCACTTCAATCATGGTGTACTAATGTCTGTCAGCTGTACTTATGGATTTTGAAAATGCTGTACTCTATATGGTCTTGGTGGAACCATAATCTGTGGTACTCAATCTCATACCATTAGATCTGGTTAAATGCAGGATTTAGGCTTGTTTGTATGTATTTCAAAATTAAGTCAGCTGTAATGTAAACTGAACAGTGTTAAGTTAACCTGTCCCATTTCAAACACTGACCAATTTTAGTCTAAAGGTATAACATTTTATACAGATGTAAAAATCTTAGATAAAATGCCTCCTTGCATCTGGAAAGCCCTTGCATAAAGGGGCAGTAAACTGGAATGTAATTAAAAAATATATATTGATAAAAAAAAACTCATATCTGCCAAAATGGCACCTACCATTTGTGTATTTAGGAGGAAACATTTCTGCATCGCTTTAAATGTAGAATTTCTACAGCATTGTCAAATAATCATAAATACACTGCTGTATATTGCTAAAATAAAAAATGTGTTTTTATGGACCCCTGGCCCCACCATACAACTACTACTACACTGAAGTTACAATACGAAATTGCACAAAGAAATAAAAAAAACATTTACTAAGTCCTACCTCCTCTGCAAATGAAAGTGATCTACCATCTGACTCAGGCACACACTGTACAAACATAAGTGTCAAGTCTGTCTCACAATGTGCATAGTGGTTTAGTGCACACTCAGAAATCCTCTCAAATGCTAATGCTTTGCTCCTTGTAATAACATTTCCCATGCTCAATAGCACTCTGCTGTAGTACCCTCTGGTGGCTGCCAATTTTTTTTAAAAAATAAGTTGTTCTTGCCTCATGAGGCCCCCTTTCCCATTGGGCCCCTGACAGGATTCACCCCTGTCAACCCCTGATGGCAGCCCTGCGTTGGGTTCACCCTAAAGGTGGAGGCTCTGTGTCATACAGACATCAATGCTGAGTCTAATTTCAGTACAGTTCAGCTTCTTGCCGTGGTTTAGGTGGCAGGCACACAGCAATACAATTACACCTGTCCTGGGGAGAGTCAGGCAATGTAAATATGAGACAAGATGTGTTCTGACCTGTGTTTATCTGCCATATGGTGCTGCTGTTTACTAGAAATGAATCATTTTATGAGGAATCCAATTTGAATTTTATGTCCCTTTATTTTTGGATGAATGTTACCTGTACCCAACCTTATAAATGACTTATAACTCAAGGATGTTGACAATAATGAGTTTCCATTCTATTAAAGTAACAAAAAATTATGAGTCTGTAGGTTTGTGCAGATTTATAAAATACCTCCAGGCTGCACAATTAAGTGCAACTTGATTTGCTAATGGTTATTTTGTTTAACTTTTTCCTGAGAGTCACTTTCACCTCACACTAATCTGGTCTACTGCCCCAAAATGGGGAATATAGGAACATGTAGAGTTTGTACCCAATGACACTCTACATATTGGGCCAGATTACAAGTGGAGTGCTAACTAACACTCCAGCTCGAGCATTACACACGTTTTCACTCGTGCGCTAAGCAGACGAACAGAGAAAGCCAGCGTAATAATATTGTGTGTGTATTCACGTATTCCCCATAGAAGTCAATAGAGAAGAAAAAGTGGTAAAAACCTTACTCTTGCGCAAACCCAATCACATATTCTCATGATCGATAACCTGACATTAAAAAATTAATATTTCACATTCCAAAGTTCTGCATAAAGTAAACTATATATATATATATATATATATATATATATATATACATATATAGATATAGATATATATATATATAGATATATATCTGATGGTATTTTGGTACAATCTATATTTCTACATATATATATACGTATATATAGATAGATAGATAGATACACACACATGATTATATATAGATATATACAGATACTGTATATATATATATATATATATATATATATATATATATATATATATATATATATATATATATATATATATATATAGGAATATCTATTTAGAAATACTTAGAACATATTTATATGTACAAAACAGTAAATAAATAGTTAAAAACTTTTTTGAAGTATTAATATTGCATAAATATGTTTTTTCATGTTTTCATCACTTGACAGCAAAGGGCTATATATATATATATATATATATATGTGTGTGTGTAAATATGTATTTATGTGTTTATATATATATATATATATATATAAACATTATAAGCAAGAAAGAAAATAGAGAATATGTATACTCTAATTAAAAGACAAGGATTTCAGCACTCAATTATATTCTCAAAAAAAGGTATAACACCAATTCTATTAAAAAATACATGTTTTATTTGGCTATGTCCACACACATACAGACTCTGCAGGTAAAACCTCCAAGAGGCAGTGTCCTAGCCACAAGAGAAATTCAATTACATAGTAGTAAGAAAACATGTATTATATATAAAGTAGGTAACAAACAAAATTAGAAAGCATGGCCAGCTTATAACCAATATGTGGAGACTTGTGTGCAGAAATATTAACCAACAGCAAATGCAACACCTCTTTCAGAGGGTAGCCCTGTACTCCACCAGGAATCTGCTACCTTGGAATATCAATGATGATCTATGCTAGTACGTTACTACAGAAATACTCATAATAAGAGAAATCAATGGCAACACCTCTCCCAGAGGGTGACCCAGAAAAGCCACTTGAAACTGTCACCTTGGGATAAAACCTGAGACACTATGCCAAAGAATAGAGGAACATATAAATAAATAAATGCATATATGTGCAGAAGAGTAAATAGTAATGCTAGCTGGATGAACAACACCAATACTAGAGAATAGCACCACCCATCCGGTGGTTCCAGCTACCATAGATTATAATTAGGATATATGTTCATCCATAGCAAGCACATGGTGAAGGTGCATAGTTATATTCACACAAAGTGAACAATCACCATTAGAATCCTCCGGTCTGGGAGTCACAAGCAAAACATGTTCCTCTTTAAACTGCACATTTGTAATCCACATATACATCTTTAGAAATATATATGAATGAATTTCAATGTTAAAGCCCTTTGCATGAGACCTCGTATCTTTAAGCACTTTTTTGTGCAATATTTGTTTTAATTATTTTTATTAGATGGTGATATCATGAGTGTAACTATACTTTGTAATGTATTTTTGATATGTTTTGTGACACTTTTTTGTTTCGCGAAACAGTTGAGCAGAGCTCTGAGGATGCGGCAATCATTCTAGCGTAAATAGTGATTGCGCTCAATCGATCACGTTTACTTTCAACTCGTAATACCAGCGGTAAGCCCAATGAGCCCAAAACACCTCTACGCCACATGTCCTTTGGAAGCTTTTGTTTGTGTTGGTTAATAATTTATTTTCATTTTTATCAACCACAATTTAAGTTAAAAAAAAAAAAAAAACATTTCCAAGGTAAATTGTGATTTTCAAGGCTTATTACTCTGTATCATTCTGCCTGGAATTTCCCTTGGGCAGGTAGTCATGTAAAATGAATCATAATGTAAAATCTGTATTTTTTAAAATCTGAAAAAGAGATCACGTAAGGAAGAGCTTTACTAGTTTTATAGTAAATATCTTATATATAAAAATATTTATAAAGCTCGGATTTACCATCACTTTAAACAGTGTGGTAAATTTAAACTATGGTTGTGCTACTGTGCAATAGTGATGTCGCGAACCTAAAAATTTCGGTTCGCGAACGGCGAACAAGGACTCTTTCTGGCCACAATAGTTATGGAAAAGTTGTTTCAAGGGTACTAACACCTGGACTGTGGCATGCTGGAGGGGGATCCATGGCAAAACTCCCATGGAAAATTACATAGTTTATGCAGAGTCTGCTTTTAACCCATAAAGGGCCTAAATCAACTAACATTCCCAAATTGTTTGCAATAACGTGCTTTAAAACATCAGTTATGATGTCGTATCTATCAGGTAGTGTAAGGGTTACGGCCGCATCACAGTGACAGAGCAAACTCCAAGTGTTACGCACCGCAATCAACCGCAAACAGTCTACTTGCACAACCACGAGATAGATAGATTTGATAGATAGATACATAGATTACATAGCTCAATCGATGCAATATACTGTACATATGATCGATACACTGTACATAGCTCAATAGATGCAATATACATTCGATAGATACGAATTACATCGATCAATAGATGCAATATACATTTGATAGATACGAATGTTATCGAATCAAAGATGCAATATACATTTTATAGATACGAATGACATCACCCAAAATATGTAATATACATTTTATAGATACGAATTACATCGATCAATAGATGCACTCTACATTTGATCGTTACGTTTGATAGTTCGATCGATTTGATATATAAATAAATCGATTTGAAATATATATAATTTCCCTGACAGAGTATAACAATAAGATATGTGGTCTGTGACCCGTGGTGTGTTAAGTAGTAATATTCTTAACATTTTACTATAACCTGTTACTCCCCCTATCAGATGAGGTCTATATGACCTTCATTTTTGGAACCGGGAGATGGAAGAAGATGATTGTTCTGTCCTCCTACTTCAAATTTGCCAGAAACACAAGTGGCTGTCTCAAAACATCCCGGACAGAAGATAGATCGATAGATAGGATAGATAGATATACATAGATTGATAGTTAGATAGAATCGATAGAAGAGAAATAGATAGATTTGTTAGATATATAATTACCCTGATAAAGTCTAATAATTAAACATGCGGTCTTGGACCCAACTAGGTTGTGTTAAGTAGTACTATTCTTCGCACTTTCAGCCCTGTAACTCCCCCTATTGGTGGAGGTATATAGGGCGGTTATGATTACCCTGACAAAGTATAACAACAAGACACGCGGTCTGGGACCCATGGTAATTTTGTTGTGTTAAGTAAAACTTTTCTTATCACTTGAATCCCTCTTACCCCCCCTTTTGTTGGAGCTCTATATGGCCTGCATGATTAGCCTGACAAAGTATAACAAGAAAACATCTGGTCTTGGACCCATGGTAATTAGGTTGTGTTCAAGTAGTACTTTTCTTAGCACTTTAATCCCTGTTACCCCCCTATCGGGGGTGGTGTATATGGCCTGCCTGATTACCCTGAAAAAATATAATAATAAGACATGCGGTCTGGTACCCATTTTAACTAGGTTGTGTTTTAAGTACTACCATTCTTAGCACTTTAATCTCTGTAACTCCCCCTATTTGGTGAGGTCTATACAGCCTGGATGATTACCCATACAAAATATAATAATAAGACATCTGCACTTGGTCTGCGACCCATGGTAACTATGTTGTGTTAATTAGTAATGTCCTTAGCATTTTAATAGCTGTTACTCAAATTCACCCTATCGGTGGAGGTCTATATGGCCTGCATGATTACCCTTACAACATATAATAACCAAACATATGCTCTGGGACCCATGGTAAGTAGGTTGTGTTAAGTAGTACTGTTCTTTGCAGTTTAATACCTGTTACAACACCAAATGGTGGCAGGTCTATCTGGCCTTCATGATTAGCTGCACCCAAACCCAAAAAAAAGCCAAGTGGTCTTAGACTAACACCCATGGCTAACTCGGTTGTTTCAATTAGTACTATTCTTAGCACTTTCATCCCTGTTACTGTGGTCTACATGGCCATCATGATTAGCCGAACAAAATACTACAATCCAACCTTTGCTCAGTCTTCATAGGCCCTTCATTGGCTGCATTTTGATAGTACAGTTCTTATTATTTTAATAGCTGATACAACACCGAATGGTGGCAGCTCTATATGGCCTGCATGATTAGCCGCACCCAAAACAAAAATAAATCCAAGCGGTCTTGGATTAACACCCATGGCTAACTCGGTTGTTTCAAGTAGTACCATTCTTAGCACTTTCATCTCATCCCTGTTACTTCCAGGACTCTCGGTGGTGGTCTACATGGCCATCATGATTAGCCTAACCAAATACTACAATCCAACCTTGGCTCAGTCTTCATAAGGCCCTTCATTGGCTGTATTTTTGTAGTTCTGTTCTTATTAGTTAAATAGTTGATACAACACCGAATGGTGGCAGCTCTATATGGCCTGCATGATTAGCCGCACCCAAAACAAAAATAAAGCCAAGCGGTCTTGGATTAACACCCATGGCTAACTCGGTTGTTTCAAGTAGTACTATTCTTAGCACTTTCATCTCATACCTTTTACTTTCAGGACTCTCGGTGGTGGTCTACATGGCCATCATGATTAGCCTAACCAAATACTACAATCCAAACTTGGCTCAGTCTTCATAAGGCCCTTCATTGGCTGTATTTTGGTAGTTCTGTTCTTATTAGTTTAATAGCTGATACAACACCGAATGGTGGCAGCTCCATATGGCCTGCATGATTAGCCGCACCCAAAACAAAAATAAAGCCAAGCGGTCTTGGATTAACACCCATGGCTAACTCGGTTGTTTCAAGTAGTACTATTCTTAGCACTTTCATCTCATCCCTGTTACTTCCAGGACTCTCGGTGGTGGTCTACATGGCCATCATGATTAGCCTAAACAAATACTACAATCCAACCTTGGCTCAGTCTTCATAAGGCCCTTCATTGGCTGTATTTTGGTAGTTCTGTTCTTATTAGTTTAATAGCTGATACAACACCGAATGGTGGCAGCTCTATATGGCCTGCATGATTAGCCGCACCCAAAACAAAAATAAAGCCAAGCGGTCTTGGATTAACACCCATGGCTAACTCGGTTGTTTCAAGTAGTACTATTCTTAGCACTTTCATCTCATCCCTGTTACTTCCAGGACTCTCGGTGGTGGTCTACATGGCCATCATGATTACCCTCACCAAAATATAACAACAATACGTGCGTGCAGGGAACCATGGTAAGGTTACTTCCTTTCGCAAAATCGAGTATAACAGTTGCAGGCAGAGGTTCTGACCCTGCATTATGGATGCACCTCTCCCTAAAAGAAGCATACGTTACAGAGTCTGTGGGCATGTATGCAAAGAGCTGGCCTGCCTAAAAAGAGCAGCAAGGCTGTACAGGTTGTTCTTTTGAACAAAAGAGTACAGGTATGGCATTGATTTTAGTTACACGGCGATATTTATTATGAACCGTGAAATTGAAAACAAAAACATGATTGGACACCCAGTACAGTACAGGTCGTTCTCCTTCGGCCTTTTTAGAATAGTGTTCTGGACCCTCAACAAAAACAAAAGCAGGAAAGAGGACATATGGCATCCTTTTGAACAAAAGATGACAGGTAAGGCATAGATTTTAGAAAGCCATAGATAATTTTTTTGCAACTGTGAAATAAAAAAAAAACATTGATTGGACACCCAGTACACTTCTTTATCCTTAGGCCTTTTTATAAGAGGGTCCCGGAGCCTCAACAGAAACAACAGCATGAAAGAGGACATATGGCATCCTTGTGAACAATTGATGACAGTTAAGGCATTGATTTTAGAATCCCAGAGATCATTTATATGACCCGGGAAATAGAAAAAAACATTGACTGGACACCCAGTACACTTCTTTATCCTTAGGCCTTTTTATAAGAGGGTCCCGGAGCCTCAACAGAAACAACAGCATGAAAGAGGACATATGGCATCCTTGTGAACAACTGATTACAGTTAAGGCATTGATTTTAGAATCCCAGAGATCATTTATATAAACCGGGAAATAGAAAAAAACATTGATTGGACACCCAGTACACTTCTTTATCCTTAGGCCTTTTTATAAGAGGCTCCCGGAGCCTCAACAGAAATAACATCATGAAAGAGGACATATGGCATCCTTTTGAATAATAGATTACAGGTAAGGCATTGATTTATGAATCCCAGAGATAATTTATCTGAACCGGGAAATAGAAAAAAACATTGATGGGACACCCAGTACACTTCTTTATCCTTAGGCCTTTTTATAAGAGGGTCCCGGAGCCTCAACAGAAACAACAGCATGAAAGAGGACATATGGCATCCTTTTGAAAAATAGATTACAGGAAAGGCATTGATTTATGAATCCCAGAGATAATTTATCTGAACCGGGAAATAGAAAAAAACATTGATTGGACACCCAGTACACTTCTTTATCCTTAGGCCTTTTTATAAGAGGCTCCCGGAGCCTCAACAGAAATAACATCATGAAAGAGGACATATGGCATCCTTTTGAATAATAGATTACAGGTAAGGCATTGATTTATGAATCCCAGAGATAATTTATCTGAACCGGGAAATAGAAAAAAACATTGATTGGACACCCAGTACACTTATTTATCCTTAGGCCTTTTTATAAGAGGGTCCCGGAGCCTCAACAGAAACAACAGCATGAAAGAGGACATATGGCATCCTTTTGAAAAATAGATTACAGGAAAGGCATTGATTTTAGAAACACAGAGATAATTTGTTGCAACCGGGAAATCTAAAAAAACATTGACCAGACACCCAGCACACTTCTTTATCCATAGGCCTTTTTAGCAGAGGCTCCAGGACCCTCAACAAAAACAAGAGCAGGGAGCTGGGCATAGGAGTACAAGGGAGTGTGACAATAATAATGTGAAGGGGAAGATTGCGGAGTTGTGGCATTTTAATTTTGTTATCGTGGGAAGTACTTGCAATGACCTTGCTCTGGTGAATCCATATTGCAAATGTCTTTTTTAAGGCACTGTTTGTCTATTTTTTGAATATCAGCATTTGGTAAATGAAACGCAACTTAAGGCTGGTGAGAACCGACCTTTCTTCTGGCTGTTTGCAAATGTTGTGGCTCTGGACAAACATGTGAATAAGGGGCCATCTGCCATATTCTGCACGCAACCACTTTGATGATTGACGCTAAACATGTGTCACCTGCAAGCAGAGCTTGTTACTTCTGTCTAAATCATCTTCCTGGTATGGACAGGCCACTGTTTCCCACAGCAAGTCCGAAGATTGAACTACAAGATTGTCTTGAGTATGGTAGGAAACCAAAGTTTATTAAAGTCTGTACTATCACCACAAAAGCTGAACTTCTTGAAGCAAGGAAAATGCCAGCAATTTCCTGTGCTTATGGATGACAAGGACGTCCTGTCCTGTGGTGCACAGAGATGGAGAGGATTTTGGGCCTCCCTGTACACTACACAGATGTCTCCAACATCACCAGAAACACAAGACAGCGACTCTTGGGAAGTTCCTGGAGTGTTCCGGTAGCCATCTCTTTGCGCCCCGAAAGGAATACTTTATCAGTGTTTTTGTATACATCTGACAACAGCTTTGGAGACTGTGGTGACACACATGTTATTTACTGTTTTTCCAGCTGTGGCAATATCAATTGGCATTAAAAAGGTAAGATTTGGAGACTGGTGACGCACATTTTATGCACGCTGTGGCAATTGCAATTTGCAGTGAAAATAATCTGCTAACAACCACTACCTAGGACCACGCCTGACTCCTGAAGTCATGCTTCAGTTAGTAACTCAAGTTAAATTAAATTATTATTTTTTTTATTAGTATTATGCTCAGCAGATTCAAAACATACTATTCTTCTTTAGTCATATCACACGACATGTCAAAATGCTGCATGGAAAATGGCAGTGTGCAAAGTCATAATCTTAGTGAACCTATAAGTGCATTAAATTTTCTAAAATAAACAAAAATACCGAAAAAAAAAGAAAAAAAAAAAGGAAAGAGGACATATGGCATCCTTTTGAACAATAGATTACATTTAAGGCATTGATTTTAGAATCCCTGAGATAATTTATATGAACAGGGAAATAGAAAAAAACATTGATTGGACACCCAGTACACTTCTTTATCCTTAGGCCTTTTTATAAGAGGGTCCCGGAGCCTCAACAGAAACAACAGGCGGCACAGCATGAAAGAGGACATATTGCATCCTTTTGAAAAATAGATTACAGGAAAGGCAATGATTTTAGAAACCCAGAGATAATTTTTTGAAACCGGGCAATCTAAAAAAACATTGAATATACACCCAGTACACTTCTTTATCCTTAGGCCTTTTTAGCAGAGGCTCCAGGACCCTCAACAAAAACAGCAGCAGGAAAGAGGACATATGGCATCCTTTTGAAAAATAGATTACAGGAAAGGAATTGATTTTAGAAACCCTGAGAAAATTTGTTGCAACCGGGAATTTGAATCACAAAAATGATTTGATGGACACCCAGTACACTTCTTTCTCCTTAGGCCTTTTTAGCAGAGGCTCCAGGACCCTCAAACAAAACACCATCAGGAAAGAGGACATATTGCATCCTTTTGAAAAATAGATTACAGGAAAGGCATTGATTTTAGAAACCCAGAGATAATTTGTTGCAACTGGGAAATCTAAAAAAACATTGATTAGACACCCAGTACAATTCTTTTTCCTTAGGCCTTTTTATAAGAGGGTCCCGGAGCCTCAACAGAAACAACAGCATGAAAGAGGACATATGGCATCCTTTTGAAAAATAGATTACAGGAAAGGCATTGATTTTAGAAACACAGAGATAATTTGTTACAACTGGGAAATCTAAAAAAAACTTTGAATAGACACCCAGTACACTTATTTATCCTTAGGCCTTTTTAGCAGAGTCTCAAGGACACTCAACAAAACCAGCAGCAGGAAAGAGGACATATGGCATCCTTTTGAAAAAAAGATTATATGAAAGGCATTGATTTTAGAAACCCGGAGATAATTTGTTGCAACCGGGATTTTGAATAAAAAAAAATGATTCAATGGACACCCAGTACACTTCTTTCTCCTTAGTCCTTTTTAGCAGAGGCTCCAGACCCTCAAACAAAACCCCATCAGGAAAGAGGACATATTGCATCCTTTTGAAAAATAGATTACATGAAAGGCATTGATTTTAGAAACCCAGAGATAATTTGTTGAAACCGTGAAATCTAAAAAAACATTGATTAGACACCCAGTACAATTCTTTTTCCTTAGGCCTTTTTATAAGAGGGTCCCGGAGCCTCAACAGAAACAACAGCATGAAAGAGGACATATAGCATCCTTTTGAACAATTGATTACAGGAAAGGCATTGATTTTAGAAACCCGGAGATAATTTGTTGCAACCGGGAAATAAATTTTTTTTTTTAATATACACCTAGTACACTTCTTTCTCCTTAGGCCTTTTTAGCAGAGTCTCCAGGACCCTTAAACAAAACACCATCAGGAAAGAGGACATATTGCATCCTTTTGAAAAATAGATTACAGGAAGGGCATTGATTTTAGAAACCCAGAGATGATTTGTTGCAACCGGGAAATCTAAAAAAAAAATGATTATATACCCAGTACACTTCTTTCTCCTTAGGCCTTTTTAGCAGAGGCTCCAGGACCCTCAAACAAAACACCATCAGGAGAGAGGACATATTGCATCCTTTTGAAAAATAGATTACAGGAAAAGCATTGATTTTAGAAACCCAGAGAAAATTTGTTGAAACCGGGAAATCTAAAAAAAAATTGATTAGACACCCAGTACACTTATTTATCCTTAGGCCTTTTTATAAGAGGGTCCCGGAGCCTCAACAGAAACAACAGCATGAAAGAGGACATATGTCATCCTTTTGAAAAATAGATTACAGGAAAGGCATTAATTTTAGAAACACAGAGATAATTTGTTACAACCGGGAAATCTAAAAAAACATTGAATAGACACCCAGTACACTTATTAATCCTTAGGCCTTTTTAGCAGAGGCTCCAGGACACTCAACAAAACCAGCAGCAGGAAAGAGGACATATGGCATCCTTTTGAAAAAAAGATTATAGGAAAGGCATTGATTTTAGAAACCCAGAGATAATTTGTTGCTAATGGAAATTTGAATAAAAAAAAATGATTCGATGGACACCCAGTACACTTCTTTCTCCTTAGGCCTTTTTATAAGAGGGTCCAGGACCCTCAAACAAAACACCAGCAGGAAAGAGGACATATGGCATCCTTTTGAACAATAGAGTACAGGTACAGCATTGATTTTACAAACCCAGAGATAATTTTGGACAAATGGGAAATAGAAAAATACATTGAGTGGACACCCAGTACACTTCTTTCTCCTTAGACCTTTTTATAAGAGGGTCCAGGACCCTCAAACAAAACACCAGCAGGAAAGAGGACATATGGCATCCTTTTGAACAATAGAGTACAGGTACAGCATTGATTTTACAAACCCAGAGATAATTTTGGGCAAATGGGAAATAGAAAAATACATTGAGTGGACACCCAGTAAACTTCTTTCTCCTTAGGCCTTTTTATAAGAGGGTCCAGGACCCTCAAACAAAACACCAGCAGGAAAGAGGACATATGGCATCCTTTTGAACAATAGAGTACAGGTACAGCATTGATTTTACAAACCCAGAGATAATTTTGGGCAAATGGGAAATAGAAAAATACATTGAGTGGACACCCAGTACACTTCTTTCTCCTTAGGCCTTTTTATAAGAGGGTCCAGGACCCTCAAAAAAAAAACACCAGCAGAAAAGAGAACATATGGCATCCTTTTAAACAATAGAGTACAGGTAAAGCATTGATTTTAGAAACCGGGAGATAATTTTTTGCAACCTGGAATTTGAATCACAAAAAGGTTTGGATGGACACACAGTACACTTCTTTCTGCTTCAGCCATTTTATAACAGGGTCCAGGACCCTCAACAGAAACACCAGCAGGAAAGAGGACATATGGCATCCTTTTGAACAATGGAGTACAGGTAAAGCATTGATTTTAGAAACCCGGAGATAATTTGTTGCAACCGGGAAATTGAACCAAAAAAATTATTGGACACCCAGGACACTTCTTTCTACTTCAGCCTTTTTATAAGAAAGTCCAGGACTCGCATATGAAACAACAGCAGTAAAGAGGACATATGGCATCCTTTTGAACAATAGAGTACTGTTACGGCATTGATTTTAGAAACCCAGAGATAATTGTTTGGAAACGTGAAATTGCCCAAAAAACCATGCTTGGACACCCACTTCAGGTCGTTCTCCTTCAGCATTTTTATAAAAGGGTCCAGCACCCTCAACAGAAACAACTGCAGGAAACACCACATATGCCATCCTTTTGCAAAAGCGAGTACAGGTATCGCATCCATTTTAGAAACCCGGAGATAATTGAGAGGAACCAGGAAAATTTTTCTAAAAATTTGCTGGGGCACCCATTACAGGTCGTTCTCCTTCAGCCTTTTTATACCATGGGCCACGACCCGCAACAGGCACAACAGCATGAAACACCACATATGCCACCCTTTTGCACAATAGAGTACATGTATGGCATAGATGGAACACAGAGATAATTTAGAGCAACCAAGAGACGGATAAAAATGCTTGGTCGGTCCTCCTACTCCACATTTGGGGCACTGCGCGTGCAATTTAATGGTCCACCAGATGTGAGTGGTGTGCACTGTTAAGTTGTACTATTCGTAACAGTTTAATCACTGTTATGTGCCTTATTTTTTTTATTTGAGTTTTGTACTCACAGAGCAGCAGCAGAGGCCAGAAAAATTAGGAATGTACAAATGACTGAAAAATTTGGGTAATGTTGTAGCAAATGCTGTAGCAGCGGCCAGAAAAATTGATGTTTGTAAAACATTTATAAAGTGCCCTCTAAGCTTGTGGCTTGAACACTAGTTGTTGGCGGATAAGTCAAGCAAGTCATCCGGCTTTATAAGAAAAAAAAAAGGCCAGCCTGTGTACCAGTTGTAGCCCAAGCCAGCTCATCTCATCATCAGGCCTTTTTTAATCAAATGTATCACCCAATGTCAGTCCCTTCGGGATCCAGACCTCATTCATTTTTATAAAAGTGAGATAGTCAAGGCTTTTTTGACCTAGGCGACTTCTCTTCTCAGTGACAAAACCTCCTGCTGCACTGAAAGTCCTTTTGGACAGGACACTTGAAGCGGGGCAGGCCAGAAGTTCCATTGCAAATTGGGATAGCTCAGGCCACAAGTCAAGCCTGCACACCCAGTAGTCAAGGAGTCCATCGCTCCTGAGAGTGTCAAGATCCGCAGTTAAAGCTAGGTAGTCTGCTACCTGTTGGTTGAGTCTTTCTCTGAGGCTGGATCCCGAAAGGCTCTGGGGATGCATGGGAGTTAAAAAGGTACGCATGTCCTCCATCAACAAGACATCAGGAAAGCGTCCTGTCCTTGCCGCCGTGTTCGTGGGAGGAGGAGGATTAATTTCATCTCTTCCCCCGTTACATTCCCGTGGTGCTGTGACATCACCCTTATACGCTGTGTAAAGCATAGTTTTTAATTTATTCTTAAAATGCTCCATCCTTTCCGACTTGCAGGAATTTGGTAACATTTCAGGCACTTTATGCTTATACTGGGGGTCGAGGAGCATGGACACCCAGTACAGGTCGTTCTCCTTCAGCTTTTTTATACGACGGTCCCTCAACAGGCACGACAGCATGAAAGAACCCATTTGAACAAGGTTGGATGCCGAGCTAATCATGTCCCGTTCCTCCTCCTCACTGATCTCACTGAGGGTATCTTCTTCCCCCCAGCCACGTACAACACCACGGGTACCAGAGAGGTGACAACAACGAGCACCTTGGGATGCCTGTTGTGCTCTGTCTTCCTCCTCCTCCTCAAAGCCACATTCCTCCTCTGACTCCTCTTCCTCACAATCCTCTTCCTGCGTTGCCGTAGGTCCAGCAAGCGATGCTGATAAGGCTGTTTGTGGGGGTGATGGACACCACAACTCTTCCTCTTCCTCTTCACGCTCATCTACGGCCTGATCCAGCACTCTTCGCAGGGCACGCTCCAGGAAGAAAACAAATGGTATGATGTCGCTGATGGTGCCTTCGGTGCGACTGACAAGGTTTGTCACCTCCTCAAAAGGACGCATGAGCCTACAGGCATTGCGCATGAGCATCCAGTAATTTGGCAAAAATATCCCCAGCTCCCCAGAGGCTGTCCTAGCACCCCGGTCATACAAATACTCATTAACAGCTTTTTCTTGTTGGAGCAGGTGGTCAAACATTAGGAGTGTTGAATTCCACTGTGTCGGGCTGTCGCAAATCAAGCGCCTCACTGGCAGGTTGTTTCGACGCTGGATATCGGACAAGTGCGCCATGGCCGTGTAGGAACGCCTGAAATGGCCACACACCTTCCTGGCCTGCTTCAGGACGTCCTGTAAGCCTGGGTACTTATGGAAAAATCGTTGTACAATTAGATTACACACATGTGCCATGCACAGCACATGTGTCAACTTGCCCAATTTCAATGCCGCCACCAAATTACTTCCATTGTCAGAAACAACCTTGCCAATCTCCAGTTGGTGCAGAGTCAGCCACTGATCCACCTGTGCGTTCAGGGTGGTCAGGAGTGCTGGTGCGGTGTGACTCTCCGCTTTCGGGATGTAGCATAGTACCTGCGGAGCTGGGGGGGTGCCATAGATGTGGAGCAAGAAGCAGAAGTTGAAGAGGACTCAGCTGAGGAAGAGGTTAGGGAAGAGGATGGAATAGGAGGAGTAGAGGAGGTAGCAGCAGGCCTGCCTGCAAGTCGTGGCGGTGTCACCAACTCTTCTGCAGAGCCACGCATTCCATGCTTGTCAGAAGTCAGCAGGTTTACCCAATGCGCAGTGTAGGTGATATACCTGCCCTGACCATGCTTTGCAGACCAGCTATCCGTGGTCATATGGACCCTTGCCCCAACGCTGTGTGCCAGACATGCCATAAATTCCTTTCTCACAACAGAGTACAGGTTTGGGATTGCCTTTTGTGAAAAGAAATTTCTGCCAGGTACCTTCCACTGCGGTGTCCCAATAGATACAATTTTTTTAAATGCATCAGACTCCACCAGCTTGTATGGTAAAAGCTGGCGGGCTAAGAGTTCAGACAAGCCAGCTGTCAGACGCCGGGCAAGGGGGTGACTTTGAGAAATTGGCTTCTTACGCTCAAACATGTCCTTGACAGACAGCTGACTGTGGGCAGATGACCAGGAACTGCTACGTAAGAGAGACTCAGTGGAGGATGGTTGAGAGGGGGCAAGGAGGACAGCACTGGTTGACGTGGCTGAAGATGCTGGAGCAGGAGGAGGAGGGCGGATTTCACTTTGTGTGCTGCTTCTACTCATGTGTTCTTCCCATCGGCCTTTGTGATGGGAGACCATGTGCCTTCTCAAAGCAGTTGTACCTAGGTAGGTGTTGGACTTCCCACGACTCAGTTTCTTTTGGCACAGGTTGCAAATGGCATCACTGTTGTCAGAGGCAGACACACACAAAAAATGCCACACTGCTGAGCTCTGCGATGACGGCATTCTGGTGGTGGCAACAGCATGCATTGATGGGCATCGGCGTGCTGTCTGGCTGACCCCGGGTGCCGATGCATGCTGTCTGACTGTGCCACTAGCTCCTTGAGACGACCTCCCCATGCTTCCAAATTGTCTCATCCTCCTCTCTGTCTCACCATCTGAACTTTCCCCCTCTTCTTCTTCTCTTCTAGCAGGCACCCACGTGACATCCACCGACACATCATCATCAACCGCTTCACTTGTATCTGACACATCAAGAAAGGAAGCAGCAGCGGGTACAACATCATCATCATCACACCGTACCTCCATGTCCGTAATGCTGCTTGACTGAGACTGATCACTGTTATCTACATCCTCTGTCAATGATGGTTGCGCATCAATCATTTCTTCCAACTGATGTGTCAATAACTCCTGTGACAGATCAAGTGAAGCGGCTGTGGTGCTAGTGTTGGTGGTGGCGACAGGCAGGCGAGTGGCACTGGTCACTTGAGACCTGCCCAAAGCAAAGCTGGACGTAGATGGTGCGTCAAGGTTAGGAGGACTAGCAGCGGAAGCTGAAGAAGATTGGGTGTCCTGTGTTAGCCATTCCACTAGGTCCTCCTCAGAACTTTTCGCGTCCCCCCTGGCACCCGGCGTCTGAACAATGTGCATATTTGTAGGGTCTAAAGGAATCACAGCACCACGACCATGGAACCTGCGGGGTGGCCTGCCTCTGCCTGTCATTTTTTATAAAATGGACATTGACAATACTATAACACCAATTATAGGAGTGGTGGCACTGTGCAAGTGGGCACAGTATACGCTGTGAGACTGACAACAACCAAAAAGACAGATGTTTTAAAAATCACAAGTTGTTAATTTTTTAAAATATTAAAAGTACTGTGAAAACAAATATGATTGTTGGCACTAGTTGGAAAATGCGCTTGTTTGGCACACACGCTGGGAGAAAGGAACTGCAATTCAATGGCACTAGGAGACTGAAGAATCACAGTCAAAACAGTTATGATTAACAATAATTCCAATCCTGTTAAAAGAAATATGATTGGTGGCACTAATTGGCTAGTTGGGACTGGCACACAGGCAGGCAGGCAGTAGGAAAATGCAATTCAAGGGCACTAGTAGAATGCAGATTGACACTCAAAACAGTGATGATTGACAATTTTTGCAATACTGTTAAAATAAATATGATTGCTGGCACTAATTGGCACGAGCAAACTGAGGATTCAGAACAACAATTATAAAAAAATTTAATTTTTAATTATTTAGAATACTGTGACAACAAATATGATTGGTGTAAATATTTTGAAAGTTGGCCTGGCACACAGGCTGGCAGGCAGGAGAAAAGTGCAATTCAATGGCACGAGCAAACTGAGGATTAAGCACAACAATCCAAAAAAATGTATGTTTAATTAGTAACAATACTGTGACAACAATTATAATTGGTGTAAATAGTTGGCAAGATGGCCTGGCACACAGGCTGGCAGGCAGGAGAAAAGTGCAATTCAAGGTAAGGACACTAGGAGACTGAATACTGACAGTCAAAAAAGTGATGATTGACAATTTTTGCAATACTGTTCAAAGAAATATGATTGCTGGCAATAATTGGCTAGGTGGGCCTGGCACACAGGCTGCAAGGCAGGAGGAAAGTGCAATTCAATGGCACGAGCAAACTGAGGATTCAGAAAAACAATTAGCAAAAATTTAAATTTTTAATTATTAAGAATACTGTGACAACATATATGATTGGTGTAAATATTTTGAAAGTCAGCCTGGCTGGCACACAGGCTGGCAGGCAGCAGAAAAGTGCAATTCAATGGCACGAGCAAACTGAGGATTAGAAACAACAATCCAAAAACTTTTAATTTTAATTAGTAACAATACTGTGACAACAATTATGATTGGTGTAAATAGTTGGCAAGACGGCCTGGCACACAGGCTGGCAGGCAGGAGGTAAATGCAATTCAAGGACACTAGGAGACTGCAGATTGACAGTCAAAACAGTGATGAATGACAATTTTTGCAATACTGTTAAAAGAAATATGATTGCTGGCAATAATTGGCTAGGTGGGCCTGGCACACAGGCTGCAAGGCAGGAGGAAAGTGCAATTCAATGGCACGAGCAAACTGAGGATTCAGAACAACAATTAACAAAATTTAAAATTTTTAATTATTAAGAATACTGTGACAACAAATATGATTGGTGTAAATATTTTGAAAGTCGGCCATTCACACAGGCTGGCAGGCAGGAGGAAAATGCAATTCAATGGCACAAGGAGACTGAATATTTGCAGTCCCAAAAATTATGATTTTTACTTTTTTATATACTGTTACAAGAATTATGATTGGTGCCACTAATTGGCTAGTTGGGCCTGGAAAACAGGCTGGCAGGCAGGAGGAAAGTGCAATTCAATGGCACGAGCAAACTGAGAATTCAGAACAACAATTACCAAAAATTTAAATTTTTAATTATTAAGAATACTGTGACAACAAATATGATTGGTGTAAATATTTTGAAAGTCGGCCTGGCACACAGGCTGACAGGCAGGAGAAAAGTGCAATTCAGTGGCACGAGCAATAGGAGGATTAAGAACAACAATCCAAATTTTTTTAATTTTTATTAGTAACAATACTGTGACAACAATTATGATTGGTGTAAATAGTTGGCAAGATGGCCTGGCACACAGGCTGGCAGGCAGGAGGTAAATGCAATTAAAGGGCACTAGTAGAATGCAGATTGACACTCAAAACAGTGATGATTGTCAATTTTTGCAATACTGTTAAAAGAAATATGATTGCTGGCAATAATTGGCTAGGTGGGCCTGGCATACAGGCTGCAAGGCAGGAGGAAAGTGCAATTCAATGGCACGAGCAAA
This sequence comes from Bombina bombina, assembly GCF_027579735.1. Classification (NCBI taxonomy): domain Eukaryota; kingdom Metazoa; phylum Chordata; class Amphibia; order Anura; family Bombinatoridae; genus Bombina; species Bombina bombina. Next base: position 1,181,120,173 of record NC_069501.1, on the reverse strand, counting down.
CTGAGGATTCAGAACAACAATTAACAAAATTTTTAATTTTTAATTATTAAGAATACTGTGACAACATATATGATTGGTGTAAATATTTTGAAAGTCGGCCTGGCACACAGGCTGGCAGGCAGGAGAAAAGTGCAATTCAATGGCACGAGCAAACAGAGTATTCAGAAAAACAATTACCAAATATTTTAATTTTAAATTTTTAAGAATACTGTGACAACAAATATGATTGGTGTAAATATTTTGAAAGTCGGCCTGGCACACAGGCTGGCAGGCAGGAGAAAAGTGCAATTCAATGGCACGAGCAAACAGAGTATTCAGAAAAACAATTACCAAATATTTTAATTTTAAATTTTTAAGAATACTGTGACAACAAATATGATTGGTGTAAATATTTTGAAAGTCGGCCTGGCACACAGGCTGGCAGGCAGGAGAAAAGTGAAATTCAGTGGCACGAGCAATAGGAGGATTAAGAACAACAATCCAAATATTTTTAATTTTTATTAGTAACAATACTGTGACAACAATTATGATTGGTGTAAATAGTTGGCAAGACGGCCTGGCACACAAGCTGGCAGCCAGGAGGTAAATGCAATTCAAGGACACTAGGAGACTGAGTACTGACAGTCAAAACAGTGATGATTGACATTTTTTGCTATACTGTTCAAAGAAATATGATTGCTGGGAATAATTGGCTAGGTGGGCCTTGCACACAGGCTGCAAGGCAGGAGGAAAGTGCAATTCAATGGCATGAGCAAACTGAGGATTCAGATAAACAATTACCAAAAATTTTAATTATGAAGAATACTGTGACAACAAGTATGATTGGTGTAAATATTTTGAAAGTCGGCCTGGCACACAGGCTGGCAGGCAGGAGGAAAATGCTATTCAATGGCACTAGGAGACTGAATATTTGCAGTCCAAAAAATTATAATTTTTACTTTTTTATATACTGTTACAAGAATTATGATTGGTGCCACTAATTGGCTAGTTGGGCCTGGAAAAAAGGCTGGCAGGCAGGAGGAAAGTGCAATTCAATGGCACGAGCAAACTGAGGATTCAGAACAACAATTACCAAAAATTTAAATTTGTAATTATTAAGAATACTGTGACAACAAATATGATTGGTGTAAATATTTTGAAAGTCGGCCTGGCACACAGGCTGGCAGGCAGGAGAAAAGTGCAATTCAGTGGCATGAGCAATAGGAGGATTAAGAACAACAATCCAAATTTTTTTAATTTTTATTAGTAACAATACTGTGACAACAATTATGATTGGTGTAAATAGTTGGCAAGATGGCCTGGCACACAGGCTGGCAGGCAGGAGGTAAATGCAATTCAAGGACACTAGGAGACTGAATACTGACAGTCAAAACAGTGATGATTGACAATTTTTGCAATACTGTTAAAAGAAATATGATTGCTGGCAATAATTGGCTAGGTGAGCCTGGCACACAGGCTGCAAGGCAGGAGGAAAGTGCAATTCAATGGCACGAGCAAACTGAGGATTCAGAACAACTCTTACCAAAAATTTAATTTTTTAATTATTAAGAATACTGTGACAACAAATATGATTGGTGTAAATATTTTGAAAGTCGGCCAGGCACACAGGCTGGCAGGCAGGAGAAAAGTGCAATTCTATGGCACAAGCAAACTGAGGATTAAGAAAAATCAAAATAATTTTATGTTTAATTAGTAACAATACTGTGACAACAATTATGATTGGTGTAAATAGTTGGCAAGACGGCCTGGCACACAGGCTGGCAGCCAGGAGGTAAATGCAATTCAAGACATTAGGAGACTGAGTACTGACAGTCAAAACAGTGATGATTGACAATTTTTGCAATACTGTTCAAAGAAATATGATTGCTGGGAATAATTGGCTAGGTGGGCCTTGCACACAGGCTGCAAGGCAGGAGGAAAGTGCAATTCAATTGCAAGAGCAAACTGAGAATTCAGATAAACAATTACCAAAAATTTTAATTCTGAAGAATACTGTGACAACAAGTATGATTGGTATAAATATTTTGAAAGCCGACCTGGCACACAGACTGGCAGGCAGGAGGAAAATGCAATTCAAGGGCACTAGTAGAATGCAGATTGACACTCAAAACAGTGATGATTGACAATTTTTGCAATACTGTTAAAATAAATATGATTGCTGGCACTAATTGGCTAGTTGGGACTGGCACACAGGCAGGCAGGCAGTAGGAAAATGCAATTCAAGGGCACTAGTAGAATGCAGATTGACACTCAAAACAGTGATGATTGACAATTTTTGCAATACTGTTAAAATAAATATGATTGCTGGCACTAATTGGCTATTTGGGCCTGGCACACAGGCTGGCAGGGAGGAGGAAAGTGCAATTCAATGGCACGAGCAAACTGAGGATTCAGAACAACAATTATAAAAAATTTTAATTTTTAATTATTAAGAATACTGTGACAACAAATATGATTGGTGTAAATATTTTGAAAGTCGGCCTGGCACACAGGCTGGCAGGCAGGAGAAAAGTGCAATTCAATGGCACAAGCAAACTGAGGATTAAGCACAACAATCCAAAAAATGTTATGTTTAATTAGTAACAATACTGTGCAAACAATTATGATTGGTGTAAATAGTTGGCAAGACGGCCTGGCACATAGGCTGGCAGGCAGGAGAAAAGTGCAATTCAAGGTAAGGACACTAGGAGACTGAATACTGACAGTCAAAAAAGTGATGATTGACAATTTTTGCAATACTGTTCAAAGAAATATGATTGCTGGCAATAATTGGCTAGGTGGGCCTGGCACACAGGCTGCAAGGCAGGAGGAAAGTGCAATTCAATGGCACAAGCAAACTGAGGATTCAGAAAAACAATTAGCAAAAATTTAAATTTTTAATTATTAAGAATATTGTGACAACATATATGATTGGTGTAAATATTTTGAAAGTCGGCCTAGCTGGCACACAGGCTGGCAGGCAGGAGAAAAGTGCAATTCAATCGCACGAGCAAACTAAGGATTAGAAACAACAATCCAAAAACTTTTAATTTTAATTAGTAACAATACTGTGACAACAATTATGATTGGTGTAAATAGTTGGCAAGATGGCCTGGCACACAGGCTGGCAGGCAGGAGGTAAATGCAATTCAAGGACATTAGGAGACTTCAGATTGACAGTCAAAACAGTGATGATTGACAATTTTTGCAATACTGTTAAAAGAAATATGATTGCTGGCAAAAATTAGCTAGGTGGGCCTGGCATACAGGCTGCAAGGCAGGAGGAAAGTGCAATTCAATGGCACGAGCAAACTGAGGATTCAGAACAACAATTAACAAAAATTTTAATTTTTAATTATTAAGAATACTGTGACAACATATATGATTGGTGTAAATATTTTGAAAGTCGGCCTGGCACACAGGCTGGCAGGCAGGAGAAAAGTGCAATTCAATGGCACGAGCAAACAGAGTATTCAGAAAAACAATTACCAAATATTTTAATTTTTAATTTTTAAGAATACTGTGACAACAAATATGATTGGTGTAAATATTTTGAAAGTTGGCCTGGCACACAGGCTGGCAGGCAGGAGAAAAGTGCAATTCAGTGGCACGAGCAATAGGAGGATTAAGAACAACAATCCAAAAATTTTTAATTTTTATTAGTAACAATACTGTGACAACAATTATGATTGGTGTAAATAGTTGGCAAGACGGCCTGGCACACAAGCTGGCAGCCAGGAGGTAAATGCAATTCAAGGACACTAGGAGACTGAGTACTGACAGTCAAAACAGTGATGATTGACAATTTTTGCTATAGTGTTCAAAGAAATATGATTGCTGGGAATAATTGGCTAGGTGGGCCTTGCACACAGGCTGCAAGGCAGGAGGAAAGTGCAATTCAATTGCACGAGCAAACTGAGGATTCAGATAAACAATTACCAAAAATTTTAATTATGAAGAATACTGTGACAACAAGTATGATTGGTGTAAATATTTTGAAAGTCGGTCTGGCACACAGGCTGGCAGGCAGGAGGAAAATGCTATTCAATGGCACTAGGAGACTGAATATTTGCAGTCCAAAAAATTATAATTTTTACTTTTTTATATACTGTTACAAGAATTATGATTGGTGCCACTAATTGGCTAGTTGGGCCTGGAAAAAAAGGCTGGCAGACAGGAGGAAAGTGCAATTCAATGGCACGAGCAAACTGAGGATTCAGAACAACAATTACCAAAAATTTAAATTTTTAATTATTAAGAATACTGTGACAACAAATATGATTGGTGTAAATATTTTGAAAGTCGGCCTGGCACACAGGCTGGCAGGCAGGAGAAAAGTGCAATTCAATGGCACGAGCAAACTGAGGATTCAGAAAAACAATTACCAAAAATTTTAATTTTTAATTTTTAAGAATACTGTGACAACAAATATGATTGGTGTAAATATTTTGAAAGTCGGCCTGTCACACAGGCTGGCAGGCAGGAGGAAAATGCAATTCAATGGCACAAGGAGACTGAATATTTGCAGTCCCAAAAATTATGATTTTTACTTGTTGGGCCTGGAAAACAGGCTGGCAGGCAGGAGGAAAGTGCAATTCAATGGCACGAGCAAACTGAGGATTCAGAACAACAATTACCAAAAATTTAAATTTTTAATTATTAAGAATACTGTGACAACAAATATGATTGGTGTAAATATTTTGAAAGTCGGCCTGGCACACAGGCTGGCAGGCAGGAGAAAAGTGCAATTCAGTGGCACGAGCAATAGGAGGATTAAGAACAACAATCCAAAATTTTTTAATTTTTATTAGTAACAATACTGTGACAACAATTATGATTGGTGTAAATAGTTGGCAAGATGGCCTGGCACACAGGCTGGCAGGCAGGAGGTAAATACAATTAAAGGGCACTAGTAGAATGCAGATTGACACTCAAAACAGTGATGATTGACAATTTTTGCAATACTGTTAAAAGAAATATGATTGCTGGCAATAATTGGCTAGGTAGGCCTGGCACACAGGCTGCAAGGCAGGAGGAAAGTGCAATTCAATGGCACGAGCAAACTGAGGATTCAGAACAACAATTAACAAAAATTTTAATTTTTAATTATTAAGAATACTGTGACAACATATATGATTGGTGTAAATATTTTGATAGTCGGCCTGGTACACAGGCTGGCAGGCAGGAGAAAAGTGCAATTCAATGGCACAAGTAAACAGAGTATTCAGAAAAACAATTACCAAATATTTTAATTTTTAATTTTTAAGAATACTGTGACAACAAATATGATTGGTGTAAATATTTTGAAAGTCGGCCTGGAACACAGGCTGGGAGGCAGGAGAAAAGTGCAATTCAGTGGCACGAGCAATAGGAGGATTAAGAACAACAATCCAAATTTTTTTAATTTTTATTAGTAACAATACTGTGACAACAATTATGATTGGTGTAAATAGTTGGCAAGACGGCCTGGCACACAGGCGGGCAGGCAGGAGGTAAATGCAATTCAAGGACACTAGGAGACTGAGTACTGACAGTCAAAACAGTGATGATTGACAATTTTTGCTATACTGTTCAAAGAAATATGATTGCTGGGAACTATTGGCTAGGTGGGCCTGGCACACAGGCTGCAAGGCAGGAGGAAAGTGCAATTCAATGGCACGAGCAAACTGAGGATTCAGATAAACAATTACCAAAAATTTTAATTATGAAGAATACTGTGACAACAAGTATGATTGGTGTAAATATTTTGAAAGTCAGCCTGGCACACAGGCTGGCAGGCAGGAGGAAAATGCTATTCAATGGCACTAGGAGACTGAATATTTGCAGTCCAAAAAATTATAATTTTTACTTTTTTATATACTGTTACAAGAATTATGATTGGTGCCACTAATTGGCTAGTTGGGCCTGGAAAAAAGGCTGGCAGGCAGGAGGAAAGTGCAATTCAATGGCACGAGCAAACTGAGGATTCAGAAGAATAATTACCAAAAATTTAAATTTTTAATTATTAAGAATACTGTGACAACAAATATGATTGGTGTAAATATTTTTTTTTTTTTTTTAATTAAATATATTTTTATTGAGGCAATAACAAAGTCAGGTTTACAAACATTGCAATAAAGATAGTGTCATAGGCAATAATACAAGTCATTAACTTCCCGGAGTTACAAACATTCACTGACTATCAATGAGGCCGGGAAGCGGACCCTCATGCCACCTCATTTAGAACATTAATAAACAGAATATACAAATGTCAACGATATCAAATAGATCCACTCATGGGATCTGTAGTCTGGTTCTAGCAGGAGACTTAATTTTCACAGTCATAAATGCTCATTGGGATTCACATAGAATATGAAGTGGGTATTATGCATATAGAGTCGTCTAAGATATGTTGGGGATAAGAATATGAACTACTGAGTGTAAACCACCCAATGGACACAGCTTGGGAATGGGGGAAAATTAAGTGGCCCGAAGAACTATTGGCCGAGATGAGTATGAGAGAGGAGTAAAAGAGAAGAAGAAGGGGAAGGGAGGAAAGATAAAAAAAAAAAAAAAAAAAACCCCAGAGGGAAGGGAAACGAAGGCGAGAGATTCAGCCGCCTCAGTAGAGCAGTCATATAAGTTTCACCACGTACTGCTCTCCAAACTGGAAGTTAACCTAATCATTAGGATCTTTTGACCTCCTGTACTCTTCCCAAGGGAGCCAGATTGAGCAGTAAAGGTCATAACGACCCTCAACCCTCAACGCATACTCTTCCATTTTCTGAATGTAGTCTAGGGACTCCAGGACTGGGTTTAGCAGGACAGGGGTATGCTTTGCCCACTGTCTAGCGATAGTGAGTTTCGCCGTCAGCAGGATAATTACTCCAAGTAGGCCGGATAGTTTTGGGAGGTTCTGTAGTCCAAGGTGGAAAAGCGCCGTTTCGCTAGTGAGAGTGTCAAGAATGCCCAGTTTCTGTAACAGAGCCGCCACCTGGGCCCAGAAACGCCCCAATTTAGGACATTCCCACCAGATGTGCAGATGGGTGCCGCGTCGCTCACAGCCCCTCCAGCAGTCTAATGACCAAGTAGGGTATATTTTATGTAACCTGGTCGGGACCCAATGCCACCGAAGTAGAAGTTTGAGGAAGAGTTCGAACAGATTAGAACATCGAACTGCTGCAGTAACATCTTGGAGGGCGCGTTGCCAACTTCCATCCGGGGTTACCGCCCCCAAATCCCTCTCCCAAGCCACCACCGACTGAGTTTTCATGAAATGAGGTGAATTAAGAAGAGTTCTATAGTGGAACGACAGGGTGCCCCGTAGGGGCTTACCCCCCAGCCACCTCCTTTCCCATTTGGTGAGGATTCGCAAGTTTGACCTCCGGAATCCCCAGGACAGGAGTAGTGATACCAAACGGAGGTATTCAAATTGCAACTCCCGAGGAAAATCTCCCAGCGGGTAAGTGTGAGGAGGAATAGCCAGAGCGTCTCCTCGATATAGATCTGAGAGTAATCTAATCTCCAAGGCCTCCCACTTCCCGGGGTGGGAATCCGGGAGACAGCATAGAAGGGCTCGGATAGAATGTATTGGGGAAGGATGTGGAACAACCTGTTCAGAGGACCTCAACTCTCTCCAAAGTTTCATACAGGTCTTAATTATGCGATTATGGATTTCTCTCAACACTTCAGCGTGGTCCGGTATCCAGATAAGCTTGGCTAGGGCCACGCCCGCCGGCAGAGATCCCTGCTCTAGCTGAAACCACCCAGAGGAGCACTCTTTGACTCCCCAGGCCGTAATATGTGAGAGCATGGCAGCTTTGTAATATAGAGAGACATTGGGGACTGACAAACCCCCACACCTCTTAGGTTTCTGTAGTTGAGCCAATGGGAGTCTCACATGGCCACCTTTCCATATATACTTTGTAAAAATGGACTGGAAATGGTTGAGCAGGTACGCTGGGACAAGTACCGGAAGACACCTGAAAAAATAGATCAGTTTGGGTAACAAGAGCATTTTCACAGCTGCGACCCTACCCGTCCAGGAAACCTCCATGACCTTCCAACCCGCGACCGTCTGTTGGAATTCCGTGAGGAGGGCTCCATAATTAGCGGTTACTATTCGTTTGGGGTTATGGGAGAGGACAACCCCCAGGTGCTTCAGGCCATCTCTGGACCACCTGAACGGGTACTTCTCTTTCAGCGTGTCTAATGTAGAGTCGGATAAGCCAAGGGCATAGGCCTCAGTTTTAGTGTAGTTAAGTTTGTAATATGTCAGGTTGGCAAACTGTGACAGAATTGTAAATAGTTCAGGGAGTGATTCCTCCGGCTCAGTCAGAAAGATCGTCAAATCGTCCGCAAACAATGCCAGGATTTGCGGAATATCATGTAATACCAGGGGGTGAATAGCAGAGGTCGCCCGAAGCTTGGCGGCCAGAGGTTCCATCATCAGAGCGAATAGAAGTGGGGACAGGGGACACCCCTGTCTCGTACCATTCTCAATCGCAAGAGATCTAGATACGAATCCCAGTCCTCTCACCCTAGCCGAAGGATTTGAGTAAAGAGCCATTACCGCCTTAGTGAAGGCGTGGGGGAAACCGAAGGATCGCAAGACCTCCACCATGTACTCCCACCGGACCCTGTCGAACGCTTTTTCAGCGTCGAGCGACAGGGTAACCAGTGGGATCCCAAGAGCATCAGACTCAAAGAAAATGTTCAATAGACGTCTGGTATTGTCCGAGCCCTGACGACCCGGGGTGAACCCCACCTGATCTGGGTGTACAAGAACCGGGAGGATTTTGTTTAATCTGGATGCCAAGATTTTTGCATATAGTTTCACAACCCAATTAATGAGAGATATAGGGCGGTAACTCTCACAGAACTCAGGATTCTTCCCTGGTTTAGGGATGGTTATAATTGACGCCTCTAAAAACTCTCGAGGGAACCTGCCTGCAGCCATTGCTTCCCCAAACGTCCGGGAAAGGAGGGGACTGAGCAGGCCCCCAAATTTTTTATAAAACATGGCATCAAACCCATCAGGCCCTGGAGATTTATGGGTCTTAAGTTTCTTTATCGTCGTCGCGATCTCCTCCACCGTGATGGGAGCGGAAAGTAAGTCGAACGCATCCTCAGGGACCCTCGGCAGCTGAAGTTCACGAAGGAACTCGGAAATGGCCTCCACCGGAGCGAAATTCACGGAGGGGTCTTTGGAGATCTGGTAAAGTTCACTGTAGTAGTCAGCAAAGGCTTCTCCAATTTCATTGGGAGCATAGAATTTTCTATTATTTCTCGTGATGTAAGCTATTGTACTCAGAAGAGTTCTCTGTCGGAGTTTATGGGTCAGGAGCCTGTCCGCCCTGTCTCCTTTGTGGTAGTACTTCTGCTTCAGATAGTAGAGCCCTCTCTGGACCCTTTCCAGTTCCCGGGCCTCTATCTGTTTTTTAAGAGCCTGAACTTTCCTTATCAAGGAGTCCGATCTAGATCCTCTGAGCCGATTTCTGGAGAGAGTGTAGTCATGATATAGGTGAGCTAAGCTAGCTCCTCTGAGCCTTTTGGATTCCGACGCCCTTTGGAGAAAGAGTCCGCGGAGGTAGGCCTTAAGCGTCGCCCATAGAGTTAGCGCTGATATGGATCCAGTGTCATTGACACAGAGGAATTCCTCAATTTTCCGCTGCCAGAAGGGAATCTGCGGATCCGCAAGAAGATATTCCGGGAGACGCCAGGAGCATCCGCCGCTCCCGGAGGGAGAGAAAACAACGATCACAACCACTGCGTCATGGTCCTCCCACGCGCAAGGCACGATCCTCGCCTCCGCCACTATTTGAAGGGTCCTCGAGTGACAAAAGACGTAATCGAGCCTCGAGAAAGACCGGGAGGAGGCCGAATAGTAAGTATAATCATCCACGTCAGGGTGCAAAGCTCTCCAGACGTCATGATACGAATATTGAGTTACGGCATTCCTAAAGAGATTAGAGTAGTGTTCCTCTCCCCGCTGAGGATGGTTTCCTCTCGGTGACTTTCTGTCCCTGCTCGGGTCCCAGACCAGGTTACAGTCTCCGCCTATGATAACCTGCCCCTCCCCCAGTCGGTTAACCTTTCCTAGAAGGTGGTTGAGGAATCTGGTCTGATTGACATTAGGAGAGTACAGAGCTACCAAGGTAAGCAAAACATTATCCAGCCGACAGACACAGATTATATATCTGCCCGAGGGGTCCGACTCCAGGTGTACAGGCTCATAGGAGACTTGCCTACCAATTAGAATAGTAACTCCCCTGGCCTTTTTGTGGAAGGTTGAGGATAAGCAGATTGGGAAGTCCCTAGGGCAGAACATGGCTGCCCTCGGTCCCGTCCAGTGAGTTTCCTGAATGTACACGACATCTAGTCGTTGAGTTTTTAAGAATTTGAGAAGAAGGCTCCGTTTAGTAGGGGAGTTGAGACCCCGAACGTTTAGCGTGGCAAATCTCATAGTTTAGTTGGGAAAAAAAAAAAAGGGGGGGGGAGGGGGGAAAGAAGGAAGATAGTGAGAGGGGTAGTGGGGAGTAATCAAGATAAGAGAGGGTATAGGAAAAGAACACTGTAGTATGTTACGTTCTTCGGACTGGGCAGAGACTGCTTCACTCTGCCAAATAAGGGGTACGGAGGATCGAGTTGCAGATCCCTAACCGTACCGGATAGATTAGTCCCCGGTTGGGGGGAAAGGAAAGTGAGTGAAGAAGGGGGTCCAAAGGGCTCCCCTCCACCACCAGTGCGCAGTGTGTGAGTATCTAACTATTTGTTAAAGGAGCTGTGGCCAGGTAGACTAGAGGGTCAATGTAGGGAGGGAAAGGGAGCAAAAGAGTATGGGGAAGGGTTGGAACAAAGGGTGTTAGGCAAAGAGGGTGTAGTGGACAGTCCTGTGCTATGTCTTTGTTTCATGTCATGCTGGGTATATATCTGGTAAAATTGAACATACAATTGTGATTCCCAATAGCAAGCCTAAAATTAGAAGGTAAACTATACTCCTAGAAGGAGGGAGCATAACAAAGATACCCTTGTATATGGTCAGGTATGCCAGGCGGAAGCCAATTCGTAGTATGCTCATACTGCAACATCCCACCAGACCACAAACACCATCAGTGAGTCTAGGGTAGCCATAGTTTCCAGGGGGATTGACTTGCAAAGAAAAGTTATACATCAGATAGTGCATGTAAGTCTTAATTAATAAACATACAAACATTAATAGGCATAGATAAAACATAGAATATGCAGAAAGAGCCACAGTATGTAAAATTTTAGGCACAGCAGCATATATTTCAACATGAGGGTTCACATATTAGATATAGTCTCAGGGGAAGGGGTTCATCATAACCTGTCCGCTGCCTCAGCAGTCACAGGGGGGAGTGCAAGTCTATATCAGAGTGCAGGGCCTATGGGATGAGGTAGGGAGTAGGATTCAGGTAAGATGTAAGGAGCTGAAGGTGTAGTAGGAGAAAAAGAACGGGAAAGAAGCTCCAGTGGGAGGTGGGAAAGACCATGGGGAAGCCGTAGTTGGAGGAAAAGGGATCAGGAAGGAAGGGAAACAGCAAGGATAAAGTTAAGGGCAAGGGAAGTAGGAAGGTGAGCAAGAAGGAGACCACCAAAGGAAGCGGTAGGAAGGGGAAAAAAGAAGGAAGAGAACCCATAGGTAGGGAAGAGATTAAGCGATCACTCCACCAGACTCCAAGGAATTAGTGTGGTACCGTGAAATGAACATATGCTGTCCGTATGATTCCTGTAAGAGTAATAGACAGCCCATAATGAATAGTTAAGAGATGGAGGTTTGTCACTGTGCATGTTACGTGAGGCAGAGTCATTAGAAACCAACAGATAGATGGGCAGGAGAGGAGTGGAGGGCCTGAAGAGGAGGAGATGGGTGAAGTCAACAGGAAAAAAGGGGTTAAAGGAAAGAAAGGGAGGAGAAAACCTATGGTTAGATTAGAATTTGGCTAACATTAGCAGCAACCAGTAAGAGCATAGAGGGGTACCCTGAACTAAATTCCCACATTATGTAGGGCACCAGAAAATACAATAAACAACAACTGTAATCAATCAACAGTTAACACTTAACAAGGATTTCAATCGTTAATATGTGATCAGTCCTCTGGCAATGACAATAATTAAATAACAGTTCCAGGTTTCAGAGGGAGCTGGCCAACCAGGATGAGGTTGAGGCCTGTCCAGGAGGGTCCAGCCCAAAGTCAGAGACAGATTAATAACTGGCTAACATTGGCAGCAGTCAGTAAGAGCATAAAATGGGACTTGAACCAGATATCTGTCATATGTAAGGCGTCTGTAAATACAATGAACAATAAACTGCAAACAATCAACAATTAACCAGGAGTTCAATCATTAGTACATTACCAGTCTTCTGGAGATGTCAATGAGGAAACAACAGTCCCAGGTTTCAAAGATAGCTGGGCAACCAGGTTAGAGCTGAGGTACAACCAGCAAGGGTCCAGCCCTAGGTCAAGGCTAGTTCGGCACTGATAATAAAGAGGTTTACTTTAACGGACTGGACCCTGCCGAGCCCACTCCAGCCTGTCTGGATTCCAGGCCTGGGCCCCTGGTCTCAGCGGTGGGCCCACTCCATGTGGTCGGGGAAGATCACCATCCACATTTCCAGCGGGTAGGTTCCAAACCCTCAGCAGATCTTGAGCTTGTCGTGGGGTCAGAGCTGTGTGTTGGGTCCCATCTTTAGTGATGATCAATTTTGTAGGGTACCCCCACCTATACCGGATTTGGTGTAGGTGTAGGGTTCTGGTGGATTCATTGAAGCTCCTTCTTTGTTGCAGGGTAAAGGAGGATAGATCAGGAAATAATGCAATGTCCTGAAATTGATCATGTAATTGAGGTTGCCTAAGGGTCACTTTCATAAGCCGGTCTTTGGAGGAGTAGTAATGGAGTCTGGCTATGGTGTCCCGAGGTTTATCCATAGGGAGATTTTGTGGTCTGGCAGCTCTATGGATTCTATCAATTCTCACATCATGATCTCCTGAAGGACCTAAGATAGCACTGAACAACGCTTGGGCATATTTTTCTAGCTCCTGAGGGCCCACAGATTCAGGAATTCCACGTATTCTAATATTGTTCCGCCTGGAGCGGTCCTCCAGGTCTGCCAGTTTCGCCTCTAAGGAAGAAGGCAGGAGGAAAGTGCAATTCAATTGCAAGAGCAAACTGAGAATTCAGATAAACAATTACCAAAAATTTTAATTCTGAAGAATACTGTGACAACAAGTATGATTGGTATAAATATTTTGAAAGCCGACCTGGCACACAGACTGGCAGGCAGGAGGAAAATGCAATTCAAGGGCACTAGTAGAATGCAGATTGACACTCAAAACAGTGATGATTGACAATTTTTGCAATACTGTTAAAATAAATATGATTGCTGGCACTAATTGGCTAGTTGGGACTGGCACACAGGCAGGCAGGCAGTAGGAAAATGCAATTCAATGGCACGAGCAAACTGAGGATTCAGAAAAACAATTAGCAAAAATTTAAATTTTTAATTATTAAGAATATTGTGACAACATATATGATTGGTGTAAATATTTTGAAAGTCGGCCTGGCTGGCACACAGGCTGGCAGGCAGGAGAAAAGTGCAATTCAATGGCACGAGCAAACTGAGGATTAGAAACAACAATCCAAAAACTTTTAATTTTAATTAGTAACAATACTGTGACAACAATTATGATTGGTGTAAATAGTTGGCAAGACGGCCTGGCACACAGGCTGGCAGGCAGGAGGTAAATGCAATTCAAGGACACTAGGAGACTGCAGATTGACAGTCAAAACAGTGATGATTGACAATTTTTGCAATACTGTTAAAAGAAATATGATTGCTGGCAATAATTGGCTAGGTGGGCCTGGCACACAGGCTGCAAGGCAGGAGGAAAGTGCAATTCAATGGCACGAGCAAACTGATGATTCAGAACAACAATTACCAAAATTTTTAATTTTTAATTATTAAGAATACTGTGACAACATATATGATTGGTGTAAATATTTTGAAAGTCGGCCTGGCACACAGGCTGGCAGGCAGGAGAAAAGTGCAATTCAATGGCACGAGCAAACTGAGGATTCAGAAAAACAATTACCAAAAATTTTAATTTTTAATTTTTAAGAATACTGTGACAACAAATATGATTGGTGTAAATATTTTGAAAGTCGGCCTGTCACACAGGCTGGCAGGCAGGAGGAAAATGCAATTCAATGGCACAAGGAGACTGAATATTTGCAGTCCCAAAAATTATGATTTTTACTTTTTTATATACTGTTACAAGAATTATGATTGGTGCCACTAATTGGCTAGTTGGGCCTGGAAAACAGGCTGGCAGGCAGGAGGAAAGTGCAATTCAATGGCACGAGCAAACTGAGGATTCAGAACAACAATTACCAAAAATTTAAATTTTTAATTATTAAGAATACTGTGACAACAAATATGATTGGTGTAAATATTTTGAAAGTCGGCCTGGCACACAGGCTGGCAGGCAGGAGAAAAGTGCAATTCAGTGGCACGAGCAATAGGAGGATTAAGAACAACAATCCAAATTTTTTTAATTTTTATTAGTAACAATACTGTGACAACAATTATGATTGGTGTAAATAGTTGGCAAGATGGCCTGGCACACAGGCTGGCAGGCAGGAGGTAAATACAATTAAAGGGCACTAGTAGAATGCAGATTGACACTCAAAACAGTGATGATTGACAATTTTTGCAATACTGTTAAAAGAAATATGATTGCTGGCAATAATTGGCTAGGTAGGCCTGGCACACAGGCTGCAAGGCAGGAGGAAAGTGCAATTCAATGGCACGAGCAAACTGAGGATTCAGAACAACAATTAACAAAAATTTTAATTTTTAATTATTAAGAATACTGTGACAACATATATGATTGGTGTAAATATTTTGATAGTCGGCCTGGTACACAGGCTGGCAGGCAGGAGAAAAGTGCAATTCAATGGCACGAGCAAACAGAGTATTCAGAAAAACAATTACCAAATATTTTAATTTTTTTTTAAATATTTTTTTTTTTTATTGAGGTTATGCAACAATACAAAAAACATCAGACATTAATATACGTGTAACAGTAAATACGCTTCAGTCAATTGTGAATAAACATTTTCGACCATAAAAAGACAATAGAGATCAAAAACGACAAAAATTGCAACAATGTCTGACATCAAATAAGTTTCTCAAACGTCAAGATTTTTATATATATTCGCAAAACTGGCTGACTAGTGAGAAGGCCACTCATGGACCCATTGGCTGCGTAGAAATAAAATAATATATAATAGTCAGATCTGCGGCCGCTATTGGGCCTAAGAGTAGCTTATAGTAAAAATATTATAGGTGGGGGAGGAATTTCAGCGGGTAAGCACCGCTTATTGAATAGGGGGGAGGAGTGGAGGAGCGGAGCCATATAGAAAAGTCTCGAGTATCTAAGGGGCAGGTATAGGGCAGAGTATTAGTGAGAATTCTATGGCATTGAGATGCTTAATGTTTACTGGGGCTTAATTGACAACAGTCAATATGGAGATTTAGGGCAGTCATGCAAGTTTATATAGGATTAGAGGCATATTCTGAATTGAACTAACATTGTTAACCATTGTGTTTATATTACATGTACTGTATATCCCTAGATATCAGCCCCCACGTGTAGAGCATGAATTCAGGCGAGTGGTAAGAATGCTTGACAAATATACAGAAACCGTCTGCCTGCATTTAAATGAGAGACTAACTACACCTTATAATAGGAATAGGACTGCACAAGAGCTTCCTAGGAGCTACAGACATGGGTAATATACAGAAGCAGTATAATATGTGCTTGATGATATATGCAGCCTGACAGCGAATTTAAAATCACATAGTACAGATATCAGGCCAATACATTGTATAGTTTCATACTTACTGTATCACAATACTATGGAACAGAGATATTGACCAATACCCTTGTACAAGAAACTAAAGAGCAGTTGCATTGCTTTTTACATATGGAGAGAAGTTAGGTCAGTTAAAAAATCTTATGTCCTAGTTTTAGGAGCTTAGGCATCTATTCAAGCTCAGTCCCAACTAATTCAATATCTATAGAACCCCCTATTTATCTATGTTAGGAATAAAAGTATATGGGGATAAAGGTGCTGTAGGATGCAGTAGTCTATATTTGTAATGTAAGCCCAATGGGACGTTGGCGGGGGGCAAAAGAAACATATGAAACTTAGGTAAAATCTTTCTCCATAAGACCAAGCTTAGTGAGCTCAATATAAGTGCTGTCTCTCTAATCCCTGGGTCTCACGTTTAAAAAGGAGCTGAGCAAGTGGGATAAATGATATACTAGGGGGAGTGGCACATTAAGATAAGTCTTAAGATAAGTCTCAATGTAATAGCAGTAATAATAAAGAGGCACCTACTGTAGCCTAGCGAACTGTAAAATAGGGGTGATCTGACCGTGGTAAATAAGGTGTCTCTGAGTTTAATGGATGGACTTGAAAGCTAGAAATAAGGAGAGGGTAAATAATGCAAAAGCAACTGTAAAATATTAGGACCTAAAGAATAGTGCCCTGATGTACATACATCTCCAAACAGATAGACAATAAGTGGTAGTAGTGGGGGTAGGGTTACTTAATAACAATCTAAAGAGAGAGCTCCCCAAGTTAAAGGGTAGCAAGATATGCACAATAGAGACACAGTGTAATGAAACATAAACAGAGTATGTGTAGGATATGTCATGGTTAGAGGGGTGCGGTTCAGGCTGATATATCTCATGTACACATCCCTATAACACTCAGATAACAACGCAGCCTCATGTGTGGCTAAGTGAACCCTGTATTGTGTTTATAAGCATAAGTCTGCATTACCCTGTGAGTGGTAGACTAACAAACCATAAGAATAGCAAGGGTATAGTGAAGTGCTATTTCCACAACCAAATAGTATATGTCAATAAGGGGGTGTATTGGCTAGAAACTTAGAGTACTTATCTAGCGGCTAGTGTGTGATAGCATATGAAATGGTAGTACTTAGTTCTTAAATGTATGTAATGTTAGGTAGCAACATTTTCCCTTTATTTTTCCCTATATCTAAATCGGAAAATTGATTAGGGTGGAAAAGGGATAGAGAAAGAGAAAAGAAAACAAAAACAGAAAAAACAATTTCCTGGTACTAGGTCTCCTATTGACCAAACATGTACTGAGACTTCTGCTAAGGTAACAAGCAAAGTGATATGTAAACAACATCGTTGAACTGGTTAAGAAGAGTGCAAATATAACATTAAAAACAATGGGAAAAACATAAGTCTTAACCTATTTAGTCTGATAATTGTAAACTTGCTGGTTTCTGTGTCCTCGCCTAGCCATAGCAAATAAAAGATAAGCTAACGTAGGGAAAAGATTAACCTGATGAATTAAAACCCTCATAACAGATATACGGAAGAACTCTATAAGGAAATAAAATAACTGGCAATTTATAGGTTTTCTCAAAGTAGGGTATGAGAAGGGTATGTTAGGAGTATCCAAATTAGTTAATCTCGTAACAGTCTGCTTATGACAAGTCAAAAGGACATCTGGTTGGGCCCATAGAACTGTCCTGTAACATTAGAGACCTCATCCGATTCCAACTCTTAGGGTACTGGACCCGTAACTGTGAGAGCAGACATGTAGACAAGGAAAAGTCCCAGTCAATAGCCAAATCAGCAAAATTATGTCATATGCATGGTCAGGGGGGTTTTGGCAAGTTGCGCTGAGATAATGGCCGTTGGCGTGGAAAATGTTGCGCAGTTTCAGCCTTCCATGGGGTATCGGAACCGAGAGCTTACCCGTGTGTATGTTAGTGACGAAGGGAGCCGGGTAGGCATGGTTGATAAAGCGATCCATGGGCAACAATCGTTTGCCATCCGGCATAGAAGCAAGAGCATGTGTCTCGGGCGTAATTGCTGCACCAGTGACAGTCGGATAGCCAGCAGAGGTGGAAGCCTCCAAACCGCGGTCAGTAATTTCTCTCTCGGTATGCGCTACAACCTGTCCATACCTCGCTGTTAGGTCAAGTGGTAACTGCTTTAGAGTGGGAAGATCTCTGTTTGGCACTACGGCTCCTTGTTCGGAGGGTATAAGCTGCGCGGCGCTGTTTGCCATGCTGATCTGCTTGATGGAAGCTTGTAAGTCCATGAAGTTATCGTCCATCTTACAAGCCAGATCCAGTACCAGGGAATATAGAGATGCATGTAAACTCTCCATCCTGCAGAATGGAATCTTTAGTTTAGTTGGGTATAAATCTGGAACGGATTCTCCTTCCTTTATTGTCAGGTCTGTTGTAGGCCCCAAAAGCCTGGGTATTTCCCAGCTGATAGAGGCAAGCGAAAGTTCTACCTCTGTGTCAGTTCCCCTAATGCTGCATACAACGTCCTGCAGGTGCTAGACTAGTTTTTTTGGGGCAAATTTCAGAGGATTAGTCCAAAATTCACCGTTATATTTGATAAAATATAGCAGGAGCTCTCTCAAGCACGTCTTCCCTGTTTGGCTGCTGGCTCCGCCCCCCCAAATATTTTAATTTTTAATTTTTAAGAATACTGTGACAACAAATATGATTGGTGTAAATATTTTGAAAGTCGGCCTGGCACACAGGCTGGCAGGCAGGAGAAAAGTGCAATTCAGTGGCACGAGCAATAGGAGGATTAAGAACAACAATCCAATTTTTTTTAATTTTTATTAGTAACAATACTGTGACAACAATTATGATTGGTGTAAATAGTTGGCAAGACGGCCTGGCACACAGGCGGGCAGGCAGGAGGTAAATGCAATTCAAGGACACTAGGAGACTGAGTACTGACAGTCAAAACAGTGATGATTGACAATTTTTGCTATACTGTTCAAAGAAATATGATTGCTGGGAACTATTGGCTAGGTGGGCCTGGCACACAGGCTGCAAGGCAGGAGGAAAGTGCAATTCAATGGCACGAGCAAACTGAGGATTCAGATAAACAATTACCAAAAATTTTAATTATGAAGAATACTGTGACAACAAGTATGATTGGTGTAAATATTTTGAAAGTCAGCCTGGCACACAGGCTGGCAGGCAGGAGGAAAATGCTATTCAATGGCACTAGGAGACTGAATATTTGCAGTCCAAAAAATTATAATTTTTACTTTTTTATATACTGTTACAAGAATTATGATTGGTGCCACTAATTGGCTAGTTGGGCCTGGAAAAAAGGCTGGCAGGCAGGAGGAAAGTGCAATTCAATGGCACGAGCAAACTGAGGATTCAGAAGAATAATTACCAAAAATTTAAATTTTTAATTATTAAGAATACTGTGACAACAAATATGATTGGTGTAAATATTTTTTTTTTTTTTTTTTAATTAAATATATTTTTATTGAGGCAATAACAAAGTCAGGTTTACAAACATTGCAATAAAGATAGTGTCATAGGCAATAATACAAGTCATTAACTTCCCGGAGTTACAAACATTCACTGACTATCAATGAGGCCGGGAAGCGGACCCTCATGCCGCCTCATTTAGAACATTAATAAACAGAATATACAAATGTCAACGATATCAAATAGATCCACTCATGGGATCTGTAGTCTGGTTCTAGCAGGAGACTTAATTTTCACAGTCATAAATGCTCATTGGGATTCACATAGAATATGAAGTGGGTATTATGCATATAGAGTCGTCTAAGATATGTTGGGGATAAGAATATGAACTACTGAGTGTAAACCACCCAATGGACACAGCTTGGGAATGGGGGAAAATTAAGTGGCCCGAAGAACTATTGGCCGAGATGAGTATGAGAGAGGAGTAAAAGAGAAGAAGAAGGGGAAGGGAGGAAAGATAAAAAAAAAAAAAAAAAAACCCCAGAGGGAGGGGAAACGAAGGCGAGAGATTCAGCCGCCTCAGTAGAGCAATCATATAAGTTTCACCACGTACTGCTCTCCAAACTGGAAGTTAACCTAATCATTAGGATCTTTTGACCTCCTGTACTCTTCCCAAGGGAGCCAGATTGAGCAGTAAAGGTCATAACGACCCTCAACCCTCAACGCATACTCTTCCATTTTCTGAATGTAGTCTAGGGAATCCAGGACTGGGTTTAGCAGGACAGGGGTATGCTTTGCCCACTGTCTAGCGATAGTGAGTTTCGCCGTCAGCAGGATAATTACTCCAAGTAGGCGGGATAGTTTTGGGAGGTTCTGTAGTCCAAGGTGGAAAAGCGCCGTTTCGCTAGTGAGAGTGTCAAGAATGCCCAGTTTCTGTAACAGAGCCGCCACCTGGGCCCAGAAACGCCCCAATTTGGGACATTCCCACCAGATGTGCAGATGGGTGCCGCGTCGCTCACAGCCCCTCCAGCAGTCTAATGACCAAGTAGGGTATATTTTATGTAACCTGGTCGGGACCCAATGCCACCGAAGTAGAAGTTTGAGGAAGAGTTCGAACAGATTAGAACATCGAACTGCTGCAGTAACATCTTGGAGGGCGCGTTGCCAACTTCCATCCGGGGTTACCGCCCCCAAATCCCTCTCCCAAGCCACCACCGACTGAGTTTTCATGAAATGAGGTGAATTAAGAAGAGTTCTATAGTGGAACGACAGGGTGCCCCGTAGGGGCTTACCCCCCAGCCACCTCCTTTCCCATTTGGTGAGGATTCGCAAGTTTGACCTCCGGAATCCCCAGGACAGGAGTAGTGATACCAAACGGAGGTATTCAAATTGCAACTCCCGAGGAAAATCTCCCAGCGGGTAAGTGTGAGGAGGAATAGCCAGAGCGTCTCCTCGATATAGATCTGAGAGTAATCTAATCTCCAAGGCCTCCCACTTCCCGGGGTGGGAATCCGGGAGACAGCATAGAAGGGCTCGGATAGAATGTATTGGGGAAGGATGTGGAGCAACCTGTTCAGAGGACCTCAACTCTCTCCAAAGTTTCATACAGGTCTTAATTATGCGATTATGGATTTCTCTCAACACTTCAGCGTGGTCCGGTATCCAGATAAGCTTGGCTAGGGCCACGCCCGCCGGCAGAGATCCCTGCTCTAGCTGAAACCACCCAGAGGAGCACTCTTTGACTCCCCAGGCCGTAATATGTGAGAGCATGGCAGCTTTGTAATATAGAGAGACATTGGGGACTGACAAACCCCCACACCTCTTAGGTTTCTGTAGTTGAGCCAATGGGAGTCTCACATGGCCACCTTTCCATATATACTTTGTAAAAATGGACTGGAAATGGTTGAGCAGGTACGCTGGGACAAGTACCGGAAGACACCTGAAAAAATAGATCAGTTTGGGTAACAAGAGCATTTTCACAGCTGCGACCCTACCCGTCCAGGAAACCTCCATGACCTTCCAACCCGCGACCGTCTGTTGGAATTCCGTGAGGAGGGCTCCATAATTAGCGGTTACTATTCGTTTGGGGTTATGGGAGAGGACAACCCCCAGGTGCTTCAGGCCATCTCTGGACCACCTGAATGGGTACTTCTCTTTCAGCGTGTCTAATGTAGAGTCGGATAAGCCAAGGGCATAGGCCTCAGTTTTAGTGTAGTTAAGTTTGTAATATGTCAGGTTGGCAAACTGTGACAGAATTGTAAATAGTTCAGGGAGTGATTCCTCCGGCTCAGTCAGAAAGATCGTCAAATCGTCCGCAAACAATGCCAGGACTTGCGGAATATCATGTAATACCAGGGGGTGAATAGCAGAGGTCGCCCGAAGCTTGGCGGCCAGAGGTTCCATCATCAGAGCGAATAGAAGTGGGGACAGGGGACACCCCTGTCTCGTACCATTCTCAATCGCAAGAGATCTAGATACGAATCCCAGTCCTCTCACCCTAGCCGAAGGATTTGAGTAAAGAGCCATTACCGCCTTAGTGAAGGGGTGGGGGAAACCCAAGGATCGCAAGACCTCCACCATGTACTCCCACCGGACCCTGTCGAAAGCTTTTTCAGCGTCGAGCGACAGGGTAAAAAGTGGGATCCCAAGAGCATCAGACTCAAAGAAAATGTTCAATAGACGTCTGGTATTGTCCGAGCCCTGACGACCCGGGGTGAACCCCACCTGATCTGGGTGTACCAGAACCGGGAGGATTTTGTTTAATCTGGATGCCAAGATTTTTGCATATAGTTTCACAACCCAATTAATGAGAGATATAGGGCGGTAACTCTCACAGAACTCAGGATTCTTCCCTGGTTTAGGGATGGTTATAATTGACGCCTCTAAAAACTCTCGAGGGAACCTGCCTGCAGCCATTGCTTCCCCAAACGTCCGGGAAAGGAGGGGACTGAGCAGGCCCCCAAATTTTTTATAAAACATGGCATCAAACCCATCAGGCCCTGGAGATTTATGGGTCTTAAGTTTCTTTATCATCGTCGCAATCTCCTCCACCGTGATGGGAGCGGAAAGTAAGTCGAACGCATCCTCAGGGACCCTCGGCAGCTGAAGTTCACGAAGGAACTCGGAAATGGCCTCCACCGGAGCGAAATTCGCGGAGGGGTCTTTGGAGATCTGGTAAAGTTCACTGTAGTAGTCAGCAAAGGCTTCTCCAATTTCATTGGGAGCATAGAATTTTCTATTATTTCTCGTGATGTAAGCTATTGTTAGACATGTGCGGTTCGTTTCGGATTAATTCGGAAATTCGGTAAATTCGGTAAATTCGGAGATTCGGATCGATTCGGATTTCCGAATTAAAATACTTCCGAATCTACCGAATGAATCCGAAATAGCTGCCGTATCTCCGAATAAATCCGAATTAGCTCGTTAAGATTCGGCATTTCCCCATAGGAAACAATGGGAGTTTCGTCTGAAGAAAAACTAACACCGCAGCCCCATTGTTTCCTATGGGGAAACACTAAGTCTGCACCTAACACCCTAACATGTACCCCGAGTCTCTAAACACCCCTAATCTAACACTTATTAACCCCTAATCTGCTGCCTCCGCTATCGCTGACACCTGCATTATTTTATTAACCCCTAATCTGCCGACCCGATATCGCCGCCGCCTACATTATAGCTATTAACCCCTAATCTGCTGTCCCTAACACCGCCGACCCCTACATTATAGTTATTAACCCCTAATCTGCCTCCCCCAACGTCGCCGCAATCTAACTACAAGTATTAACCCCTAATCTGCCGACCGAATATCGCCGCCGCCTACATTATAACTATTAACCCCTAACCTGCTGTCCCTAACACTGCCGACCCCTACATTATAGTTATTAACCCCTAATCTGCCTCCCCCAACGTCGCCGCAATCTAACTACAAGTATTAACCCCTAATCTGCCGACCCGATATCGCCGCCGCCTACATTATAGCTATTAACCCCTAACCTGCTGTCCCTAACACCGCCGACCCCTACATTATAGTTATTAACCCCTAATCTGCCTCCTCCAACGTCGCCGCAATCTAACTACAAGTATTAACCCCTAATCTGCCGACCCGATATCGCCGCCGCCTACATTATAGCTATTAACCCCTAACCTGCTATCCCTAACACCGCCGACCCCTACATTATAGTTATTAACCCCTAATCTGCCTCCCCCCAACGTCGCCGCAATCTAACTACAAGTATTAACCCCTAATCTGCCGACCGCAAATCGCCGCCACTATAATAAATGTATTAACCCCTAAACCGCCGCACTCCCGCCTCGCAAACACTATAATACATTTTATTAACCCCTAATCTGCCCTCCCTAACATCGCCGCCACCTACCTACAATTATTAACCCCTAATCTCCCGCCCCCATCGTCGCCGCTACTATAATAAGGTTATTAACCCCTAAACCTAAATCTAACCCTAACACTAACACCCCCTAACTTAAATATAATTTAAATAAAACGAAATAAGTTTACTATAGTTAAATAAATGAATCCTATTTAAAACTAAAGACTTACCTGTAAAATAAACCCTAAGATAGCTGCAATATAACTAATAGTTACATTGTAGCTATTTTAGCATTTATTTTTATTTTACAGGCAACTTTGTATTTATTTTAACTAGGTACAATAGTTATTAAATAGTTAATAACTATTTAATAACTACCTAGCTAAAATAAATACAAATTTACCTGTAAAATAAATCCTAACCTAAGTTACACTAACACCTAACACTACACTATCATTAAATTAACTAAATAAATGAATCATATTTAAAACAAAATACTTACCTGTAAAATAAACCCTAATATAGCTGCAATATAACTAATAGTTACATTGTAGCTATTTTAGCATTTATATTTATTTTACAGACAACTTTGTATTTATTTTAACTAGGTACAATAGCTATTAAATAGTTAATAACTATTTAATAGCTACCTAGTTAAAATAATTACAAAATTACCTGTAAAATAAATCCTAACCTAAGTTACAATTAAAACTAACACTACACTGTCATTAAATAAATTAACTACAATTATCTACAATTAAATAAACTAAAGTACAAAACCCCCCCACTAAATTACAAAAAAAACAAACACTAAATTTCAAAAAATAAAAAAATATTACAAGAATTTTAAACTAATTACACCTAATCTAAGCCCCCTAATAAAATAACAAAGCCCCCCAAAATAAAAAAAAATGCCCTACCCTATACTAAATTACAAAAGTTAACAGCTCTATTACCTTACCAGCCCTGAACAGGGCCCTTTGCGGGGCATGCCCCAAAGAAAACAGCTCTTTTGCCTGTAAAAAAAAAACACAATCCCCCCCCCACATTACAACCCACCACCCACATACCCCTACTCTAACCCAAACCCCCCTTAAATAAACCTAACACTACCCCCCTGAAGATCTCCCTACCTTGAGTCGTGTTCACCCAGCCGGGCCGAAGTCTTCATCCGATGGGGCAGAAGAGTACATCCAGACCGGCAGAAGTCTTCATCCAAGCGGGGCAAGAAGAGGTCTTCCATCCATCATACAAGTACCAAAATACAAACAAACACTAAATTACCAAAAATAATAAAATATTACAATAATTTTAAACTAATTACACCTAATCTAAGCCCCCTACTAGCTATTAATATAGCTTCAATATAACTAATAGTTACATTGTAGCTATTTTAGGATTTATATGTATTTTACAGGCAACTTTGTATTTATTTTAACTAGGTACAATAGTTATTAAATAGTTAATAACTATTTAATAACTACCTAGCTAAAATAAATACAAATTTACCTGTAAAATAAATCATAACCTAAGTTACAATTACACCTAACACTACACTATCATTAAATTAACTAAATAAATGAATCCTATATAAAACTAAAGACTTACCTGTAAAATAAACCCTAATATAGCTGCAATATAACTAATAGTTACATTGTAGCTATTTTAGCATTTATATTTATTGTACAGGCAACTTTGTATTCATTTTAACTAGGTTCAATAGCTATTAAATAGATATTGACTATTTAATAGCTACCTAGTTAAAATAATTACAAAATTACCTGTAAAATAAATCCTAACCTAAGTTACAATTAAACCTAACACTACACTATCATTAAATAAATTAACTACAAGTACCTACAATTAAATGCAATTAAAAAAACTAAACTAAAGTACAAACCCCCCCCCACTAAATTACAAAAAATAAAAAAATATTACAAGAATTTTAAACTAATTACACCTAATCTAAGCCCCCTAATAAAATAACAAAGCCCCCCAAAATAAAAAAAAATGCCCTAACCTATACTAAATTACAAAAGTTAACAGCTCTATTACCTTACCAGCCCTGAACAGGGCCCTTTGCGGGGCATGCCCCAAAGAAAACAGCTCTTTTGCCTGTAAAAAAAAAACACAATCCCTCCCCCCACATTACAACCCACCACCCACATACCCCTACTCTAACCCAAACCCCCCTTAAATAAACCTAACACTACCCCCCTGAAGATCTCCCTACCTTGAGTCGTGTTCACCCAGCCGGGCCGAAGTCTTCATCCGATGGGGCAGAAGAGGACATCCAGACCGGCAGAAGTCTTCATCCAAGCGGGGCAAGAAGAGGTCTTCCATCCATCAGAAAAGTACAAAAAAACAAACAAACACTAAATTAGCAAAAATAATAAAATATTACAATAATTTTAAACTAATTACACCTAATCTAAGCCCCATACTAGCTATTAATATAGCTACAATATAACTAATAGTTACATTGTAGCTATTTTAGGATTTATATTTATTTTACAGGCAACTTTGTATTTATTTTAACTAGGTACAATAGCTATTAAATAGTTAATAACTACCTAGCTAAAATAAATACAAATTTACCTGTAAAATAAACCCTAACCTAAGTTACAATTACACCTAACACTACACTGTCATTAAATTAACTAAATAAATTAATCCTATATAAAACTAAATACTTACCTGTAAAATAAACCCTAATATAGCTACAATATAACTAATAGTTACATTGTAGCTATTTTAGCATTTATATTTATTTTACAGGCAACTTTGTATTTATTTTAACTAGGTACAATAGCTATTAAATAGATATTGACTATTTAATAGCTACCTAGTTAAAATAATTACAAAATTACCTGTAAAATAAATCCTAATCTAAGTTACTATTAAACCTAACACTACACTATCATTAAATAAATTAACTACAAGTACCTACAATTAAATACAATGAAATAAACTAAACTAAAGTACAAAAA
The DNA here is from genome assembly GCF_027579735.1 of Bombina bombina. Lineage (NCBI taxonomy): Eukaryota > Metazoa > Chordata > Amphibia > Anura > Bombinatoridae > Bombina > Bombina bombina. The sequence continues at coordinate 1,181,093,567 of NC_069501.1, read as the reverse complement.
AAACAAACACTAAATTACAAAAAATAAAAAAAATTACAAGAATTTTAAACTAATTACACCTAATCTAAGCCCCCTAATAAAATAACAAAGCCCCCCAAAATAAAAAAATGCCCTACCCTATACTAAATTACAAAAGTAATCAGCTCTATTACCTTACCAGCCCTTAAAAGGGCCTTTTGCGGGGGCATGCCCCAAAGAAAACAGCTCTTTTGCCTGTAAAAAAAACACAATCCCCCCCCCCACATTACAACCCACCACCCACATACCCCTACTCTAACCCAAACCCCCCTTAAATAAACCTAACACTACCCCCCTGAAGATCTCTCTACCGTGTCTTCACCCAGCCGGGCCGAAGTCTTCATCCGATGGGGCAGAAGAGGACATCCAGACCGGCAGAAGTCTTCATCCAAGCGGGGCAAGAAGAGGTCTTCCATCCATCAGAAGTCTTGATCCAGGCGGCATCTTCTCTGTTCATCCATCCGGAGCGGAGCGGCAGCATCCTGAAGACATCCCACGCAGAGCATCCTCTTCTTTCTTGATCCGACGACTAGGTGACTGTACCTTTAAGTGACGTCATCCAAGATGGCGTCCCTTGAATTCCGATTGGCTGATAGGATTCTATCAGCCAATCGGAATTAAGGTAGGAAAAATCTGATTGGCTGATTTAATCAGCCAATCAGATTCAAGTTCAATCCGATTGGCTGATGGAATCAGCCAATCAGATTGACCTCGCATTCTATTGGCTGTTCCGATCAGCCAATAGAATGCGAGCTCAATCTGATTGGCTGATTGGATCAGCCAATCGGATTGAACTTGAATCTGATTGGCTGATTGAATCAGCCAATCAGATTTTTCCTACCTTAATTCCGATTGGCTGATAGAATCCTATCAGCCAATCGGAATTCAAGGGACGCCATCTTGGATGACGTCACTTAAAGGTACAGTCACCTAGTCGTCGGATCAAGAAAGAAGAGGATGCTCTGCGTGGGATGTCTTCAGGATGCTGCCGCTCCGCTCCGGATGGATGAACAGAGAAGATGCCGCCTGGATCAAGACTTCTGATGGATGGAAGACCTCTTCTTGCCCCGCTTGGATGAAGACTTCTGCCGGTCTGGATGTCCTCTTCTGCCCGATCGGATGAAGACTTCGGCCCGCTGGGTGAAGACACGGTAGAGAGATCTTCAGGGGGTTAGTGTTAGGTTTATTTAAGGGGGGTTTGGGTTAGAGTAGGGGTATGTGGGTGGTGGGTTGTAATGTGGGGGGGGTATTGTGTTTTTTTTTACAGGCAAAAGAGCTGTTTTCTTTGGGGCATGCCCCCGCAAAAGGCCCTGTTCAGGGCTGGTAAGGTAATAGAGCTGTTAACTTTTGTAATTTAGTATAGGGTAGGGCATTTTTTTATTTTGGGGGGCTTTGTTATTTTATTAGGGGGCTTAGATTAGGTGTAATTAGTTTAAAATTCTTGTGATATTTTTTTATTTTTTGTAATTTAGTGGGGGGGGGGTTGTACTTTAGTTTAGTTTTTTAATTGTATTTAATTGTAGGTACTTGTAGTTAATTTATTTAATGATAGTGTAGTGTTAGGTTTAATTGTAACTTAGGTTAGGATTTATTTTACAGGTAATTTTGTAATTATTTTAACTAGGTAGCTATTAAACAGTAAATATCTATTTAATAGCTATTGTACCTAGTTAAAATAAATACAAAGTTGCCTGTACAATAAATATAAATGCTAAAATAGCTACAATGTAACTATTAGTTATATTGCAGCTATATTAGGGTTTATTTTACAGGTAAGTCTTTAGTTTTATATAGGATTCATTTATTTAGTTAATTTAATGATAGTGTAGTGTTAGGTGTAATTGTAACTTAGGTTATGATTTATTTTACAGGTAAATTTGTATTTATTTTAGCTAGGTAGTTATTAAATAGTTATTAACTATTTAATAGCTATTGTACCTAGTTAAAATAAATACAAAGTTGCCTGTAAAATAAATATAAATCCTAAAATAGCTACAATGTAACTATTAGTTATATTGAAGCTATATTAATAGCTAGTAGGGGGCTTAGATTAGGTGTAATTAGTTTAAAATTATTGTAATATTTTATTATTTTTTGTAATTTAGTGTTTGTTTGTATTTTGGTACTTGTATAATGGATGGAAGACCTCTTCTTGCCCAGCTTGGATGAAGACTTCTGCCGGTCTGGATGTCCTCTTCTGCCCCATCGGATGAAGACTTCGGCCCGGCTGGGTGAACACGACTCAAGGTAGGGAGATCTTCAGGGGGGTAGTGTTAGGTTTATTTAAGGGGGGTTTGGGTTAGAGTAGGGGTATGTGGGTGGTGGGTTGTAATGTGGGGGGGGGATTGTGTTTTTTTTTTACAGGCAAAAGAGCTGTTTTCTTTGGGGCATGCCCCGCAAAGGGCCCTGTTCAGGGCTGGTAAGGTAATAGAGCTGTTAACTTTTGTAATTTAGTATAGGGTAGGGCATTTTTTTTATTTTGGGGGGCTTTGTTATTTTATTAGGGGGCTTAGATTAGGTGTAATTAGTTTAAAATTCTTGTAATATTTTTTTATTTTTTGTAATTTAGTGTTTGTTTTTTTTTGTAATTTAGTGGGGGGGTTTTGTACTTTAGTTTATTTAATTGTAGATAATTGTAGGTACTTGTAGTTAATTTATTTAATGACAGTGTAGTGTTAGGTTTAATTGTAACTTAGGTTAGGATTTATTTTACAGGTAATTTTGTAATTATTTTAACTAGGTAGCTATTAATTAGTCAATAACTATTTAATAGCTTTTGTACCTAGTTAAAATAAATACAAAGTTGCCTGTAAAATAAATATAAATGCTAAAATAGCTACAATGTAACTATTAGTTATATTGCAGCTATATTAGGGTTTATTTTACAGGTAAGTATTTTGTTTTAAATATGATTCATTTATTTAGTTAATTTAATGATAGTGTAGTGTTAGGTGTTAGTGTAACTTAGGTTAGGATTTATTTTACAGGTAAATTTGTATTTATTTTAGCTAGGTAGTTATTAAATAGTTAATAACTATTTAATAACTATTGTACCTAGTTAAAATAAATACAAAGTTGCCTGTAAAATAAAAATAAATCCTAAAATAGCTACAATGTAACTATTAGTTATATTGCAGCTATCTTAGGGTTTATTTTACAGGTAAGTCTTTAGTTTTAAATAGGATTCATTTATTTAACTATAGTAAACTTATTTCGTTTTATTTAAATTATATTTAAGTTAGGGGGTGTTAGTGTTAGGGTTAGATTTAGGTTTAGGGGTTAATAACCTTATTATAGTAGCGGCGACGTTGGGAGCGGGAGATTAGGGGTTAATAATTGTAGGTAGGTGGCGGCGATGTTAGGGAGGGCAGATTAGGGGTTAATAAAATGTATTATAGTGTTTGCGAGGCGGGAGTGCGGCGGTTTAGGGGTTAATACATTTATTATAGTGGCGGCGATTTGCGGTCGGCAGATTAGGGGTTAATACTTGTAGTTAGATTGCGGCGACGTTGGGGGGAGGCAGATTAGGGGTTAATAACTATAATGTAGGGGTCGGCGGTGTTAGGGACAGCAGGTTAGGGGTTAATAGCTATAATGTAGGCGGCGGCGATATTCGGTCGGCAGATTAGGGGTTAATACTTGTAGTTAGATTGCGGCAACGTTGGGGGAGGCAGATTAGGGGTTAATAACTATAATGTAGGGGTCGGCGGTGTTAGGGACAGCAGATTAGGGGTTAATAGCTATAATGTAGGCGGCGGCGATATCGGGTCGGCAGATTAGGGGTTAATACTTGTAGTTAGATTGCGGCAACGTTGGGGGAGGCAGATTAGGGGTTAATAACTATAATGTAGGGGTCGGCGGTGTTAGGGACAGCAGATTAGGGGTTAATAGCTATAATGTAGGCGGCGGCGATATCCGATCGGCAGATTAGGGGTTAAATAATGTTATTATAGGGTTTGCGATGTGGGGGGGCCTCGGTTTAGTGGTTCATAGGTAGTTTATGGGTGTTAGTGACTTAGTGTACTAAAAACATACCGAATTTCGGAACGGAATAGAACCGAATTCAGCCGAATCCGAATAAATCCGAAACGAATTTATTCGGATCCGAATAAATCCGAAACGAATTTATTCAAATTTTGCCGAATCAGATTCGATCCGAAACGAAATTCTAAAAGTCCGAATCGATCCGAACCGAAAACGAACCGAATTTTTTAGCGGTGCACATGTCTAGCTATTGTACTCAGAAGAGTTCTCTGTCGGAGTTTATGGGTCAGGAGCCTGTCCGCCCTGTCTCCTTTGTGGTAGTACTTCTGCTTCAGATAGTAGAGCCCTCTCTGGACCCTTTCCAGTTCCCGGGCCTCTATCTGTTTTTTAAGAGCCTGAACTTTCCTTATCAAGGAGTCCGATCTAGATCCTCTGAGCCGATTTCTGGAGAGAGTGTAGTCATGATATAGGTGAGCTAAGCTAGCTCCTCTGAGCCTTTTGGATTCCGACGCCCTTTGGAGAAAGAGTCCGCGGAGGTAGGCCTTAAGCGTCGCCCATAGAGTTAGCGCTGATATGGATCCAGTGTCATTGACACAGAGGAATTCCTCAATTTTCCGCTGCCAGAAGGGAATCTGCGGATCCGCAAGAAGATATTCCGGGAGACGCCAGGAGCATCCGCCGCTCCCGGAGGGAGAGAAAACAACGATCACAACCACTGCGTCATGGTCCGACCACGCGCAAGGCACGATCCTCGCCTCCGCCACTATTTGAAGGGTCCTCGAGTGACAAAAGACGTAATCGAGCCTCGAGAAAGACCGGGAGGAGGCCGAATAGTAAGTATAATCATCCACGTCAGGGTGCAAAGCTCTCCAGACGTCATGATACGAATATTGAGTTACGGCATTCCTAAAGAGATTAGAGTAGTGTTCCTCTCAACGCTGAGGATGGTTTCCTCTCTGTGACTTTCTGTCCCTGCTCGGGTCCCAGACCAGGTTACAGTCTCCGCCTATGATAACCTGCCCCTCCCCCAGTCGGTTAACCTTTCCTAGAAGGTGGTTGAGGAATCTGGTCTGATTGACATTAGGAGAGTACAGAGCTACCAAGGTAAGCAAAACATTATCCAGCCGACAGACACAGATTATATATCTGCCCGAGGGGTCCGACTCCAGGTGTACAGGCTCATAGGAGACTTGCCTACCAATTAGAATAGTAACTCCCCTGGCCTTTTTGTGGAAGGTTGAGGATAAGCAGATTGGGAAGTCCCTAGGGCGGAACATGGCTGCCCTCGGTCCCGTCCAGTGAGTTTCCTGAATGTACACGACATCTAGTCGTTGAGTTTTTAAGAATTTGAGAAGAAAGCTCCGTTTAGTAGGGGAGTTGAGACCCCGAACGTTTAGCGTGGCAAATCTCATAGTTTAGTTGGGAAAAAAAAAAAAGGGGGGGGGGGGGGGGAAAGAAGGAAGATAGTGAGAGGGGTAGTGGGGAGTAATCAAGATAAGAGAGGGTATAGGAAAAGAACACTGTAGTATGTTACGTTCTTCGGACTGGGCAGAGACTGCTTCACTCTGCCAAATAAGGGGTACGGAGGATCGAGTTGCATATCCCTAACCGTACCGGATAGATTAGTCCCCGGTTGGGGGGAAAGGAAAGTGAGTGAAGAAGGGGGTCCAAAGGGCTCCCCTCCACCACCGGTGCGCAGTGTGTGAGTATCTAACTATTTGTTAAAGGAGCTGTGGCCAGGTAGACTAGAGGGTCAATGTAGGGAGGGAAAGGGAGCAAAAGAGTATGGGGAAGGGTTGGAACAAAGGGTGTTAGGCAAAGAGGGTGTAGTGGACAGTCCTGTGCTATGTCTTTGTTTCATGTCATGCTGGGTATATATCTGGTAAAATTGAACATACAATTGTGATTCCCAATAGCAAGCCTAAAATTAGAAGGTAAACTATACTCCTAGAAGGAGGGAGCATAACAAAGATACCCTTGTATATGGTCAGGTATGCCAGGCGGAAGCCAATTCGTAGTATGCTCATACTGCAACATCCCACCAGACCACAAACACCATCAGTGAGTCTAGGGTAGCCATAGTTTCCAGGGGGATTGACTTGCAAAGAAAAGTTATACATCAGATAGTGCATGTAAGTCTTAATTAATAAACATACAAACATTAATAGGCATAGATAAAACATAGAATATGCAGAAAGAGCCACAGTATGTAAAATTTTAGGCACAGCAGCATATATTTCAACATGAGGGTTCACATATTAGATATAGTCTCAGGGGAAGGGGTTCATCATAACCTGTCCACTGCCTCAGCAGTCACAGGGGGGAGCGCAAGTCTATATCAGAGTGCAGGGCCTATGGGATGAGGTAGGGAGTAGGATTCAGGTAAGATGTAAGGAGCTGAAGGTGTAGTAGGAGAAAAAGAACGGGAAAGAAGCTCCAGTGGGAGGTGGGAAAGACCATGGGGAAGCCGTAGTTGGAGGAAAAGGGATCAGGAAGGAAGGGAAACAGCAAGGATAAAGTTAAGGGCAAGGGAAGTAGGAAGGTGAGCAAGAAGGAGACCACCAAAGGAAGCGGTAGGAAGGGGAAAAAAGAAGGAAGAGAACCCATAGGTAGGGAAGAGATTAAGCGATCACTCCACCAGACTCCAAGGAATTAGTGTGGTACCGTGAAATGAACATATGCTGTCCGTATGATTCCTGTAAGAGTAATAGACAGCCCATAATGAATAGTTAAGAGATGGAGGTTTGTCACTGTGCATGTTACGTGAGGCAGAGTCATTAGAAACCAACAGATAGATGGGCAGGAGAGGAGTGGAGGGCCTGAAGAGGAGGAGATGGGTGAAGTCAACAGGAAAAAAGGGGTTAAAGGAAAGAAAGGGAGGAGAAAACCTATGGTTAGATTAGAATTTGGCTAACATTAGCAGCAACCAGTAAGAGCATAGAGGGGTACCCTGAACTAAATTCCCACATTATGTAGGGCACCAGAAAATACAATAAACAACAACTGTAATCAATCAACAGTTAACACTTAACAAGGATTTCAATCGTTAATATGTGATCAGTCCTCTGGCAATGACAATAATTAAATAACAGTTCCAGGTTTCAGAGGGAGCTGGCCAACCAGGATGAGGTTGAGGCCTGTCCAGGAGGGTCCAGCCCAAAGTCAGAGACAGATTAATAACTGGCTAACATTGGCAGCAGTCAGTAAGAGCATAAAATGGGACTTGAACCAGATATCTGTCATATGTAAGGCGTCTGTAAATACAATGAACAATAAACTGCAAACAATCAACAATTAACCAGGAGTTCAATCATTAGTACATTACCAGTCTTCTGGAGATGTCAATGAGGAAACAACAGTCCCAGGTTTCAGAGATAGCTGGGCAACCAGGTTAGAGCTGAGGTACAACCAGCAAGGGTCCAGCCCTAGGTCAAGGCTAGTTCGGCACTGATAATAAAGAGGTTTACTTTAACGGACTGGACCCTGCCGAGCCCACTCCAGCCTGTCTGGATTCCAGGCCTGGGCCCCTGGTCTCAGCGGTGGGCCCACTCCATGTGGGCGGGGAAGATCACCATCCACATTTCCAGCGGGTAGGTTCCAAACCCTTAGCAGATCTTGAGCTTGTCGTGGGGTCAGAGCTGTGTGTTGGGTCCCATCTTTATTGATGATCAATTTTGTAGGGTACCCCCACCTATACCGGATTTGGTGTAGGTGTAGGGTTCTGGTGGATTCATTGAATCTCCTTCTTTGTTGCAGGGTAAAGGAGGATAGATCAGGAAATAATGCAATGTCCTGAAATTGATCATGTAATTGAGGTTGCCTAAGGGTCACTTTCATAAGCCGGTCTTTGGAGGAGTAGTAATGGAGTCTGGCTATGGTGTCCCGAGGTTTATCCATAGGGAGATTTTGTGGTCTGGCAACTCTATGGATTCTATCAATTCTCACATCATGATCTCCTGAAGGACCTAAGATAGCACTGAACAACGCTTGGGCATATTTTTCTAGCTCCTGAGGGCCCACAGATTCAGGAATTCCAAGTATTCTAATATTGTTCCGCCTGGAGCGGTCCTCCAGGTCTGCCAGTTTCGCCTCTAAGGAAGATACCTGATCTGCCAGGTTTTGAGTATAGCTAACCCAATTCGTGTGATCTACTAGCAAATCTTCTTGTTTCCGTTCAATTATATCAGTTCTCTCATTGACTGTAACAATGTCTTTCCGTAGATCGTCAAAAGACCTCTCAAGCTTGTCAAATCTTTTTGCAAAAGATTGGGTTTGTTGATCTAGTAACAATTTGATAGAGTCAATGGTGACCGCTTCAGACTGTATGCGAGATGGTGGTGAGCTCCTCACACTGGCCCTCTCCTCAGATAAAGAAGGAGATAACGATCTATCATCATCCGAGATGTCTGGGAGGGGATCTTGGATAGGCTGAAAATTAGATTGTTGGGACATTATGTAGCAAGATCTCTGACTGCAAGTGAGTTGGGAGACAGAGACCTTTTAAAAGGGGAGAGCAGAAGCAGTCTCTTAGGTGGGGGGGCTCAGTAGGCACAGCTGTTTCACACCGGTGGGGAGGGGTGCCGCAGAGCTTAGCACCTCATTGCCAGATTGGAGAGACTAGTTAGAAAGAAAATGGCAGGAGTGACTGCAGTTGTAGTTGTGAATATAAACCTGTCCAGCTGGGATATGTGTGATGACTAGCTCTTAGAGACAAAATTCCAATATAAGAGGTGTCTCTCCCCAGGGGAAAGTGCCACCACTGGGCTTAGCCGGAAAAGGGAACTGGGGTATGACCTGCTCTAGGCTGGAGTAGGAAAGGAGGGGGAGAGACACAGTTTTTCTATCTTTCCCTGTGCAGCTGATTGGCTTAGGAGTTGCAGTGTTAGGAGGAGTCAGGGATGGTGATGGAATTTGTAATAGTGTTATTAATCTCTTATATCTTTAGAGAGATTTCTGAGCCAGACAGGACAGAGCTCACGTCATCATCAGTTAAAGTGTGGCTGTTGCTGGTATTTTTAATGGGAGGCCAGAGTTCAAATATTGTATCCCATCAAACAGTGATATGCAAGTAAATGCAAGTGGCCAGGTGGCAGGCAGGTATAGTTTAACAAGGTACTGTTAGCAGAGAGTCCCAGCAGTTTAGTAATGAGTGTCTATTTAAACAGGTATTTTGTACCCCTGAGCTGTGGGCTGCGATAGCTCAGTGGACTTGTGGTCAGATTTAAGAGTTAGCAATCCTTTCTCCTGCAGCCCAGACTTGCCAGGTCACAAGTAACTTATATAATAAGACAGGCAGATATGGCTCATTTAGCATGTGCACCGGAGCGAAGTCTGGCCCTCCGGCGCACAGTGGCCTGCAAGTGTTCCCCCTTAAGATGAGCTGAAAGTGCTCACTGCGTGTTATAATGTCTGTGGGGGTCGTGTTCCGAAGGCCTACTGCCTTAACGCTTACCGGTGCCCAGTGACCACTTGTTCCCTTTCACTTTGTCACAGCCTGATGACGTCAGTAGCTAATGGCGATCTTTCGCGCCTTTTCGCCGACCGGGCCAGTTCTTCTCTAGGAAGTTGCGGTAACGCTCCTCTGCAGGTAGGTGTCCGGGGGGGTACCTCCAAGTACCCGTTGCAGGGAATTGTGATGTAGGTAGCTAGGATTGCTCCTTAGGATCACCCTGGGTTTAATATTGCCCGGTCTTGCAGGGCGTGAAATGCTGTCAAAAGCAAGGCGGCAGGGGTCCCAACCGCAAACGAGTAGTTAGGAGTCCCTCCAAGGCGAGATAATCAGGGAAGTTGAGTTGAGAAAACGGTCTTTTAAAAACAGATTTTACTAGTACTTTTCAGGAGCTCTATGCAGACACGTCTACTCTGTTCACAGGCTAGCTCCGCCCCCCTGGTGTAAATATTTTGAAAGTCGGCCTGGCACACAGGCTGGCAGGCAGGAGAAAAGTGCAATTCAGTGGCACGAGCAATAGGAGGATTAAGAACAACAATCCAAATTTTTTTAATTTTTATTAGTAACAATACTGTGACAACAATTATGATTGGTGTAAATAGTTGGCAAGATGGCCTGGCACACAGGCTGGCAGGCAGGAGGTAAATGCAATTCAAGGACACTAGGAGACTGAATACTGACAGTCAAAACAGTGATGATTGACAATTTTTGCAATACTGTTAAAAGAAATATGATTGCTGGCAATAATTGGGTAGGTGAGCCTGGCACACAGGCTGCAAGGCAGGAGGAAAGTGCAATTCAATGGCACAAGCAAACTGAGGATTCAGAACAACTCTTACCAAAAATTTAATTTTTTAATTATTAAGAATACTGTGACAACAAATATGATTGGTGTAAATATTTTGAAAGTCGGCCAGGCACACAGGCTGGCAGGCAGGAGAAAAGTGCAATTCTATGGCACAAGCAAACTGAGGATTAAGAAAAATCAAAATAATTTTATGTTTAATTAGTAACAATACTGTGACAACAATTATGATTGGTGTAAATAGTTGGCAAGACGGCCTGGCACACAGGCTGGCAGCCAGGAGGTAAATGCAATTCAAGGACACTAGGAGACTGAGTACTGACAGTCAAAACAGTGATGATTGACAATTTTTGCAATACTGTTCAAAGAAATATGATTACTGGGAATAATTGGCTAGGTGGGCCTTGCACACAGGCTGCAAGGCAGGAGGAAAATGCAATTCAATGGCAAGAGCAAACTGAGAATTCAGAAAAACAATTACCAAAAATTTTAATTCTGAAGAATACTGTGACAACAAGTATGATTGGTATAAATATTTTGAAAGCAGACCTGGCACACAGGCTGGCAGGCAGGAGGAAAATGCAATTCAAGGGCACTAGGAGACTGAATATTTGCAGTCCAAAAAATTATAATTTTTAATTTTTTATATACTGTTACAAGAATTATGATTGGTGCCACTAATTGGCTAGTTGGGCCTTGAAAAAAGGCTGGCAGGCAGGAGGAAAGTATAATTCTATGGCACGAGCAAACTGAGGATTCAGAACAACAATTACCAAAAATTTTAATTTTTAATTATTAAGAATACTGTGACAACAAATATGATTGGTGTAAATATTTTGAAAGTCAGCCTGGCACACAGGCTGGCAGGCAGGAGAAAAGTGCAATTCAGTGGCACGAGCAATAGGAGGATTAAGAACAACAATCCAAACATTTTTAATTTTTATTAGTAACAATACTGTGACAACTATTATGATTGGTGTAAATAGTTGGCAAGACGGCCTGGCACACAGGCTGGCAGGCAGGAGGTAAATGCAATTCAAGGACACTAGGAGACTGAATACTGACAGTCAAAACAGTGATGATTGAGAATTTTTGCAATACTGTTAAAAGAAATATGATTGCTGGCAATAATTGGTTAGGTGGGCCTGGCACACAGGCTGCAAGGCAGGAGGAAAGTGCAATTCAATGGCACGAGCAAACTGAGGATTCAGAACAACAATTACCAAAATTTTTTAATTTTTAATTATTAAAAATACTGTGACAACAAATATGATTGGTGTAAATATTTTGAAAGTCGGCCTGGCACACAGGCTGGCAGGCAGGAGGAAAATGCAATTCAATGGCACTAGGAGATTTTTTAATTTTTTGATACTGTTACAAGAATTATGATTGGTGCCACTAATTGGCTAGTTGGGTCTGGAAAACACGCTGGCAGGCAGGAGGAAAGTGCAATGCAATGGCATGAGCAAACTGATGAATCACAAGCAATCAATTTGGAATTTTAAAGATTAACAATACTTTTACAACAACTAGAATTGGTGGCACTAATTAGCTAGTTTGTGACTGGCACACAGGCTGGCAGGCAGGAGGAAACTGCAATTCAATGGCACTAGTAGACTGAATATTTGCACTCCAAACAATTATGAATTTTAATTTTTTTGATACTGTTACAAGAATTATGATTGGTGCCACTAATTGGCTAGTTGGGCCTGGCACACAGGCTGGCAGATATGAGTCGTGGATGGTAGGTAGGGCAGCAATTTAACACAGTATGCTGTGTAAGTGACAAAAACACAGGCCTGATAGAAAATTAAGCTAGATTACACTAGCAAAATATTTTAAAATTTTAGATTTTAATATTAAAATAATGTTAAGAAGTGCAATGCACATATGATTGGTCGCACTGGCTGGCTGCTATGTAGGGCAGCAATTAACAACAGTATGCTGTGTAAGTCAGATAGACAGTTAGACACAGGCCTGATAGAAAATAAAAATAGATTACACTAGCATAATGATATAAATACTTTTTTTTGGCAATTTAAAGAAAAAGGTTAAGCACATACATATGAGTCGTGGCTGATAGCCTTGGAAGGGCAGCTATTAAAACAGTAGGAACTGTAAGTCAGATAAACACACACGCCTGATAGAAAATACTATTAGATTACACTAGAAAAATTATTTAAATTATTTTTATGGGGGGGAAATTAAAAAAAGGTTAAACACATATGAGTCGTTGCTCATAGACTAGGGAGGGCAGCAAGTAAACACAGTAGGCTCTGTATGTCAGCAAAACACACAGGCCTGATAGGAAATTATACTAGATTACACTATCAAAAAAATGTAAACTTTTTTTTTTATAGTTAAATTAAGGTGAAGAAGATATGAGTTGTGGCTGCCTGGCACAGACCAATTAACCAAAAGACTGGAAAAAAAATTAGGTATATTAATGCTGTTGAGCCTGACAGACACAGGCCTGATAGAAAATGTAATTAGATTACACTAGCAAAATATTTTTTTTTTTTTTAATTTAAAATAATGTTATAAACGGATATTAACACTGGTGGCTGGCACAGAGCAATGAACCCGAGTATATGCTGTATGACACAAGCCTGATAGAAAAAAAATTACACTAGCAAAATAATTAAAATTTTTGGTTAGTTAAATTTAAACTAATGTTGTTAGGGAGATATCAGTGGTGGCATTAATCACAGCATATGCTGTGAGCCTTAAACACACAGGCTGAAAGCCAGGCAAATGCTAATAAAAAAAATACGGAAAAAAAAACAAAAAACGGCACGAAATATAGCCCTAAAAAGGGCTTTTTGGGGTGCTGTCCTTGCAGCAGAGATGAGTGGAGTCCTTCTGGACTGTAGTGGACACGAAATACACTAGCCTAGCTATGTTTTTCCTATTAATGTCAGGAGCAAAAACACAACACGTCCTCTCATTAAGAAAGCAAGGTCGTTATGAGTCTAAAATGGCGGATTCCGAGTAGCTGGGAGGGTCTGTGAGGGAGTGTCTGATGTTGATTGGCTCTAATGTGTCAGACGGCTGTGACATACAGGGTCAAAGTTTCCTCAATGATGACAAATAGGGGCGAATCGAACATCGACATGTGTTCGCCCGCAGACGCGAACGCGAACAAGCTATGTTCGCTGGGAACCGTTCTCGGGTGAACAGTTCGGGACACCACTACTGTGCAATACAAAATATTGTCAGCTTGCTTGCTTGCAGTATAAATATATACACACATGCCCACACACACACACTATATATATATATATATATATATATATATATATATATATATATGTATATACACACATACATACATAAACTATAAGCAAGCTGGCTGACAATATTTTGTATTGCATGGTAGCACAGCTTTAGTTTAAATTTCCAAACTGTTTAAAGTGATGGTAAATACTTGCTATAAATAAAGAGGAATGTCAGTCCTGAAGTATAAAAACTTCATGCTGAAAGTACCTTTATTTGCCCGTAAGTTTATGCCGGCTGAGCGCCTTCGACTGCCTACTGCAAAACTATATATTTTTTTAATGATGTGCCAATAGTCGTGCTAGCCATCTGCATTATGTTAATGTAAATACATATCTATACCTATATATCTATAGGAATAGATATATAAGTATATTTACAGAATATATATAAGTATATATACAGAGTATTTATATATATATATATATATATACTGTATATATATATATATATATATATATATATATATACTGTATATATAACAAAAAAATCCTCAAGATAGGTGCACTCTCACAAACCAGTCAATTTATGCCAGGGTGCTATAATAATTTCATATAAAAGTAGTAGAAGTCAGCACTCTCTGGACTTGAAGCAAAGTGAACAATCCTTGTTTATTGCATAAAAGTGATGCCTCGGGCATTCATCCCTTCCTCATAAAAAAAAACTTTTTTTGGTCTGATAAAGGGATGAGTTTTCAATTACACATTCGCCTAGATTTAGAGTTCTGCGTTAGCCGTCAAAAGCAGCGTTAAGGGCTCCTAACGCTGCTTTTTACCGCCCGCTGGTATTTAGAGTCAGTCAGGAAAGGGTCTAACGCTCACTTCCAAGCCGCAACTTTTCCATACCGCAGATCCCCTTACGCTTTCTGGGCTAACGCTGGTTTATAAAGCTCTTAACTACTGTGCTCTAAAGTACACTAACACCCATAAACTACCTATGTACCCCTAAACCGAGGTCCTCCCACATTGCCGCCACTCTAATAAATTTTTTTAACCCCTAATATGCCGACCGCACACCGCCGCCACCTACATTATACCTATAAACCCCTACGCCTAGATTTAGAGTTCTGCGGCCAAAGGGGTGCGTTAGCTACGCATGCTTTTTTCTGGCCGCACCTTTTAAATACCGCTGGTATTGAGAGTTCACAGAATGGCTGCGTTAGGCTCCAAAAAAGGAGCGTAGAGCATATTTAACGCAACTTCAACTCTCGATACCAGCGGTGCTTACGGACGTGGCCAGCTTCAAAAACGTGCTTGTGCACGATTCCCCCATAGAAAACAATGGGGCTGTTTGAGCTGAAAAAAAACCTAACACCTGCAAAAAAGCCGCGTTCAGCTCCTAACGCAGCCCCATTGTTTGCTATGGGGAAACACTTCCTACGTCTGCACCTAACACTCTAACATGTACCCCGAGTCTACACACCCCTAACCTTACACTTATTAACCCCTAATCTGCCGCCCCCGCTATCGCTGACCCCTGCATATTATTATTAACCCCTAATCTGCCGCTCTGTAAACCGCCGCTACTTACATTATCCCTATGTACCCCTAATCTGCTGCCCCTAACACCGCCGACCCTATATTATATTTATTAACCCCTAATCTGCCCCCCACAACGTCGCCTCCACCTGCCTACATTTATTAACCCCTAATCTGCCATCCGCATGCCGCCGCTACTATAATAAAGCTATTAACCCCTAATCCGCCTCACTCCCGCCTCAATAACCCTATAATAAATAGTATTAACCCCTAATCTGCCCTCCCTAACATCGCCGACACCTAACTTCAAGTATTAACCCCTAATCTGCCGATCGGAGCTCACCCCTACTCTAATAAATTTTTTAACCCCTAAAGCTAATTTTAACCCTAACCCTAACACCCCCCTAAGTTAAATATAATTTTATTCTAACGAAATAAATTAACTCTTATTAAATAAATTATTCCTATTTAAATCTAAATACTTACCTGTAAAATAAACCATAATATAGCTACAATATAAATTATAATTATATTATAGCTATTTTAGGATTAATATTTATTTTACAGGCAACTTTGTATTTATTTTAACCAGGTACAATAGCTATTAAATAGTTAAGAACTATTTAATAGCTAAAATAGTTAAAATAATTACAAAATTACCTGTAAAATAAATCCTAACCTAAGTTACAATTAAACCTAACACTACACTATCAATAAATTAATTAAATACAATATCTACAAATAAATACAATGAAATAAACTAACTAAAGTACAAAAAATAAAAAAGAACTAAGTTACAAAAAATAAAAAAATATTTACAAACATTAGAAAAATATTACAACAATTTTAAACTAATTACACCTACTCTAAGCCCCCTAATAAAATAACAAAGCCCCCCAAAATAAAAAAATGCCCTACCCTATTCTAAATTAAAAAAGTTCAAAGCTCTTTTACCTTACCAGCCCTGAACAGGGCCCTTTGCGGGGCATGCCCCAAAGAATTCAGCTCTTTTGCCTGTAAAAAAAACACATACAATACCCCCCCCCAACATTACAACCCACCACCCACATACCCCTAATCTAACCCAAACCCCCCTTAAATAAACCTAACACTAAGCCCCTGAAGATCTTCCTACCTTATCTTCACCATACCAGGTTCACCGATCGGTCCTCGGAAGTGTTGATCCAAGCCCAAGCGGGGGGCTGAAGAGTGACGTCCATCCTCGGGCTGAAGTCTGGATCCAAGCGGCAGCTGAAGAAATCCATCATCGGGCTGAAGTCGGAAGTCCATCATCGGGATGAAGTCTTCTATCAAGCCGCATCTTCAATCTTCTTTCTTCTGGAGCAGAGCGGAGCCATCTTCTTCCAAGCCGACGCGGAACATCCTCTTCAAGCGACGCCTACTCGCCGAATGACGGTTCCTTTAAATGACGTCATCCAAGATGGCGTCCCTGGAATTCCGATTGGCTGATAGGATTCTATCAGCCAATCGGAATTAAGGTAGGAATATTCTGATTGGCTGATGGAATCAGCCAATCAGATTCAAGTTCAATCCGATTGGCTGATCCAATCAGCCAATCAGATTGAGCTTGCATTCTATTGGCTGATCGGAACAGCCAATAGAATGCGAGCTCAATCTGATTGGCTGATCGGATCAGCCAATCGGATTGAACTTGAATCTGATTGGCTGATTCCATCAGCCAATCAGAATATTCCTACCTTAATTCCGATTGGCTGATAGAATCCTATCAGCCAATCGGAATTCGAGGGACGCCATCTTGGATGACGTCATTTAAAGGAACCTTCATTCGGCGAGTAGGCGTCGCTTGAAGAGGATGTTCCTCGTCGGCTTGGAAGAAGATGGCTCCGCTCCGCTCCAGAAGAAAGAAGATTGAAGATGCGGCTTGATAGAAGACTTCATCCCGATGATGGACTTCCGACTTCAGCCCGATTATGGATTTCTTCAGCCGCCGCTTGGATCCAGACTTCAGCCCGAGGATGGACGTCACTCTTCAGCCCCCCAGCTAGGGCTTGGATCAACACTTCATCTTCTATCTTCATCCATCCGGAGCGGAGTGGAGCCATCTTCTTCCAGCCAACGCGGATCCATCCTCTTCTACCGATGCCTACTCGCCGAATGAAGGTTCCTTTAAATGACATCATCCAAGATGGCGTCCCTCGAATTCCGATTGGCTGATAGGATTCTATTGCTAATAGGGAATTGTTTCATAATTCAGATAGAGCATGCAATTTAAAAAAAAAAAACTTTCCTAAATATTTATGTTATCATGTCAAATCTTTTTATTAAGACATGTAGATAAAGAATATGACACCACCAAAAGTATAAAGAATATGACACCACCAAAAGTATTGTCAAGTCATTTCAAGAAGATGACAACATAAATTTAATGTCAAATTTAACAAAAAAAACACATTTAAATAAAATGACAGCATACGTTTCATGTCAAATCTTTTTCAGAACACATTTAAATAAAGACAACAACACAAGATTTAGACTATATTTTCTTTAAAATGTATATCTGAGATAAGGATATAATTAGAGAAATTATGGTGAATATATTTTTAAAAGGTTATTGTACATGAAATATTAATTTTAACATAATTACAAATAATTTATCCTAACAATATAGTACTGTAATTTTCAAAGATTTTAATAGAGCAACTAAATTAAGTATTTTTTCTATAATCATTCAAGATCTCACAGGTCTCTTCTTCAGATCTAGATAAAAACTGTCTGAAATGGAGAGGCTTATATATCTTGTACATATAGTGCTAGATTACAAGTAGTGCGGCAACTTTTGCGCACAAGCTATGTCAGTTTTGCGCTAACTCAACACCGCCGCCCACACAGCAGAAAATTCGAATTGTGGTTAGCATATTTTTCACACATATATAAAAATATAAATATATAATTTATTTATATTTCTGTATTTATATGAATAATAGGTATATATCTATACCTATATATCTATATCAATAAATTTCAGTGTCAAGAATATCAAAATATACACAGTATTAATTGCTCAGTTTGGGTTAGTGGGCAGGTATAGGTGTTCGGGGCTTTTTTCAGTTTGTATGCTCTATTGAAAACTATGGGGAGAATAGTTAACGTTGTCACATATATGTACTCCAACTCTTGCTAGCCTTAGGTTTTCGCTTGCATGCAAACTTTTTAACTTCATTTTGTAATATGAGAGTTTCCCGACGCGCGTAAAAAGCTAACTTCTACCTAAGTTAATGCTTGAGCTTTGTAATGATTTAAAAACAAGTTTTCAGGTTTAACACAAAGTCAGTCCTTATCAACTATATTTTATAGTACCACACCAAGTGCAGAGGCAGATAGGGAGAGAGCTGCAAAATGATAGGCTATATCTGTTATACACTGGCTCAAGGTTTTAGATATTGTTTACCATACTTGCATATACCTTGCTAGGCTGAATCAGACTGATATACTTCAGGAAAGTTCTTCTCTGTGAAAAGCATTATTGGGCTAAAAGAGGCTGCTCCCAGGTAGTAAATTGCCATAGAACAAGCTAACAAGATATTGAGCGATTATTCGTTCCTGAGACATCGCTTCTCTTTCTGTATGTTTATAAAATACAATACCAACAATATCTTATACAAATACATGATTGTTCTCCATATCAGTTGTGAATCTCAAACATTTTAGCATTGAATTATGTAATGAATCCAGAAATATCATATGTGAATGAATGACAAAAAAAATAAATTAAAAAATGTATTAAAATTTTTAATATAAGTGCAAACAAAAAAAACCTTACCTCAGAATTTAGGAGAAGGAGGATGGATAATGTGTTGAAGACTGGCTTCTAGAACAAAACCCGGCTCTAGAGGCAAACATGGAAGGAGGCACAGGAGACCAAAAAGGTCAGAGCAACAGTTTTAGGAAGGGGGTGCATAAGAAGAGGTGCCACCAGTGTTCTCTGGGTGCTCTAGACATTTTTTTGTTTGAGGCACACTATCAGTCTTTCCAAAAGGCTGTTTTGTCTACTGACTTCTTGGCACATTGATTGCAGCTCTCTCACCACCTGCTTCTGCACCTGGAGACTTCTATTAGTGTAAGTTGTAAAGGCAGACATTAGGGTTCTTATTTGTTCTCTGTATGCCCTTACCCCTTGTGGTGCTGCTTGTGGTGGTGGTGTAGCCTATGGTGTTGGTATAACTTGTGGTGGTGATGTTGCATGAGGTGGTGGTGTAGCCCATGATGGTGGTGTTGCCCAAGGTGGTGGTGGTGTTGCACAAGGTGGTGGTGTGGGGTAGAACACAGGTGGGGTACA
This sequence comes from Bombina bombina, assembly GCF_027579735.1. NCBI lineage: Eukaryota > Metazoa > Chordata > Amphibia > Anura > Bombinatoridae > Bombina > Bombina bombina. Next base: position 1,181,074,239 of record NC_069501.1, on the reverse strand, counting down.
AGACACCGGTGAAGAAGGTAGTGGAGGAAATTGATGGGGAGGTCACCTGGGTTGGGAGGGGTCCAGGGGCTTATAGGAAATAGCCTGTGCTGTATCTTGTCGCAGGGTGTAGTCATCTCCCTGAGTCAGAGGGGGCACATTAGCTACTGGTTGGGAGATGGGTGGTTGATCCTGCATTCTAAAAGTGGGCTCCCCATCTTCCTCCAGGAGTTGGATGAAGGATCCTCCATGGGAAAACTAATTCTCTTTGGCCTTAGGTATAGACTCATAAAGGTCCTCTTCACCCTGCTCTTGAGATGCTGCATCAAAATATAGAAATACAATTTAAATATTTGTTCAGATTATACATAAACACATAACACATAATTAATACTATTATAAAAACCAGAAACATGTTTCAAATCCAAGAAAATAAAGACATCTAATTGACTTTGCACAATGTCTATTAATATACAGTATGTAATCAATTTGGGGAGTAGACATCTTTTTCAGTGCAATTTAACCAAACCTGTTTGAGCATGTAACTGTAATAATAGTGACCCTTTAATGCTATATGTTTTAATCAAGCAAAGGGGCTAACCCTTTATTAGAAGAACTTCCAGAGAACTGTGAATGTCAGGCTGAGGTGATTGCCACCTATGGTGTTGGTTGATGGTCCCGCTGTGCAGAAGTAATTGAGTAAAGAAGAGGAAAGTCCAGAGCAGCAGGTAAGGAATGCACCTGTATTTTCGCTGGGAGTTTTGCCATCTTGCAGTACTTCACTTTCTTCACATCAGAGTGAAGGTGCTCACATTCCTTTTGTATACTGTTTTGCTGTAGGCCTCAAGATTGGCGACTGGTTCAATGGCAGAAAGGGCAGAGATGCATCAGATGAAAAAAAAATGGTAGGAGAGGGTGACAGCAGAGGGGCCTCAAGGTGAATGGCTGGCACACTCGGGAAACAGACCAAGAATGGACAAGATGCAGATCTAGCACATGACATGGCAGATTGAGCCAATCACTGCTCCGTGCTCAGTACTGGCAGCAACAGATACAATGGTTCTCTTTCGATGAGTATTTGGAGTTATACCATGACAGATAGTCTTGAGTGGAAACTGTCTCTGATCCAATTAGCATCACTACTCATACAGCTGAATTGTATGACTAGCGCTTTTGTTTGGATCAGCACTTTCACCAAGGGACCAGTAGTATATGGTAGTATTAATCGCAAACAAACATAAAACATGTTTCTGATAATTAGCACGGTCACAGTATTCATTGAAATATAGGTTGCACTCAAGCAAAATTGAGTGCACTTACCCTTCTCAGTTTTACAATGGACTTGTAAAATCAAAGTTGCGCACTAATGTTAGCAATATTGGTAATCGCATGCTCCCTACCATTGGGGAATTACTTGTAATGTGGCCCTTGATTGGGAACTTAAACTTTTAAAAATCTGGTATTAGGGTATCTTTGTTTATATTGAATATATCTATCTACAGTATATTTATGTATTTCAGGTGTGTCTCAGATTTTGCCCCAAGGATTTATATTTTTATATTTACACCTCTGTTTGCTGGAAATCAAAACATATTTGGTAGAAAAAATGTTTTTAAAACAACAATTTTCTTATCTGTGACTGTGAGTAAGTGTGTAGCATATATGTGTAAGTGTATACATGTATGTATATAGGTGCATGTTTTTGTTTGTGTGTGTTTGTGTTTATTCTTACATACATGTGTGTGTGTGTGTGTATATATATATATATTTACGTATAGATTCTTGCCTGTTTGTGCATCTGTGTATCATAACCTGTTTGTGAGCTAGATTACAAGTTGTGCGCTATTGATAGCGCAAGTCGAGAAAACCAATATCGTGATCGCACTACCTTGCATGCGTATTACAAGCTGGAAGTCAATGTGTCCGCTTAAGCATAAACTAAATTTGAATATTTAATAATGTTTTTTTACTGTGTATTTAATGTAAATATTTTACATTCCAATGTTTTTCACATAGTAGAACATTTTATTCTAAGTGGAGAACATTGGAATGTAAAATATTCATCACTACCTTGTCCATTTAAGTAACACAACTGAGGTAAAAATGATTTAGAAAAGTGGCAATTGAATACATCCCTAAGCACATCTATTTTTCAATCTATCAATGCCCCTGCACAGATCCTTTGCAATGCACCATCTATTAGATGACATATACTATGCATTTATAAAAATGACTTTACTGTCCGATTAATAAAAAGTTCTTTTCATTTCTGGTCTTTCGCCTGTTTTCTAGTGACACATCTATAAGTTATCTCTATCAGTCAATGAGCAGTATGAGTTACTCTCAGAAGTAATTACAATTAAAGTTTAAACAGCTGTTGTTTAATTTTTTGTCATGCAGAAATGCTTTGTTTTTCCCATGTTCATCTACGCCTTGCAGAAGAAAAACAATCAATTTCTAAGTGTGTTTAGGTAAAAAGATTAAAAAAACATAATACCTGTGGGAGGATTACTCTAAAAATATCACAAAATAAACAACATTTCAAAATAGTTGATGTTTTATTCACATCAAAGAAAAAAATATGTTTGTTTCTGTGGCTGCTTTAAAAGTCTGATTCAAGTCGGTTTAATGAGAGTGTAGGTTTACTTAAATTTACTAATGGGTTGGTTTACTGTGGGGTATTTTAACAAAGGGGTGGGTTTACTGTTGGGGTAGACTTACAGAGATGGTAGGTTTACTAAGTGGTAGGTTTACTGTGTGTGTAGGCTTACAGAGATGGTAGGTTTACTAAGTGGTAGGTTTACTGTGTGTGTAGGCTTACAGAGATGGTAGGTTTACTAAGTGGTAGGTTTACTGTGGGTGTAGGCTTACAAAGATGGCAGGTTTACTAAGTGGTAGGTTTACTGTGTGTGTAGGCTTACAGAGATGGTAGGTTTACTAAGTGGTAGGTTTACTGTGGGTGTAGGCTTACAGAGATGGTAGGTTTACTAAGTGGTGGGTTTACTGTTGGGGTAGACTTACAGAGATGGTAGGTTTACTAAGTGGTAGGTTTACTGTGTGTGTAGGCTTACAGAGATGGTAGGTTTACTAAGTGGTAGGTTTACTGTGGGTGTAGGCTTACAAAGATGGTAGGCTTACTAAGTGGTAGGTTTACTGTTGGGGTGTAGGCTTACAGAGATGGTAGGTTTACTAAGTGGTAGGTTTACTGTGTGTGTAGGCTTACAGAGATGGTAGGTTTACTAAGTGGTAGGTTTACTGTGGGTGTAGGCTTACAGAGATGGTAGGTTTACTAAGTGGTAGGTTTACTGTTGGGGTGTAGGCTTACAGAGATGGTAGGTTTACTAAGTGGTAGGTTTACTGTGTGTGTAGGCTTACAGAGATGGTAGGTTTACTAAGTGGTAGGTTTACTGTGGGTGTAGGCTTACAGAGATAGTAGGTTTACTAAGTGGTAGGTTTAGTGTTTGTGTAGGCTTACAGAGATGGTAGGTTTACTAAGTGGTAGGTTTACTGTGGGTGTAGGCTTACAGAGATGGTAGGTTTACTAAGTGGTAGGTTTACTTTGGGTGTAGGCTTACAGAGATGGTAGGTTTACTAAGTGGTAGGTTTAATGTGTGTGTAGGCTTACAGAGATGGTAGGTTTACTAAGTGGTAGGTTTACTGTGGGTGTAGGCTTACAGAGATAGTAGGTTTACTAAGTGGTAGGTTTACTGTTGGGGTGTAGGCTTACAGAGATGGTAGGTTTACTAAGTGGTAGGTTTACTGTGTGTGTAGGCTTACAGAGATGGTAGGTTTACTAAGTGGTAGGTTTACTGTGGGTGTAGGCTTACAGAGATGGTAGGTTTACTAAGTGGTAGGTTTACTGTTGGGGTGTAGGCTTACAGAGATGGTAGGTTTACTAAGTGGTAGGTTTACTGTGTGTGTAGGCTTACAGAGATGGTAGGTTTACTAAGTGGTAGGTTTACTGTGGGTGTAGGCTTACAGAGATAGTAGGTTTACTAAGTGGTAGGTTTAGTGTTTGTGTAGGCTTACAGAGATGGTAGGTTTACTAAGTGGTAGGTTTACTGTGGGTGTAGGCTTACAGAGATGGTAGGTTTACTAAGTGGTAGGTTTACTTTGGGTGTAGGCTTACAGAGATGGTAGGTTTACTAAGTGGTAGGTTTAATGTGTGTGTAGGCTTACAGAGATGGTAGGTTTACTAAGTGGTAGGTTTACTGTGGGTGTAGGCTTACAGAGATAGTAGGTTTACTAAGTGGTAGGTTTAGTGTTTGTGTAGGCTTACAGAGATGGTAGGTTTACTAAGTGGTAGGTTTACTCTGTGTGTTTAGGCTTACAGAGATGGTAGGTTTACTAAGTGGTAGGTTTACTGTGGGTGTAGGCTTACAGAGATGGTAGGTTTACTATGTGGTAAGTTTACTTTGGGTGTAGGCTTACAGAGATGGTAGGTTTACTAAGTGGTAGGTTTACTGTGGGTGTAGGCTTACAGAGATGGTAGGTTTACTAAGTGATAGGTTTACTGTGGGTGTAGGCTTACAGAGATGGTAGGTTTACTAAGTGGTAGGTTTACTGTGGGTGTAGGCTTACAGAGATGGTAAGTTTACTAAGTGGTAGGTTTACTGTGGGTGTAGGCTTACAGAGATGGTAGGTTTACTAAGTGGTAGGTTTACTGTGGGTGTAGGCTTACAGAGATGGTAGGTTTACTAAGTGGTAGGTTTACTGTGGGTGTAGGCTTACAGAGATGGTAGGTTTACTAAGTGGTAGGTTTACTGTGTGTGTAGGCTTACAGAGATGGTAGGTTTACTAAGTGGTAGGTTTACTGTGGGTGTAGGCTTACAGAGATGGCAGGTTTACTAAGTGGTAGGTTTATTGTGGGTGTAGGCTTACAGAGATGGTAGGTTTACTAAGTGGTAGGTTTACTGTGGGTGTAGGCTTACAGAGATGGTAGGTTTACTAAGTGGTAGGTTTACTGTGTGTGTAGGCTTACAGAGATGGTAGGTTTACTAAGTGGTAGGTTTTCTAAGGGGTAGGTTTACTGTGGGGTAGGTTTTCTGAATAAGAACTGATTAGAATATGTAGGCATCATATTACTACTTAATGACCAGTGGTGTACCTTGTACTCGCAGCAAGACCTGCACTATTATAATAAGACAATCCCTTAACAACCAGCAATGTACCTTGTACTCGCAGCAAGACATTCACTATTATAATCAGACAATCCCTTAACGACTAGCAATGTACATGGTACATCACGGTCGTTAAGGGTTAAATCTATATTATATTCCAACCAATTGGTTCCATTAATTGACACTCACGACTATTTATTAACCAACATTGGTTGATTTGGAGCCCTTGTGGTGCATTACCACAAGCTGCCCCCCAAAGAAGAAATTCCCGGGGAAGCCATTTAGAAGCAAATAGCAAATCAATGCTGCTACTTAACCTCTATGCCACCTCAGAAGTATTGATATATGCGAGCAGTGTACAAACGGCATCCTCTGCCCACTCCCCACAAAGGGCTTAATTACGTGTGGAACGGTAGTTGCACTGCCGCTCACACTTTAAGTCCACTAGAAGTAAGCTTGAAGTAAAAGAGTTTTTGCACAAGCTCTAATTTGACGACGCAAAAAGCCAAACTTGGAATATTGCAACCGCGTTAACGTATTACCCCATAGACTTCAATATGAAGCATGAAAAAGGGAGAAAACAGACATACCAAGTTGCGCAAACCTGATTGCATTTTCTCAAGTGCGCTTTTCTCAAATGAGCAAACCCTACATGAAATATTAATATTTCACATTCCATAATACTCCACATAGCAGAATATGTTCTAAATTCTTAAATATAAATTTCTACATACAACAACGGAATAAAGATAGGTAGAGAGACCTATTCCTTAAAAAGACTACATTTACAGCACTCAAGGGGTTAATTCAAGTAAAACTGTTCATAAGCTGATATAGTAATACAACTGCGAGTAGCAGCAATTATGTTGCTTAAATCAAGGGAGAATTGACAACAATTGTGGTGTAGAGGGAATCTACTAAATTAAAACATAACTTTTATTAACTCAAATGAACAATTAAAAATAGGAAAATGTAACTTAAAATCACACTTAGGTTACTCAGGTAGCAATATAAAGTATAATGGGTGTAGTAAATGACTTAGTGTAAATAAATAAAACACTTGAAAATTACATAGAAAACCAACTTGGAATTATATAACATTATTAAAGCGGTAACTTCAAAAATGTAAAAGTATTTTCAGAATTTTCAGTGAACGTTGGACTCCGCTCCAGGATCTACTGAGCGGGTCTTGAATATCTAAAGCGCTTCACGGGCTTGCTGGTTAGTCACAGCACGCCCGGTCGCGCTATTGGAATAAATGTAGCTCGCTCCTGCTCTTGAATGTCTAGTAGATAATCCCTTTATTACCCATTCCCCAGTTTTGCATAACCAACACAGTTATATTACCTTGTATCTAGGAACCTTCTTCCAGCCCCCTGATCACATGACTGTGACTGTTTATTATCTATTGTCTTAAATTTAGCATTGTTTTGTGCTAAATCTTAAATAACCCCCTGTGCCTGAACACAGTGTTATCTATATTCCCACGTGTACTTTCTGTCTCTTTGTGTTGAAAAGAGATTTAAAAAGCATGTGATAAGAGGCAGCCCTCAAAATCTTAGAAATTAGCATATGAGCCTACCTATGTTTAGTTTAATCTAAGAATTCCAAGAGAAAAAAGCAAATTTGATGATAAAAGTAAATTGGAAAGTTGATTAAAATTAAAAGTCCTATCTGAATAATGAAAGTTTAATTTATACTAGACTGTCCCTTTAACTGAAAGACTGGTAATGAGAGTCTATAGCAAAAGGGCTATAAAAAAAGTTCAGAACATCGAGCTAGGTCTACCAATAGACAATAACTATTAAAGAAAAAACATAAGTCTAATCAAGAACAGATAAGGTTCATCACAACCTATAATCCAGCAAGTCCACAAATTTTAAAAATTCTACAGGACAGTTGGCATATTCTCAAATCAGACCCAATATTATCATACATTTTGGGAGACAAAGTGCAGTCAGGATTCAGAAGAACACGCAATCTGAAAGATCTTGTAAGTGCCAGTCATCTAGAGGGCCCAAGAACAGCAAGTGCATTTACACATGGCTCATTCAAATGCGGCACTTGCAGCACTTGTAACTTTATGTTATCAGAACATGAAATACGAGATCGCTACAGAATAAATGCACACATTAATTAATTGCCAAACAGAGGGGGTCATCTTTGCACTACAGTGTAAATGTACGTACAAGATTGCAAAAACATCTAAGAAACATTAAAAATGCATCTAATGATTTACAAGCAGGAAAACATCTGTAGCTCGCCATTTTTACAACAAACATAATTCTAAACAATCTGAATTAAAATGTTTTGGCATTCAGAATGTTAAGTTAGGAATAAGAGGGGGTGGTTTAAAGAAAACCCTGCTTAAAGCTGAAAGCAGATGGATTTTTCTTCTAAATACAGTTCAACCTTTTGCATTAAACAAACAAAACAACTTTGCTCGTTTACTTTAAATTTAATATTGATTAAAATATACTTTATAGGCTTCTCTATATACTTGAGTAGCCACATCTATTGTAAAAGGAGTTAAAATGCTATTTTCAATCCCAGTACTGAGGGGATGAAATATTACATCAATTTAATAATCATACCTAACTTGGACTTTGTTTATACATGATTACACTTAATCCCAAAAGAATTATGTCAACACATAATCCCTATCTCTTATAGAGTGTAACCAGCCACTTCTACTATGTACATTTTCTAATACAATGACATTAAATGTCAAACACTGTATTGTTAGATATATTCTAGGTTACAATATTATTTAATTCTATATCAGCAGTAACCTTCAAAGTATTATATATTTACATAACAATATTTCCAAAGTTCTGATCAGTTAATCCTTATGAAAACACAATGATTATATTTACGTAGTAAATAGCGTATTAATTATGGCCAAATATATATATTTAGTTGTTACAATTTTCTATACCAAGAAAGCTATAAAATAAATATTTCTATAAATTAACCTTGACTCCAAATAAATCGCTTATTAAGATATCACAAATGAGAATACCAGAACAATCTATAATTAGCCAACAACTCTAATTTACTGCCACTATGTGGGTCACTAATTTACAATGCTTAATTAATAACAACCAGAAAAATTGTATATTATTAACACAATAGCCAATTTATATGCAGTTTCTAAGAGATTTCACAATAAATAAGACTAACATAAATATAGTGTACAAAGTATTTTCCAGCAATAATTTTTTTTAGCACCAATATAATTATTTCTAAACTACATATGACTAGGGAACCCCTACCTGTACTTATAATTCACACTTACAAATTACAGCTACTATTTAGTTATAGAAAACCTTTGTTAATATCTATTAAAATATAAAATAACCATATACATCACCAGCAAACCAGTATGAGAAGTCAATATCCTGTGGCTTCTTGATGGTCATAAGTGAAGGGATATTCCACTATTTGCAAGGGTACAGGCCTCAAAGTTATCTTTCTTATCCTAAGAAAGGGTCCCAACAAAATGGAGTCAGAAACTAGTGCAACGTGTGTATCTCTGTTTTAGCCCAGTGAGTGTGTGTCAGTCAAGTGAGTCTGCAGTCAAAAAGTCTCCAAGAGTTTTGTCTCTATGCATCTGTTTGAGTCTGTATCAGTCTCCTCTCACAGCTAGTGTAGCAGCTTTTATCAGTGATAAGCCACACCTTCACTTCTATTCATTCCAATAGGAATTGTGTATGCCCTTAATCAGAGCTTGTCTCTTATTGGCCCTTTGAGAATCCATATGACTATTTTAAATTCTTTGATAATCTAAAATACCTTTAGGTTGCAATTCTTACACAAACCACCGGGGGACGGCAAGTAAACTGGAATGCATTTTCATTCCATATATAAAACATTCTCAGCTAGATTACGAGTTTGGCGTTATGAGTGAAAAAGCATTGTTATGGCCCATAACGATGTTTTCTCCCTAACGCCGCTATTACAAGTCTTGTCAGAATAGCTGTACCGCAAACTTTTTTGGCCGTCACGCAACGTCAGTACCGCACTTTAAGAAAAATCCTTTTTCAATGGGACTTCCATAGCACCGGTATTACATGTTTTTCTGTGAGGCCAAAAAGTGAGCGGTACAGCCTAAAATGACAAGATCTTTACCGCCATCTAAAGTCAGTACTTATAAGTTTTATGCTACAAAAATGTACCATAAAACTCATAACTATACTGTCACAAAGTACACTAACACCCATAAACTACCTATTAACCCCTAAACCGAGGTCCGTCCGCATTGCAAACACTATATTAAATTTATTAACCTCTAATCTGCCGCTCCAGACATCGCCGCCACCGAAAAAATGTATTAACCCCTATTCCGTCACTTCACAACATCGTTGCCACTATAATAAACCTATTACCCCCTAAACCGCTGCCCTCCCGCATCTTAAACACTATTTAAATATTAGTAACCCCTAATCTGTCATCCGCCCACACCACCGCTATAATAAACCTATTCACCACTAAACCTAACTGTAACCCTAACCCTAACACCCCCTAACAAATATAATTAAAATAAATCTCAATAAAACTTACAATTATTACCTAAATAATTCCTATTTAAAACTAAATACTTACCTATTAAACAAAACCTAAGCTAGCTACAATATAACTAATAGTTATATTGTATCTATCTTAGGTTTTATTTTTATTTCACAGGTATGTATTTATTTTAACTAGGTAGACTAGTTAGTAAATAGTTATTAACTATTTACTAGCTACCTAGTTAAAATAAAAACAAACTTACATGTGAAATAAAACCTAAGCTGCCTTACACTAAAACCTAACATTACAATGAAATTAAATAAATTAAATTAATATAATACATTTATCTAAAGTACAAAAAAATAAAGACGAAATTATACGAAATAAAAACCGAAATTATCAAAAATAAAAAAAAAAATACTCCTAATCTAATAGCCCTATCAAAATAAAAATAAAAAAACCCTAGCCTACACTAAACTGCCAATGGCCCTCAAAAGGGCATTTTTTGCAGGGCATTGCCCCAATGAAATCAACTCTTTTACCTGTAAAAAAAAATACAAACACCCCCCAATAGTAAAACCCATCACCCACACAACCAAACCCCCCAAATAAAATCCTTTCTAAATAAACCTAAGCTAACAATTGCCCTGAAATAGGCATTTGGATGGGCATTGCCCTTAAAATGGCATTTAGCTCTTTTACTGCCAAAACCCTATTTTAAAAATAAAACCCACCCAATAAACCCTAAAAAAAAAACTAACACTAACCCCCGACGATCCACTTACAGTTTTCGAAGAGCGGACATCCATCCTCATCCAGGCGGCAGAAGTCTTCATCCAAGCGGGCAGAAGTCCTCCTCGAAGCCGGCAGAAGTCTTCATCCAAGCGGGCATAAGTCTTCATCCAGATGGCATCTTCTATCTTCATCCATCCAGCATCTTCTATCTTCATCCAGCACGGAGCAGGTCCATTTTCAAGATATCCGGCGCAGAGGATCCTCTTCTTCCGATGGTCAACGAAGAATGGCGTTTACCTTTAAGGTACTTCATCCAAGATGGCGTCCCTTACATTCCGACTGGGTGATAGAATTATATCATCCAATAGGAATTAATGTAATGCTCGTGGGATACTCCTCTATCAGACCAAACTCGGCCAGTAGTCTTGTTATCCCGGCGTCGAGCCGGAATGATAGGGAATATCCCAGAGCAAAGAAAGTAGTAAAATGAGGAGAGCGGCACTCACCACAGGTAGGACAGTCCCCAGCGGCAACAGCAGAGCAGTCCAAGGGCACATCACTAGAATGGTCAGGCAGGCAGGGTTCGGCAAGGAAGAGACAATCCAGAACAGCAGGGGTTGATGAGCAGAGTAGTCAGACAGGCAGGTTCAGCAGCAGTATAACAGTCCAGCAATTTAGGGGTTAACCAGGTAGAGTTGTCAGTAAGCAGGCAGGAATCAGCAGCAGTATAACAGTCCAGCAATTTAGGGGTTAACCAGGTAGAGTAGTCAGTAAGCAGGCAGGAATCAGCAGCAGTATATCAGTAGATAGAATGATCTTTCACACCCAGGAGCACACAGAGTGACACCTATACTTGGGCAATGACAGATCGTTAGTGAGCAGTTTAAATAGGCGCAGGATTCGTGCTAGTGAGGACCCACCAGCATCAGGAGCGTCCGGCGATGACGTCAGTGCCACACGCATCCTGAGCCAACACTGCCCCTGGCAACGAGCAGGAAGGAGACGCCGCGCCCCTAGCAACGGCTAGAGCGGTGCGACAATTAAAGGGTAAAAAATCCTATTGGCTGTCAATAGGATTGAGCTTTCATCCAATCAGCCAATAGGATTGAGCTCACATTCTATTGGCTGATTGGATCAGCCAATAGGATGAAAGCTCTATCATATTGGCTGATTGCAACATGATGATTTTTTTACCCTTTAATTCCTATTGGCTGATAGAATTCTATCAGCCAATCGGAATGTAAGAGACACCATCTTGGATGACGTACCTTAAAGGGAAACTTCATTCTTCGTTGACCATCGGAAGAAGAGCACCTTATGTCTTGAAGATGGACCTGCTCCACGCCGGATGGATGAAGATAGAAGATGCCAGATGGATGAAGACTTCTGCCTGCTTGGATGAAGACTTCTGCCAGCTTCAAGGAGGACTTCTGTCCACTTGGATGAAGACTTCTGCTGCCTGGATGAGATTGGATGTCCGGTCTTTGAAAACTGTAAGTGGATTGTCGGGGGTTAGTGTTAGTTTTTTTAAGGGTTTATTGAGTGGGTTTTATTTTTAGATTAGGGTTTGGGCAGTAAAAGAGCTAAATTAATTTAGATAAATGTATTTTATTAATTTAATTTATTTTATTTTATTGTAATGTTAGGTTGTAGTGTAAGGCAGGTTAGGTTTTATTTCACATGTAACTTTGTATTTATTTTAACTAGGTAGCTAGTAAATAGTTAATAACTATTTACTAACTAGCCTACCTAGTTAAAATAAATACAAACTTACCTGTGAAATAAAAATAAAACCTAAGATAGCTACAATATAACTATTAGTTATATTGTAGCTAGCTTAAGTTTTAATTTAAAGGTAAGTTTGTATTAAGTTTTAAATAGGAATTATTTTGGTAATAATTGTGAGTTTTATTTAGATTTATTTTAATTATATTTAAGTTAGGGGGTGTTAGGGTTAGGATTACGTTAGGGTTAGGTTTAGGGGTTAATAGGTTTATTATAGCGGCGGTGCGGGCGGACGGCAGATTAGAGGTTAATAATCTTTAAATAGTCTTTGCGATGTGGGAGGGTGGAGGTTTAGGGGTTAATAACTGTAATGTAAGTGGCGGAGATGTTAGGGGCAGCAGATTAGGGGTTAATAGTTTTATTTATGTGGCAGCGAAGTTAAGGGCGGCAGATTAGTGGTTAATAGTTTTATGTAGGTGGCGGCAATGTCGGGGGTGGTAGATTAGGGCTGTTTAGACGTGGGGTTTATTTTAGGGTGTTAGGTTTAAAGGTAACTTGGGGCTGCGTTACGGAGCTTTTGTTTCCGCGATCGCAGGTGTTTTTTTTGCTGGCTCTCCCCATTGATGTCTATGGGGAAATTGTGCACGAGCACGTCAAAGCAGCGCTTGTATTTGGGTAAGGTATGGAGCTCAACGCAACCATATTGCCTGCACAAGCCTGCTTTTTGCAAACCTGTAATAGCAGCGCTATGAAAGGTGAGTGGTGAAAATAACGTACAAGTAATTAGCGAGCAGCCATAACGCAAAACTCGTAATCTGGCTGTCTGTCTCTTAGTATATATTTCTGTCAAATGTCTATACTTAACTATACTCATATTTTCTAGTATTAGTAAACTTTCTGGTCAACATATATGTGACTATCTGGCTTAATTTTAATACCAGACATGATTTTATATATATATATATATATATATATTTATATATATATATATATTTATATTTATATATATTTATATTTCCTCCTATTTTATATTTTAAAAGATGTATTTAAAAGTCATATTTTTATGAGTGGACTAGTAGTATAGTATGAATCAATAATTTCAGTATGACATCAGTCAATCTTTCAGGAACCCTAACAATATTTAATTTCATATGTTGCTGTTATATTGCTATAATTTTGAGTATATCTCTAAATATCATACGTACCTGCAATAGAGTTCTGTAGCAATTTAATCATGACAGATATATATATATACATATATATATATATATATATATATATATATATATATATATATATATATATATAAAAGCATTATTAGTGTTGACTATATATATTCCATTTTATTATGGCACGTGTCTCAACAATGTTTAAAATATGGACCCCTATCTGACATATTAATAGGATAACTTATTGCATCTGTATTCATTCATTCATTCACTGGTTTATCAGATGCCTGAAAGAAACAAAGAAGATGGTATTTATTTTGAAGTTATTTGGTTAAACCTTTTAAATTAATCAATGCAGCTAATTATTCAATACAGTAGACATTTATTCAATGTAGTATAATTTTCAGATCAATGCATGTATATAGATGTTTTCAATATGATCTGAGTGTTTTAAATTATTATGAAGATTAGGCACAAATCATTTATTTGAGATTTAGCTTCCCATGTCATATCTTGAGCTAGCAAATTTTCCCAGGCGTATATGTGGATTAGACCTTCAAAGGAACTCTCATTTGTATATCATACAAGTGCTAATTACTTACTTTCCTGAGGTTCTGTTAGCTTATCTGACTTAAAGTACAGAATTGTGTCTCTGTCACCCCAGGGGGGCATCCTGAATTAACTTTATTACTAGTTCTTCTGACAGTGATCAAAAGTTTATTTGAAGTGACATAATCTGAGACAAAGGTTCCCTTTTGAACTCTTAGATGTCTTAATTAGCGAGGGGGTGGTCTGCTGTGGCTATAGCCAAATCAATTTATATAAAATTAGATATTAGCTAAAATGAAATATTAAATTATGTGATACATATGTAGTTTATCCAATGCCACTCAGCAATACCCTGACAGTATGATTTATTGCAACCAATTGTTTCACAAAAACTTTGATTTCGACTTCACACTAAGGTCGAATATACTGTATATCACATGACATGACTAAGAACCAATTGCTGGTTTGAAACGTTGTTGCTGTATTATGGACACTGTATAAATAAAGGTTTTTTTACTTACCATTTGTAGGCTGGAAATCTTCTTGAAAATCGAATATATATCACATCAGACTTTCCAAAACATATCCAATATTTATCTACCACAGGTGATATTGAGGATTGAGCACAATATCACGTGTGACTTATTTCCAACACCCCTTAATCCACATTTAGTTTTGATGTTTCCACCATTTATTTATTTTTTGAATCTCACATTTGTTCAAGCACACATTCATTTTAATTTATTTATTTTATTGTCATCACACTATATTTTGGTAGGATTGATCAAGAAATTAAGATAAGATCCTAATAAGTCAGTAACATAGTCTCTTACTCAATGCATTATAAATTCCTTATTATACCCACACTAAATGACAAATTATACTTATTGCAGCTATGCATTAACACTTCTGACTGTAAATCAAATCTGACAGCCGCCACACAGGATGCATTTATATACTGAATAGAATTAAAACAATTGTGTTACTCTTAATTGCCTCATAAAAGTATTCTAACTGGATCCGAGCATTACATATATCAGGATGGCTGAGATATCATCCGGATTCGCTGCCTGGCAATGGCGTTTCAAAAGAGTGCAGATCTTAAAATGCCATAAATAGCCAACATCATTTCGGCATGCTTTGAAAAAGCCGTTCAGGCGAAATATGTTAGGGACGTTAAGGTACTGGTGAGGAGTCCTAGGAGCTCCTGTGTTTTAGCTTGACTTAGGCGACTCAATCTGATGCTGCAATCTTAGGCCTAGATTTGAAGTTTGGCGGTAGCCGTGAAAACCAGCGTTAGAGGCTCCTAACGCTGGTTTTAGGCTACCTCCGGTATTTGGAGTCACTCAAAAAAGGGTCTAACGCTCACTTTTCAGCCGCTACTTTTCCATACCGCAGATCCCCTTACATCAATTGCGTATCCTATCTTTTCAATGGGATGCCCCGCAAAGGGCCCTGTTCAGGGCTGGTAAGGTAAATGAGCTTTGAACTTTATTAATTTAGAATAGGGTAGGGCATTTTTTACTTTGGGGGGCTTTGTTATTTTATTAGGGGGCTTAGAGTAGGTGTAATTAGTTTAAAATTGTTGTAAGATTTTTCTTATGTTTGTAAATATTTTTTTATTTTTTGTAACTTAGTTCTTTTTTATTTTTTGTACTTTAGTTAGTTTATTTCATTGTAGTTATTTTTAGGTATTGTATTTAATTAATTTATTGATAGTGTAGTGTTAGGTTTAATTGTAGGTAATTGTAGGTATTTTATTTAATTAATTTAATGATAGTATAGTGTTAGGTTTAAATGTAACTTAGGTTAGGATTTATTTTACAGGTAATTTTGTAATTATTTTAACTATTTTAGCTATTAAATAGTTCTTAACTATTTAATAGCTATTATACCTGGTTAAAATAAATACAAAGTTACCTGTAAAATAAATATTAATCCTAAAATAGCTATAATATAATTATAATTTATATTGTAGCTATATTAGGATTTATTTTACAGGTAAGTATTTAGCTTTAAATAGGAATAATTTATTTAATAAGAGTTAATTTATTTCGTTAGATTTAAATTATATTTAAGCTAGGGGGGTGTTAGTGTTAGGGTTAGACTTAGCTTTAGGGGTTAATACATTTATTAGAATAGCGGTGAGCTCCAGTCGGCAGATTAGGGGTTAATAATTGAAGTTAGGTGTCGGCGATGTTAGGGAGGACAGATTAGGGGTTAATACTATTTATTATAGGGTTAGTGAGGCGGATTATGGGTTAATAACTTTATAATAATAGCGGGGCGGTCCGCTCGGCAGATTAGGGGTTAATAAGTGTAGGCAGGTGGAGGCGACGTTGTGGGGGGAAGATTAGGGGTTAATAAATATAATATAGGTGTCGGCGATGTTAGGGCAGCAGATTAGGGGTACATAGGGATAATGTAAGTAGCGGCGGTTTACGGAGCGGCAGATTAGGGGTTAATAATAATATGCAGGGGTCAGCGATAGCGGGGGCGGCAGATTAGGGGTTAATAAGTGTAAGGTTAGGGGTGTTTAGACTCGGGGTACATGTTAGGGTGTTAGGTGCAGACGTAGGAAGTGTTTCCCTATAGCAAACAATGGGGCTGCGTTAGGAGCTGAACGCGGCTTTTTTGCAGGTGTTAGGTTTTTTTTCAGCTCAAACAGCCCCATTGTTTCCTATGGGGGAATCGTGCACGAGCACGTTTTTTAGGCTGGCCGCTTGCGTAAGCAACTCTGGTATCGAAAGTTGAAGTTGTGTTAAATATGCTCTACGCTCCTTTTTTGAAGCCTAACGCTGACATTATATGGACTCTCAATACCAGAGTTATTTTTATGGTGCGGCCAGAAAAAAGCCAGCGTTAGCTTTTCGGGTCCTTACCGACAAAACTCTAAATCTAGCCGTTACTTAGTTATGAACAGTAATATTTGACAGTTAATAATTTACACTTAAAGGGACAGCTTACACCAGAATTTGTTATTGTTTAAAAAGATAGATCATGCCTTTATTACTCATTCCCCAGTTTTGCATAACCAACACAGTTAAATTAATATATATTTTACCTCTTTGATTACCTTGTATTTATGCCTCTGCAGACTGCCCCCCATCTCAGTGCTTTTGACAGACATGCAGGTTAGCCAATCAGTGCAGACTCCTAAATAACTCCATGGAAGTGAGCACAATGTTATCTATATGACACACATGAACTAGCACTGTCAAACTGTGAAAAACTTTCAAAATGTTCTGAGCTAAGAGGCGGTTTTCAACAGTTTAGAAATCAATTTGAGCTTACCTAGCTTTAGCTTTTCAAAATACCACCAAGGGAACAAAGCAAATTTAATGATAAAAGTCAATTGCAAAGTTGTTTAAAATTGCATGCCCTATCTGAATCATGAAAGTGTGATTTTGACTAGACTGTCCCTTTAAATTATGCCAACATGGGCTGTTAACCAGTAAACCTTGATACTATATTGGCACTAACCTACACCGCTATATTTAGCGGCTGTTTTAGGGAATGCACTATCATTAACCCATTTATACTAACCCTTTAACGACACACGTCATACAGGGTACGTCATACAAAAACTGGTTTTTAAAGACCAATGACGTACCCTGTACGTCATCAGAGGTTTCAAGCGGCTGGAAGAGATCCTGATCGTTTCCAGACGCTTTCAAGGTATAGCCGTGATGCCTCGATATTGTGTACCTTTTTTTCCACACCAATGCAGAGAGAGCCACTCTGCCGATCGTTGGTGGGTGGGAGCCATTGCAGGGAGGTGGGTGGGGGCGCATCGCTGGCAAACTTCCGGCCAGCGGTGGGTAAATGGTTGTCGGGTGCGGGCGGGAGCGCATGCGGGGGGGGTTGTGGGTTGGGGCACCCGTAATCTATTATAAAATATAATCTGATTCCCAAAGTGGTGGGAGAGGGTGGTGGGAGAGGGTGGAGGGGGAAAGATTCAAAAGGGATCTGGGAGGGGGTAGGGAATGGAGGGGGGAGCAGCTACACTACAGAAAAAGTAGGTTTTATTTTACAAAAAGCTACATTTGTTTGCAAAGTGGGTACTGGCAGGCAGCTGCCAGTACCCAAAATGGTGGCAAATAGTTAGTGGGGGAGGATTAGAGAGTTCTTTGGGGGGGATCATGAACAAAGGGGATCCCAGAGAAGCATTTACAACCATTTGTGCCATATTTGCACAAGCTGTTTGTAAATAATTTTAGTGAGAAGCCCAAAGTTAGATAAAAAGTTAACAATTTTTTTTATTTGATCGAATTTGGCGGTTAAATGGTGGCATAAAATAGATCAATACTTTGGGTTGTCTACTACATGTAAACATTGGGTATTTCTAAACTCAGGACAAAATTTAGAAACTATTTAGCATTTGTGTTTTTTGGTGGTTGTAGATGTGCAACAGATTTTGGGGGTCAAAGTTAGAAAAAGTGTGTTTTTTTCAATTTTTTCATCATATTTTATTAAACAAAATTATAGTAAATTATAAGATGTGATGAAAACAATGGTATCTTTAGAAAGTCCATTTAATGGCAAGAAAACGGTATATAATATGTGAGGGTACAGTAAATGAGTAAGAGGAAAATTACAGCTAAACACAAACACCGCAGAAATGTAAAAATAGCCCTGGTCCTTAAGGGTAAGAATTTGAAAAATGGCCTTGTCCTTAAGGGGTTAATAAAGGAGCCAATATAATAGCATATATAAGATTAATAGCTCAGTATGTGCAGATCTCTTGAGGCTTAAGAACGTTATTGAATCTTATTCACAGTACATTGTGCTTTTCCAGCAATGCTCGTATTTAAACCACTATACATATGATAGCTGGCAAAATACAAGCTACCACAGCTAACAGGTTTTATTAACCCCTGAATGTTGTGACAAACACATAAAAGCTACGATCAGTTGTATTGTGAAGTTAATTATACTGTAGATGCTCTAGGATAACAGTCTCTCAGTATTTAACCACATATTATCCAAGCTGGTTTTCTATGTAAATTTCAAGTGTTTTATTTATTTAAACTAAGTCATTTACAACACTTTATATTGCTACCTGAGTAACCTAAGTGTGATTTTAAGTTACATTTTCCTATTTTTAATTGTTCGTTTGAGTTAATAAAAGTTATGTTTTAATTTAGTAGATTCCCTCTACACCACAACTATTGTCAATTCTTCCTTGATTTAAGCAACATAATTGCTGCTACTTCCACTTTTTTAATGGTAGATGAATTTATCCACCATCAGCAAGAACAACCCAGGTTGTTCACCAAAAATGGGCTGGCATCTAAATTTACATTCTTGAATTTCAAATAAAGATACCAAGAGAATGAAGACAATTTTATAATAGGAGTAAAATAGAAAGTTGCTTAAAATGTCATGCTCCATCAGAATCACACAAAAAAATTGGGTTCAGTGTCCCTTTAAGAACAGTTTTACTTGAATTAACCCCTTGAGTGTTGTAAATGTAGTTTTTTTAAAGAATAGGTCTCTTTACCTGTCTTTATTCCGTTAATTGTAACTAACTACATAGCACCGTTACCCTCACTACAAATTCATCACTATAAAGTGTACATAAGGGATTTGAAGGGTTAATTTTATAAACATTGTAGTGCCATTGGTTTCTCTGCAATTTTCATATTTCTACATATGTCTTTATATCTTTTGGTAGAATATATTTCTATACATATACACACACACACACACATATATGGGTATATGTATATATATATATATATATATACAGATATACAGTATATATATATATATATACTGTATATATATATATATATATATATATATATATATATATATATATATGAGTATCTATTTAAAAATACTTAGAACGGGGGGGGTGTCAAAGCAGCGGCTCTGTGCAGTCGAACTTTTCTAAGCTCTGGGAGAAAAAGTACATAATTTGCCAAATATTGCCTCTATTCTACAGCTTATACCACCATTACAATTGACATTGTACTTACTCAGCCCAGAAATCTACAATATTTTTCAAATAGCTGTGTTTATGACCCCTGAGTCGGAAATGGACAATTAAAGCCTGGTGCTGCGGCTACAATAAAGGCAGCTTTCCCCCAGGAATTCCCTGGGGTAATTTGCCAGATCTGATTAGCACAAATATTTACAGCAACACCTCTTTAATATCCAATACCTTTTGGAGCGAACATACAATCTCAGACGGAGCAGTTATACAGTAAACTTTTTAACAATACTTAGTCAGCCATGATGAAAAAACGCAGACCCATTTATCATCTTAGACCCACTTATGGCCGAGCTGGAGGCTTTGTTTCAAG
Organism: Bombina bombina; assembly: GCF_027579735.1. NCBI lineage: Eukaryota > Metazoa > Chordata > Amphibia > Anura > Bombinatoridae > Bombina > Bombina bombina. The sequence continues at coordinate 1,181,054,139 of NC_069501.1, read as the reverse complement.
CTCTGATAGATAAAGCACCTTCAGAACAGGACATGCAACTCTTAATGGAAAAGTAACACCTATAATCACCGCGGAACCCACACCGCATTATTTCACGGTAGAAAAGACTGAGCCAGAATTACAACAAGAAGAGGTTAGTCTTACAATTAGACCCAGAAAGTACTACTCCATATAATATCACCAAATCAAACCAGATTGAAAAGAACACAACTCACATCAGAATGGAACCCGGAGATGGTACCGCCGAGCTCGGGGCGGGGGTGGGCGGCTCCTGGAAGGCCGTGGACTCTGAGGTGCTTAACTCCTCTTACAACAGTACTACTCCGGAGGTTAATCTAATCCTATCTCAAGGCACTGAGAACTTTGCTTCATTACGAAACAAACTGGGAACTGTGATTTTATATTATGTTTTGGGTTAAGTTAAACATGTTCTGTTTGCACACTGCTATATATCAACATGCACACTGAATGGCAACCATAACTACATACTACTGAAGCAGCACAAGATGCAGCAATACTGAAATTTATTGTAGACATTGGGGGGTAGTTATCAACGTGTCAACTTTCCTGCCTTCGCCGGCCCAATACGCCCGCCTAAGCTCGCCTACCATCGCCGCCGCGGACCTAAAAAAATTTGCCTAAGTTATCAATAAATCTGTCAAAAAGCCACGCACCAAGTACGGGGCGATGAGCAGCGGACTGTGAGAGTTATCACTCATCCGATCTCGCTGCTCTTCGGCTTTTTTACAGCTTTATTGCTAGCCTGTCACTAAGCACCCACACTAAACTACACTGTTCTACCCCCTATACCGGCGCCCCCGGAGCCCCCCGCAACACAATAAAGTAACTAACCCTTAAACCGCCGCTCCTAGACCCCGCCGCAACTCTTATAAATGTATTAACCCCTACACCGCCGCTCCTAGACCCCGCCGCAACTCTTATAAATGTATTAACCCCTACCCCCCAATCAGCCAATCAGATTTTTCCTACCTTAATTCTGATTGGCTGATAGAATCCTATCAGCCAATCGGAATTGAAGGGACGCCATCTTGGATGACATCCCTTAAAGGAGCCTTCATTCATCGGTAGTCCGTCGGGAAAGAAGGATGTTCCGCATCGGTGGGATGAAGATTGAAGATTGAAGACCCCGCTTGGAAGATGACATCACCCGGATAGAATACTTCTTCAGCGCCGTTTGGAAGATGACATCACCCGGATGGAAGACTTCTTCTGCGCCGCCTGGAGGATGACTTCATCGGATGGAAGATTTCTTCAGCGCCCCTTGGAGGATCACTTCTGCCGCTCCGGATCTCCTCTTCAGTTCCATCAGTGGCTCAGCTGAGTGAAGACGAAGGTAGGATGATCTTCAGGGGATTAGTGTTAGGTTATTTTAAGGGGGGTTTGGGTTAGATTAGGGGTATGTGGGTGGTGGGTTTTAATGTTGGGGGGGTTGTATTTTTCTTTTACAGGCAAAAGAGCAGTTTTCTTTGGGGCATGCCCCACAAAAGGCCCTTTTAAGGGCTGGTAAGGTAAAAGAGCTTTGAACTTTTTTAATGTAGAATAGGGTAGGGCATTTTTTTATTTTGGGGGGCTTTGTTATTTTATTAGGGGGCTTAGATTAGGTGTAATTAGCTTAAAATTGTTGTAATATTTTTTAAATGTTTGTAACCTATTTTTTTATTTTTTGTAACTTAGCTTTTTTTATTTTTTGTACTTTAGTTAGTTTATGTAATTGTATTTAATTGTATATTAATTGTAGTTATTTGTATTTAATTTATTTAATTTATTTAATGATAGTGTAGTGTTAGGTTTAATTGTAACTTAGGTTAACACCGACAGAGACAGCCTCAGAAAACACACAAAGACATACACACAAAGACATACACACACAGAGAGACAACCACATAAAACACAGAAAGACATACATACACACACACACCCTCACTGAGACATCCACAGAAAACACACAAAGACATCCACAGAAAACACACAAAGACATCCACACACCCTCACAGAGATGCCCACAGAAAACACACACCCTCACAGAGACATCCACAGAAAACACATACATACATACATACATACATACACACACACACACCCTCACAGAGATATCCACAGAAAACACAGACATACATAACACACCCACCCTCACAGAGGCATCCAGAGAAAATACACAAAGACAAACATACACACACCCTCAGAGACACTCATAGAAAAAGCTCAGACATATGCACACACCCTCACAGACATCCACAGAAAATGCACAAAGACATACACACCCACCCTCACAGAGAGACCCACAGAAAAAAATACAAACACACTCATAGACACACAAACCAAAGCACAAAGACATAAACACAGACACCCACAGAAACACTCACAGGAGGAAACATTTATGCACCTTGTATCCCCTAAATCAACAGTGTGTGACATGCATGATAAAAAAAAATTGAAAAAGAAATTAAGAGATCACTTTTTAAAGAATCATATTTGTAAATGTGCAAACAAAAATAATTCTGTGAATTCAAAATTCTCTCAGGCACACACTGTACAAACAAAGTGCCAAGTCTGTCTCACACTGTGTGTAGTGGTTTAGTGCACACTCAGAAATCCTCTCAAATGCTAATACTTTACTCCTTGTAATAACATGTCCCATGATCAATTAGCACTCTGCTGTAGTACCCACTGGTGGCTGCCAAAATTTAAAAAAAAAATAAATAAAAAAAAAATTTTTTAGTTCTTGCCTCATGGGGCCCCCCTGGCCCATTGGGCCCCTGACAGGAGTCACCCCTGTCACCCCCTGATGGCGGCCCTGGGGAACTGTGTGTTGCATGTGTAAATAGATATATATACACACATATACACATACTTATTTACATACGACTAGATTACGTGTTTTGCGGTAAGAGCGGCTCGGTACTAACTTTTAAGTTATTTCCACCGCTCACCTCCCTACAACGCTGCTATTACAGGTTTTCATAAACCCGGCATAAGCAGGCAATATTGAAGCGTTGAGCAAAATTGAGCTCCATACCGCACTCAAATATCGTCTTGTATATTGTACCCATATAGACAAATTTAAGAAAGAAGCTGAGATTATGTCTATTAAGTTTAGTGAGAAGGGTTATAGCAGGGAAGTAATAAATCAGGCATATGGTAGAGTCTTAAATGTAGATAGGGATGTAGCTTTGAAACCCAAAAATATGAAAACAGATCCAACCACCAATGATATGGTGAGATTTATCACAACTTATAATAAGGGGCATAAAATTATTAAAAATGTCCTTAAAAAACATTGGGGGATTTTAAAAACTGATCCAGTTTTAGCACCCACTTTAACTGAAGAGCCAGTCTTCACTTTTAAAAAAGGAAGAAACCTTAAAAACTTTCTAGCACCCAGTAAACTTAAAAAAGTAGAAATACCCAAATCTGTTAAAAGTAATTAATTAAGTTTAAAACCGGGCACATATAAATGTGGAAAGAGGACTTGCAACATGTGTAAACACATTAATAAAGAAACTAATTTTATTGACAGTGAGGGAGGGTATTAGAACCTTCAGTATTAAAAGTAGGTGCACTTGTGATACTACATATGTAGTATATCTTCAAACATGCGGATGTGATAAGATCTATGTAGGGCGTACAAAAAGGAAGATTAGGCGTAGATTTTTAGAACATCTATATAATATCAAAGAAATATGTGATAAACACAGCGTGCCCCTTCACTTCACATAGTTTCATGGGGGAGATCTTTAAAAATACAGGCTATTGATTGGATACCTAACAACTTGAGTAATAGACTTGTCAGTTTAAGAAAACAAGAAACATTTTGGATCCAGAAACTGAAAAGTCTACATCCCAAAGGTTTAAATATTGACATTGATATAGCAGCTTTTATGTAAAGATCTATAGAATTCCTATTTAGGACTGTCTTTGATATACATGTGTGGAATGGGTATAATATGTTAGTACACATGTGCAGTGTGAGCTGTCATGTTGACACAAAGAATTAATTATTCTTTCCAGCATTCTTGTTCTTACCTCTCTTTCTATATACATCAATATATATATATATATATATATATATATATGTATATATATATATATATATATATATATACCTATATATTTTTCAGTGACGTTATAAAGTGTCTCTTTTACTCTCTTTTTGAATGTTTTTAATGTTTTCTATGCATGTTTTATCATATCCCATATATAAAAAAGTTTAATATCTTTTTGTATCCAATATTTGTTGTTGTTTTTTTTAGTATGTTTTAGGGTTCTAATGAATTTTGGAATTTTGTGTTATTATGGTATTTTTAATGAAATCTTTATTAACAAGTCCAAGGATGTTAAGATTTTAATTAGGAGTATGTTTTTAATCAAATGAAGTTAAAAACCTGAAATAGAAATTAAGTTATTGTGTAAAAAATACTTGTTTAAATATGTATAGGCATGAAATTTGTTGCAGGACAACCTATACAGTCATAGGCTATGCTTGAAAGCGATACTGGATTGTACCCAATAGGAAAGCCAGTGAGGGCTTTTAAGTGGGACGGATATCCCATCTAGTTATCAGAATACTGCTCACCTTCTTGAAAAAGTCTGCACGCTAGCAGATGAAACGCGTAGAGGATCATCAAGGTCTGCTTTTGGACGTTTCAAGTACCCATAGCTATGGAGGCAGAGTGTTCAACAGCTACAGTTCCGTTGGTTATCAGGAAGGAATACGGAAATCCATACCACGCAGAGGAGCCGGGACCGGTTAAAGACCATACCACTGAGCATTAAGTACCCGAAAAAGGAATGTTTTATATTGTGTCCATTGGATGAAGTGTTCTTCGATTTTACTGCATTAATTTTATTAAACATTGTAAGTGCAACTTGTGTAAGCTTCTGCCCCACTCCATTTGGTGTGAAGGATACATTTGGTAAAACAAGCAGTATCAGACTTCATACATAAGCGGATTTCTCTATCTGGACTCTGTATTTTGGTAATGTTGAAATCATACTTTTTGTACAATCATATGAAAATTAAGTGTATATATTTAACACTGCTTAGAATTATCTTAGGGGTGTTTGTGCTCTGTTGCAACGGATTATGAATTGTTTGTATTTTATGATCAAATTAGTGAAAACTTGGATCATTTAAAAGGAATTTTCACTCAGCAAGGGTTGTAAGCGCCAATTAGTTTCTGTGTGAGTGGACTCAAATATCAGCGCTGCTTTGAGCTGGTTTTACGTGCTTGTGCACGATTTCCCCATAGACTTCAATGGGGGAGAGCCGGCTAAAAAAAAGCTTAACACCTGCAATAAAGGAGTGTAAAGCTCCGTAATGCAGCCCCATTGATTCCTATGGGGAAACAAAAGTTATGTTTACACCTAACACCCTAACATAAACCCAGAGTCTAAACACCCCTAATCTGCCGCCCCCGACATCGCCGCCACCTACATTACACTTATTAACCCCTAATGTGCCACCCCCAACTACGACACCACCTACCTACACTTATTAACCCCTAATCTGCCTCCCCCAACATCGCCGCCACTATACTAAAGTTATTAACCCCTAAACCTAACCCTAAGTGTAACCCTTACACCCACTAACTTTAATATAATTAAAATAAATCTAAATAAAAATTACTATCATTAACTAAATAATACCTATTTAAAACTAAATACTTACCTGTAAAATAAACCCTAAGCTAGCTACAATATAACTAATAGTTTTTATTTTTATTTCACAGGCAAATTTGTATTTATTTTAACTAGGTAGACTAGTTAGTAAATAGTTATTAACTATTTACTAGATTCCTAGTTAAAATAATTAAAAATTTACTTACACTTACACTACAATTAAATAAATTACATTAAATACAATTAACTAAATTACAAAAATAAAAAAACAACTAAATTACACAAAATAAAAAAAGAAATGATCAAATATTTAAACTAATTACACCTATTCTAATAGTCCTTTCAAAATAAAAAAGCCCCCCCAAAATAAAAAACCCTTAGTCTACAATAAACTACCAATGGCCCATAAAAGGGCCTTTAGCGGGGCATTGCCCCAAAGAAATCAGCTCTTTTACCTGTAAAAAAATAACACAAACAACCCCCAACAGTAAAAACCCCACCCACACAACCAAACCCCCCAAATAAAATCCTATCTAAAATAAACTAAGCTCCCCATTGCCCTGAAAAGGGCATTTGTATGTGCATTGCCCTTAAAAGGGCATTTAGCTCTTTTTCTGCCCAAACCCTAAGCTAAAAATAAAACCCACCCAATAAACCCTTAAAAAAACTACTAACCCCCGAAGATCCACTTACAGTTTTTGAAGACCGGACATCCATCCTCAATGGGAGAAGTCTTCATCCAAACGGCAAGAAGTCCTCAACGAAGCCGGGAGAAGTCTTCATCCAGACGGCATCTTCTATCTTCATCCTTCCGACGTGGAGCGGCTCCATCTTCAAGACATCCGGAGCAGAGCATCCTCTTCTTTCCACGGCTCTTCAAGAATGAATTCTCCTTTAAATGACGTCATCCAAGATGGTGTCCCTTGAATTCCGATTGGCTAATAGAATCAGCCAATTGTAATTAAAGGTAAAAAAATCCTATTGGCTGATGCAATCAGCCAATAGACTTGAGCTTCAATCCTATTGGCTAATGCAATCAGCCAATAGGATTGAGCTCGCATTCTATTGACTGATTGGAACAGCAAATAGGATTTTTTTAATTGAATGTATTGTTGCCAGCAATTAAACTGCTTCAGCTGCCTGGGAAGTTAAGATATGACAACAAAACTATATATTTTTAGAAACTACACCCCCAGCTGCATCAAATGAGGTCTTATTTGTATTTCGGAAGTGTGCAACAAAAACGCGAATATCACATCTGTTAAAAAAATTTAAATTAAACAAAGCGACATGTTCATTTAAATCTTACGCTCTCCGAATTAGTGCTAGCAATACATGCAGCCCCTCATTGATACGCCAAGGGGTGTACTTTTCAAAACTGTGTACCTTGTATACTGTATCTTAAATTCCCAGGTGGCTACAGCTGTCTAATTGTAGACATCATCCCTAAATGTTTAAAGACAATTTTTAAATAAGATTTTCAAGGTTGCCATATCTGCAATTAAACAGCTCTAGCCACCTGGCACGTTAAATTAGGGTACATCAAGTACACATTTGTGGAAAGTACACTAACACAAAAGTGGAGTGTGCAAATATTCATGGAATATGGTGCTTTGCTTAAAAAATATTTTTTTCTAAGCAAAGCAACATGTTAATTTATGTCTTACGCACTCCACATTTGTGCTGTCAATACATGAAGCCCCTAATTTGATGCACCAAGGGATGTACTTTCCAAAACTTTGTACCTTGTATACTGTATCTTAATTTCCCAGGTGTCTACAGCTGTCAAACTGCAGACATGGCTACCTTGAAACACTTTAAACATATAGGGGTTATATCTGCAATTAAATAGTTTTATCTACCTCATTAATTGACTAACCAAATTCTAAATGATTTTATTTTATGCTCAAAAATATAACACTCTTTTGCATTACCCACACAAGCATTACAGGATACCCATGTGAACAGTAATGCCATGTCAAGGCTTCCACCCTTTCTACTATCCTTTCACACACCTTTTGTATCTTATTCACTCACAGAAGCGTGCAACATACTTCCCATACATCAAGACTTTCATCCCTACTACTGATCATACACACCTTTCGTATCTTCATTCACTCACAGAAACACAGAGTACAACCCCTACCACTGGCCAGTCACAAACCTTTCATATATCCATTCTCTTCATTCATACACAAGTTAGACCTGTTGGTAGGGCAGCTCAATCACTGGGCTGGTCAGGCAAAAGCCTCAACCAGGGCAATGTGTCTGCATTTAAGAATCTTGAGCCTTCTGGGGTTGTGAGGGTATGCAGCTAGTATGTTTCCATAGCATGATAAATATGGAAGGATTCTGGCATGCATAGCCCTGGTTTAGATGGGCAATCTGGAAAGTAGTAACGGGTGTCTTTACAACGGCCATGGTGACTGCACACTCTAGACCTTCTACTAGGTAAAGTCTTTTTCTCAGTAGCTTGTATAAACTACCCAAAGTGATGGCCATGCAACCTTGCATTGTCCTCACCTTGCCCAGCTACTAGAATATCCCCTGATGATGAGATAAGGCTTTTAATAACAGATTCCTAAAATTTCAGGAAATGTAGCCCTCTTCCTTGGGTGCCCTTGCTATATAGGAATTTAAATAATGGCAAACCAGTGTAAAAGTTATCCACATATACGTGGTAACCTTTATTAAATATTGGGTGGAGTAAGTCCCACAATTTTTTTTCACTGGCAGCAAGGGAGGAGGGATAGTCATGGGGTGCTAGAACAGAATCCTTGCCAGTGTATACCCTAAAACAATATGTGTATCCACTAGAGCTCTCACATAGCTTATACAGCTTGATCACATAGCGAGCTCTCTTAGAAGGAATTTATTGTTTAAAAACAATGCATCCCTTATATAAGATCAAGGATTCATTGACCGATATGTTCTGGCCTGGAGTATAGCACTCTTGAAATCTTGCCAATAAATGGTCAATAACAGGTCTTATTTAAAACAATCAGTTATGTTCTGGGTTGTCCCATGGCAGAGCATTTGCATTAGACATGTGCATTTCGTTTCAGCAGAATTAGTTTTTCGGCCGAATTTTGGCAAATTCAGATGCATCCGAATTTCCGAATCGGCACATCCTGAAAAAAAAAATTGTTTCCGAATTTTCGGATCCATTATTCATATTCAGAATTTTTCATTGTTCCTAATGTAAACAGCACATCGCCGACACTAACTCTAAGTCGAAATCATTAAATAAAGCTATTAACCCCTAAACCACCATTTCCTGACATCGCCATCACTAACTAAACCTATTAACCCCTAAACTGCCATTCCGAAACATCACCGGCACAAACTAAACTTATTAACCCCTAAACCGCTGTTCCCAAACGTCTCCAAAACATGAGCTAAACCTATTAACCCTTAAACCGCAACCCCCCCCCACATCGCCAACGCTAACTAAACCTATTAACCCCTAAACTGCAGTTCCGACATCGCTGACACTAACTAATAACTAAATAAATTTATTAACCCCTAAACCACCGTTCCACGACACTAACTAAACCTATTGACCCCCAAACCGCTATTCCCAAACATCCCCAAAACGAAGTAAACCTATTGACCCCTAAACCGCCATTCCCAAACATCCCCAAAACGAACAAAACATATTGACCCCTAAACCTCCATTCCCAAACATCCCCAAAATGAACTAAAAATATTAACCCCTAAACCACTGGCCCCCACATAGCAACAACCTAAATTAAACTATATTAACCCCTAAACCTAACCCTAAACCTAACACCTCCGAACTTTAACATAATTAAAATAGACCTAAGTTAAAGTTACAATTATTAACTAAATAATACCTATTTAAAACTAAATACAAACTTACCTGTGAAATAAAAATAAAACCTAAGCTAGCTACAATATAACTAATAGTTATATTGCAGCTAGCTTAGGTTTTATTTTTATTTCACAGGTAAGTTTGTATTTATTTTAACTAGGTAGACTAGTTAGTAAATAGTTATTAACTACTTACTAACTACCTAGTTAAAATAAATACAAACTTACCTGTGAAATAAAAGTAAAACCTAAGCTGCCTTACACTAAAACCTAACATTATAAAAAAACTACCATTGCAAAAAATAACAAACGAAATTATTCAAAACAATAAAAATTATTCCTATTCTAATACCCTGTTTAAACCCCCCCCCAAAAAAAAAAAAAAAAAACTAATCTATAATAAACTACCAAGGGCCTTTTGTAGGGCATTGCCCTACAGAAATCAGCTGTTTTGCTAAAAAAGAAAAACAAAACACCCCCTAACGGTATATAAAACCCACCTCCAAACCCACAAAATAAAATTAAAGTTAAACCTAATCTATCCATTGCCCTGAAAACGGCATTTGTATGGGCATTACCCTTAAAAGAGCATTCAGCTCTTTATTGTCCATTAAAAATAAAAAAATGACTATTCTAAAAATAAAAACGCCCTAAAAAGAAAAAAAAAACATTACACAAAATAACAATGAATTATCCCAAATAATAAAAATGATTCCTATTCTAATACCCCGTTTAAAAAAACCCTACCCCAAAATAAAAGAACCCTAATCTATAGTGAACTACCAATAGCCCTTAAAAGGGCCTTTTGTAGGGCATTGCCCTAAAGAAATCAGCTCTTTTGCTACAAAATAAAAACAAACACCCCCTTACATTACAACCCCCCCAACCAATAAAATAAAAAACCTAACTAAAAAAAACTAATCTACCCATTGCCCTGAAAAGAGCATTTGTATGGGCATTCACCTCTTGTACTGCCCTTAAAAAGGCATTCAGCTCTTTTAAGAGTGCCCATTAACCCTAATCTGAAAAAAGCCACCCCACAAAAACCTTAAAAACCTAACACTAACCCCTCTTTAGGTGCTTACAGTTGCTTTAGTCTGGCTTGAACGATCTTCATCCCAGCGGCTCAATCTTCATCCAGGCTGGTCCATCTTCATCCATTGAGGGACCGGCATCTTCTTCATCCCTGTGGAGGTGGAGTGGTCGATGCGTGGAGGTGGAGCGGTCGATGTGCGAAGGTCTATGCCAAGGTCCGTCGATCCGATGTGGAGGTCAACTTCATGCAATTGTCTGTCACACACTGAGGATTCAAATGCAAGGTACCCCTTTTATACTGGGGGTTCCATTGCATTACTATTGGCTGAAAAGTTTAAATCAGCCAATAGGAATTAGAGCTGCTTAAATCCTATTGGCTGTTCAAATCAGCCAATAGGATTTAAGCAGCTCTCATTCTTATTGGGTAGATTAGGTTTAACTTTATTTTTATTTTGTGGGTTTGGGGGAGTGGGGGGATGTATACTGTTAGGGGATGTTTGTTTTTCTTTTTTAGCAAAAGAGCTGATTTCTTTAGGGCAATGCCCTACAAAAGGCCCTTTTAAGGGCCCTTGGTAGTTCATTATAGATTAGTTTTTTTTTATTTTTGGGTCATATTTTTTTTTTTAACGGGGTATTAGAATAGGAATACTTTTTATTGTTTTGGATAATTTTGTTTGTTATTTTTTGTAATGGTAGTTTTATTATTTTTTGTAATTTTAGTGTTTTTTATTTTTGTAATGTTAGGTTTAAGTGTAAGGCAGCTTAGGTTTTACTTTTATTTCACAGGTAAGTTTGTATTTATTTTATTTAGGTAGTTAATAACTATTTACTAACTAGTGTATCTAGTTAAAAGGTATTTATCGATGTGCAGCGGACATGATCCGCAATATCGGATCATGTCCGCTCGCACAATGATAAATAGGCCCCATAAATTTTACTGCAAAAAAATAAGCTTTTTGTAGTAAAAATGAAAGAATTTTAAACTATGGGGAGAGATGAGCAAAGAGGATGTTTACCCACACAGGCTAAAAGACTGATAATACAAATATTATTAGTTTTTCATAAAAAACATCCCTTTACCATTAGCTAATTTTTAACCACATGATCTAGGTGATCATGGGATTACAAATATAATACCAAGAGGCATATTGGAAAAGGCAATTTGACATTTCATAGCTAAGTAATCACTTTAGTTACACTGATCATTTAGCTAGAATACTTAAACCACTTTTTTTTTTTTTTAAAGAAACTAGTATATTTTTCGAATTATTTTACTTTTTTACTTTTTTTTAATAAATTGATTTTTAACTTACATTTCCATCGGTGGATCTTGGTGGTCTGTAGCTGCCTCGATGCTTGAAATACAGGCTTCTAAGCAACATGCCCCCATCTCCCTGTAACTGACAATTGTCAGTTGTAAATAAAGTTGTGCGATTACTTCATTGAGTCATTGCGTGTGACGTCACTGCGTGAAACATGAATCCGCGGCGATGCCTATAACTATACAGGCCAGATTGCCTGGGTTGGAGTGGATGGGGGATCCCAGACCTCCATCAATATGGGTGAATGGCTGCTAGTGACAGCTCAGAGCCGTCGTTAGCACCTGAGTGGGAAACTTTGTGACGGCTCAGAGCCATCATTAGCACTCAAGGGGTTAAATCCGCTGCCCATCTCTGCGTGACTTACCACCTTCACTGTGCTAGGTTCTCATGCTGTGTCTGACGGTATGAGAACAAAGCTCCCATTGGAGCCTAACTTGCAAATAACTTTGTGTGCGCTGGTATTACTAAGTGGAGCACAAATATCGCCCTCACAAAATTGATATTTTGCACTCTATATCTAGCCCTAGATGTATAACACAGTTATAAACATTGCTACCATATAGTACTCAAGACACGTGCCTACCACTGTATGTTATAAAGGAAAGAAGTACGTTGAAACAAAGAATATAAAGAAAAAACGGTGAAAAGTAAATTGTAAAAACTTTTTATTTTTATTTTAAATTACATAGTATTACCCTTGCATTCCTATTGGCTGATTATAATCTTCAAATTTAAATCAGCCAGTAGAATGAAAGGACAAAGCTTTAATTCTACTGGCTGATTAGAATTTAAAGATTTAAATCAACCAATAGGAATGCAAGGGTAGCCCTTTATAAAAGGGGTACCTCGCATTCACTATTCAGTGTGCAGCTGTAGACCGCATTAAGAGGACCTCAATGTTAGGTCTGAAGAGAAGGACCTACGTCGCCGCCAACCTCGCCACTACCACCAGGATGAAGATAGAAGATGGACCTCCGACAGGATAAAGATCATCATCATCATCGGTATGTACCAACTTTGAGGTTAGTATTTTTTTTTATTTTTTTTTATAGATTAGGGATTTTTTTTTGGGGCAGCAAAAGGTAGTTCCAATTTTATTTTTAGTAGATTTGAGGATATTTTAATTTGGTTTAAATTAGGGGGTGTTAGGTTAGCGGGTTTAGATGTTAGTTTATAACTTTGCGTTTATTTAGGTATTTTGCAGTGTGGGGGGCTGGCGGTTTAGGAGTTAATAGTATTATTTAGTGTTTGAGATGTGGGGGTTGGCAGTTTAGGGGTTAATAGTATTTTTTTAGTGTTTGCTATGTTGAAGGATTCCGGTTTTGGGTTTAATGGTATTATTTAGTATTTGCAATGTGGGGGGATGGCAGTTTAGGGGTTAATAGTATTATTTTTCTGTGTAAGTGTACTTTGTAATGTATTTCTGTTGTGTTTTGTGCAACTTTTTATTTTTGAAAAACAATTTAATACAGCTCTTAAATTGTAATATCAGGGGGCGGAGCCAACTACGGAGCTGACTGGTCGCATAGTACTGGAGCTCTCTTCCCAAATTAGCCAACTTTTCCTCAAATGATCCCCTAGGAACCCGAAAAAAACTCCCAAAATTTGATAAAAAATCCCCTATATCCTCCCGGCCCTAATATATCTTTACTCCTATCCTGAATAACAAGCCAAACTGGTAAACCTGCACAACGCACTACCCTGATGGAGGAATTGCCTCGTCCTGACGGGCGCTGTGTCTAACATTTTTTACGCTCCCAGCCGACTGCCTTAGCCTCTCTGGACCCTCCGATAACAAGTGAGTAACCAACATGGACCCGTACACCCTATTCCTCCTACAGCCGAAGGTTACAGCAGTGCAGTAGAAAAGCCCGCGAACGGCCGCCATTTTGGTCTTCACTGTCGCGCTGATAACAGAACATAGCGCAAACTTCAGACAGTGCCTTAAGACCTCGAATATCCCTTTAGCACAGTCTGCTCTTAAATATAGCCTAGACACTTACCGGATAGCTTGGGGACACCTCCTCTTTGGAAGCTATATATAACGGCGGCGGGGAACTGCCTTGCTTCTAGTTTTCCACCTACTGAGATCCCTGCATGGAACGCACCCACTCCTAGGACTCACGGAGGACGCCGGATAGTCCCTCAAGAGCTGGTCTGAGTGAGTACGCTTGTCACTGTAAGGTTTTGGGTTTCTGACAAGACACACAGCATCATACTCCACAACCCCCACCCTACATCACACCCAGACAGTCAATGTTAAGAATCCTCAGCAATCTTTCTACACACAAAACTTGCAAGACCACCCCATACAAGTTTAAATTCACCAGCTAATTTGACAAGATTTCACACTGGTTGACATACCCAGCCCCAGTGTGCTGTGTGAGAGGACAGCTCCCCATGGTGCCCCTCTGACTAAGCAAAACCTCCAGGCGGAACAGAACACCAATCTTGGGGACACAAGAGTAGCTAGAGAGCCCATTATAAACCCAGGCAATCTCTGTACCTATCAATGCCATAGATGACAATACAGTGCAGTACATAGCCCTATAAAGTAGAAACGGAAAAGGCTCTATAACAATATTTGGAGTCACCATCACTATCCTTATCCCTTAAAAAAAATAAAAAAAAAGAGGAGGAGGAGGGAAGGAAAGGAAGGGAAGGGAGAAGGAAAAGAGAAAAAAAGAAGGGGGGAAAAAAAGGGGAAGAAAAAGAAGGGACTAGAAAAAAAAAGAAAGACAGGCTATACCACAGCACTCCATCAATTGGTCTCTCAGAGATAAACAACTTTTACACATTCTGCAGTCCATACAGCAGGCACCCCTCACTTTGTCACAGAGGGTCAACTACTGCTCTAACCTCCCCAACCGGGTTATTGAGAGCCTCACATACAGACTCCCAGATCCGTTCCACAGAGATCCCTCCCCCCCTTTCCCGCAATCATTTAACTTTGCGGGTCACATCCTCCTTCCTTTTTCCTGGACTTGCCCAGAGGTGGCACTGCCCTAGGAGAGGGATCACCGCTAAACTTCTGTCAGTCAAGATAGGCTACACCTGCACCACCAATTACGCTCTGACAAGCCTGAATATTTGTTCTTGAGTTCGTAGGAGAGTAATGGAGGGCTAGGGCACCATGATATAGAGGTGTCGGCCTGATACACCCCCCCAGTATTCAATCCTAACAAGGAATCAACATATCTTGACAAACCTTGAAGATTTTAACGCCAATCCTCCTAACCATGGCACAATCAGTAAAGAGAAAACCAAAACATCAGGATAATCCCAAAAGGACCCTGAATGACCACTTTCATAGTAAGAATTTATCTGATCCAGATCTTTCAGGAGATGATTCCAGAGATTCCACAGCTTTCAGCACTGAACACCCTAAAACAGACAACTCCCGTAAAGACAAAACTACACTCTCACAATCTACCTTTCTAGAATCTATCAAACTATTAACCGATAAGATGGACACCCACTATGCATCTCTCAGACAAGATCTTCGCCAATCGGTTAGCGAACTGAAACGAGACATTTCCTCACTAGGGGAAAGGACAGAGATACTAGAAAGAAAACATAAAGACTTAATAACTGATCACTCCAATCTCCTATCCTATTCCCAAAACCTTGCGGAGCAAATCTCAGACCTAGAGACCAAGTTGGCAGACCTAGAGGACAGATCCCGCTGAAATAATCTCCGGATTAGAGGCATTTCTGAAGATATCTCCTCAGCTGAACTTCATAATTATTTGACTACCCTTTTCAAGGAACTCCTAGGCACAATGACAGAACAAGACTTACTAATTGATAGGGCACA
The DNA here is from genome assembly GCF_027579735.1 of Bombina bombina. Lineage (NCBI taxonomy): Eukaryota > Metazoa > Chordata > Amphibia > Anura > Bombinatoridae > Bombina > Bombina bombina. The sequence continues at coordinate 1,181,038,491 of NC_069501.1, read as the reverse complement.
TAGGGCTACACTGCCCCGCAACTCCACTGCTGACACTCCAAGAGATGTCATCCTCCATCTACACTATTATACCACCAAAGAGAGAATTCTACGAGCTTCTTTTAACAACAAACCACTCAAAGAACGCTACCAAAATCTACAAATCTTCCCAGTCCTATTCCCACATACACTAGCCAAAAGGAGAACTTTCCACCAATTTACACTGACATTGAGACATCACAAGATAAAATATATATGGGGATTCCCTGTGAAGCTCTTTGTACAACACCAGGATCACTCCTACGTTATCTGATCCATAGATCAGGGTATGAAACTACTCAACACTCTAGGACTCTCTGATCCCTCTACCAGGAAACAAGAAAAAACAAAGGGACTCAACATGGCAGCCCCGGAGTGGTGACCACTGAACCCTACATCCTCCCACCAAGAGAAAGAATAATGGAGATCAGAACCCAGGTATCTACAGGCTGTGCCACTGCCTGATCGGTTCTTCCTCATGACCGAATTCTTGAAAGACAAAAACATAGCAGAGTGCACAAACTGGTACTTACCTTACTCTCTTATCACTCCCTAACCATTGGCCCCTTAACCATGGCTCTTCCATGGGACAACCTCCATACAGGTATGCCTAGAGCTCACATACGGGTACCTATCTTACCCTCCTTTAGCTCATGGCTCTCCTCTCATTGTTATTACCCCCTTCCCCATATCTTGTATACCTCCCCTATTTTCTGTTTTTGTCTATTATGCTATTCCAGAGAAATCCCCTCGTCTCCCTAATTAAAGGAGACGCATGAACACTAGAATAGACATTTAACTAAGAGTTAGCTTAGCAATATTTCTGGACTTGCCTTTGTTGTCAGGCCTATACTTACATATCTTAAAGTGTTTTGTTTTAGGTAGAGAAACATTTAATATGTGTTATTCTATTTGATGCTGTTGTTTAGGTTTCATACACAAGCCTGTCTCTTTTCTTTTTTATCTTTATATATACTTCCCCTTACTATGTTTTCTACAAAGCCCTTAGGTCAACCAGCCTACTAACTGAATCTTTCTAGGACCCCCTTTCACTCTCAGTCAGACGAACCTATACAGGTCCAAAACAAACCGTCCTTGTTCACTTACCTCCTTACTCGCAAACTGGGGGGGGGGATCAGGTTTAGCCACCTCTCCCCTTTTCCACATACCCAATATCTTCGTTCCCCAGCTCCTTCTTACATATTTACACCATTTTACTTTTTACTAATCTTCCCAAACTTCTTTTACTAGACCGCTCACACATCTACTCTAATAACTAACCTATCACGGGTTAGGCACATCCACCTCTGCCCACTCATATTATCTCCCCCTTCCCCCTGCCCTTTATTATTTTTTTTAACCAAAGCGGCTCTGGACCGCTGAATCCCCAACTCTCCCGAAAAAATAACCATCACTTAGTTATATCTAACCATTCTTTTAAACACCGCTACATAAAACCTCGTTGGACCAAAATTATTTTTAAGGTATTGATCTAGGAAAACACTCCTCGGTACAACTTATCCTACCTTTCTTCTCTCCCCCCTTCTCTCATCTCTATAATCACCTAACCTTGCATAATCATGGAGGACCTCCGCCTCCTCACACTAAATGTACAGGGACTCAACTCCCCAACCAAACGTAGTTTACTTTTCACTTACTTAAGCAAAAACCACACTGACATAGCACCTCCAGACAATTCTCCACACTTATAGAAGCCACATTTCCCTCTAAGTCCAGAGGCGTAGCTATATTTAGGTAAAAATGTCTCCTATGAGCCGATTTATGTTGAATATGACCCCCAAGCTAGGTTCATCATTGCTGTCTATAAATTAAATAAACATCTAGTCACAATGCTTAATGTCTATGCACCTAACACCAAACAGATAAAATTCCTTAGGACACTTCTTACGTCTGTGTCGGTGGTGAAACAGGGAGACCTAATTATGGGACGAGATTGTAACCTAATATGGGACGCAAAACTCGATAGAACAGCACCTCCACTTTCCCTTAATGACAGAGCCACTCATTCCATCTCCTCGGCCTTCCAATCACTGATTGCACAACATGAATTATATGATGTGTGGCGGGCCTTACATCCACAAGAGAGGGACTACACATTTTATTCCTCACCACACAAGTCACATACACGTATTGACTATTTTTTTACTAGCGCTAAATACTTAGATAACGTTTATTCCATCACAATCACCCACGTCTCCTGGTCTGACCATGACTCCCTACACTTACAATTAGGTCCACATTTAACATCCTCCTTTACAGCGCATGCAAGACTGGACCATCACAGACCCTGTCCTTAAGATAGCCCTTCAAAACAAGATCACTGACTTTCTCAACCTAAACGATGATAGCCAGACAACGACACAGAATCTGTGGGCCAACCTGAAAGTGGTAATGAGGGGACACCTTATGCAGATGGAAGCAGAGGCCCGCTCAAAAATTAAACCACCTTATCTTCTTTAGTTATCCAATTATGAAAATTAAAAACTGAACTTATCCGTTCATACTCTTCCGCTGTAAATGATGAAATAGCCAAAGTATCGAAGCAAATTCAAGCCTTAGAAATCAAAAAAGTACATAATATGTTAGAAAAATTCAAAAAGATCTACTATTACCAAGGCAATAAGGCCTCCACCCTTTTAGCATCCAAAATTCAGCAGGGATGAATGTTTCTGCCCCTGCAGAGATAGGGAACACCTTTAAGCAATATTATCATGCTCTATACAATATTGAATCTCCTCCTTATACCTTAGAGGGAATTTCCTCTTTTCTTAACTCTCTCTCTCCTCTCACTGACCATAGAAAACGCTTCCTCCCTAACAACCCCAATAATGACAGAAGAAATCACGAAGATTATTCAAACCATGAAACTAGGAAAGGCACCTGGCCCTGATGGTTTCACAGCCAGGTTCTACAAAACCTTCCACCCCCTCATAACCCCTATCCTCTAAAGATTCTTCCAGGAGATAATCTCAGGAGGATCTTTTAAGGCAGAATTTTTGGAAGCGGTGATAGTCACAATCCTAAAACCAGGCAAATCTCCTGACCTTTGCAGTAGCTATCGCCCAATTTCATTAATTAACCTTGACACCAAAATTTATGCCAAACTTCTAGCAAACAGAACTTCAAAAATTATTACATCCCTCATAGTGAACGACCAGGTAGGTTTTATCCCAAATAGGGAAGGCTCGGATGCGACCAGGTGAATACTCGATGTTCTTCATGCCGCATCTAACAGGGGTGCTCCCTTCCTGGCCCTGTCACTGGATGCCAAAAAAGTATTTGACAGGGTCAGGTGGGACTATTTATGGGAAACCATGAAAACTTTCCAGTTCCCTAGTGCCTTTATTTCTGCTGTGAGAGCCCTCTATGAACATCCCTCGGCCAAAGTTCGAGGTGTTGGTTTTCAGTCTTCTAAATTCAATATAGCGAATGGCACAAGGCAGGGATGCCCACTATCACCTCTCCTGTTCGCATTGGCCATAGAACCCCTTGCCCAATCTATTAGACAGGACCCCCGAACCAAAGGCCTCTCTATTGGAACCTACACCCACAAAATTTCTCTGTATGCAGATGACATCACCCTTTTCCTGACATCTCCCAGAGAATCCCTCCCTGCAGTTTTCACAATACTAAAACATTTTGGTGACTTAAGTTTTTATAAGCTTAATATCTCTAAAACAGAGGCCCTCCCTATAAATATTTCCAGCCATTTCCCCTCATCCATCTCCGGTACTCACTATTTCTGGCGCGCTTTTCTGTCTTTCTGACTCCCACCCTGATTTGTGGCCCCAACAACAAACACTGTGGGTGACAGATCTCATACTTTTTCCAAATTTTACAAATTCGATTCTTTTGCTTCTTTGGAGGCTATTTTTGGGAGAAAGGTTCTACAAGCAGTGGTGCCTTCCGTTTAAGGAACCTGTCTTGTCCCTCCCTTCATCCGTGTCCTAAAGCTTTGGTATTGGTATCCCACAAGTATGGATGAATCCGTGGACTCGATACATCTTACAAGAGAAAACAGAATTTATGCTTACCTGATAAATTTCTTTCTCTTGTGATGTATCAAGTCCACAGCCCGCCCTGTCTATTTAAGACAGGTAGTATAGTCTATAGTTTCTCCTTTTTCTTCCTAGCCTTCGGTCGAATGACTGGGGGGTGGAGCTAAGGGAGGAGCTATATAGACAGCTCTGCTGTGGGTGCTCTCTCTGCCACTTTCTGTAGGGAAGGAGAATATCCCACAAGTATGGATGCATCCGTGGACTCGATACATCACAAGAGAAAGAAATTTATCAGGTAAGCATAAATTCTGTTTTTATAAAAAACTTAAAATTTGTGAGTTAATTACACAGGAATAAATTGTATTAAATATGCACAGTGTAAATCATAATTTAAGTACACTGGGTGTACAAAAAATCACTTAGAAATTTGTATTTATAAGTACAAAATACAAAGCACAATTGTGTTTTTTTTTTAAAATGGGCTAAACACGGGCGTTCCATGGACGTATATAAAATAATCCCAGCGTAATTCTGTATGTAATTTTGTATTACAGATCTCAGTTTTTTCTCACAAAAAAGATGCCAAACTTCTATTAAAACACTGAAAGTACTTATAACCCTAATAGAAAAACACATGTATATGAAAATATAAGATGCTATACGCAGAAAGCAGCATCATGTGATTTATATTGGCTACAGGATTTAATTTTTAAAGTGCGGCCCTGATCACTGCTAACTTCACTCCACGAAGCGAAGTTTCTCATTCAAGCGAGCACTATTACTTTTGATAGGAGACATCTCGCCACTCGCAGGGACTGCCCTTGTTTTATAATTATTCCACCAGGGCAACCCCTGGAGGGTTGGCGAGAGAAACCACGTCTGATCTGGCGAAGTTTAGATCATTGGGCCCAAAGTGTATTACAGAGTTTTTCCCTTCAAAAAAATAGATGTTCCTGTGCTAAATAAACTAACTTTTATCTGTAGGAATTGCCCATGTCAGCCAGTGAGCAGCAGAGTCCCTGCACTTAGCTGTATACAGTTGTGCACTTCCTATTTCACCTTCAAGGGACAGTAAACACCCTGAGATGTTTATATAAAATATCTAGTTATAAGTATTGAAACAACTTTGCAATACACTTAATATTGTGTCGCCTTTTCATGTAATTTAGCTCTAAAAATGGTGAATTTTCTAATTTTTGGAACTTGAAATGTACCCTGCTGACTTCCCTATATCCTGCTACATATCTTTCCCTAATTAGTGTTAACTGATAACAACTGAAAAACAATGTATTTTATACTAACACTATGCAGACTTAAAGGGACAGTCTACTCCAGAACAATCCCTTTATTACCCATTCCCCAGTTTTGCATAACCAACACGGTTATATTAATACACTTTTCACCTCAGTGATTACCTTGTATCTAAGCCTCTGCAGACTGCCTCCTTATTTCAGTGCTGACTCATAAATAACTCAACGAGAGAGAGCACAATAATATATATATGGCACACATGAACTTGCATGGTCTAACTGTGAAAAACTGTCATGCAAATAAAAAACTGTCAAGGGCTTAGAAATTATCATATGAGCCTTCCTAGGTTAAGTTTTTAACAAAGAATACAAAGAAAACAATGCAAATTTGATGATAAAAATAAATTGGAAAGTTGTTTGAAATTGCATGCCCTATCTGATTCATGAAAGTTTATTTTTGACCAGACTGTCCCTTTAATCCAGGGTTGGCTCCTCCAGATAAAGCAAATGGTGGCTGAAATTAAAAAAAAAAGCAGTAAAAAGAATATTAATGTGTTTTAATAAGTTTAGACTTGGTTGATATGTAATTCTGTAGCAACATAACAAAAAAGTCTTGTAATTACAAGGATTTTTACTGTCCCTTTAAATTCAAACAGATTTTGCTTTAACCTTTTGTGTAAACAAAAATGTATTATATTTAACTGCTGCTTTTTCATGTACATGATAGAAAAAATATATAAGTATGTCCCTTTAAATATATTTACAGCAACCAATAAATAATGCATTTAATTTATCTGTGGCAGAAAAAGGAAAATCATGTCCCTTAGCAGCAGCAAATAGGTTAATTGGAGGGTTAGAAGCAGCACTCTGGCTCCATCTGTGTTTCTTTGGGAACTTCCTGAGTGACAGATGACATCACTGGAGGTGTAACTGACTGATGATGTGGAGAGCAGAGAGCAGATATGCTGTTGTGTAAAGCTGGAATGCTGATGTATAAGAGCACGGAATCTTCTTCATCGCAGTACTAAGTTCACTTATTACAGGGGAAGTCTGATGCAGATTTACAAACTATAGGAGAAATAAGTCAGTGAACTGAAAAGGAAATCAGTGCACTTCAGAAGCATTTATACACAGTCTGCCTGTTGTGGAGCCTCACAGCTTAATTTTGAAAGCACCATGTAAGATGATCCTACGATGAAATGCACACAGGCTCAGCTCATTCTTCCCATGAATAAAGAAGCTGCCTTTAGCCGACTTGCTGCCACTGAGAGGGTGAGTTTCTGTTCACTGTTTAGCAAGAATTTTACAAGCTTGCAGAATAAAACCCAACAATGTTCAGCACAGGAGGAAGCATTGAAATGTTTGTAACAAGTGGCAGGACTTGCATGCAGATGTAAGGGACTTGCACTTCATTTAAATTCTTAGATGCTTCACTAAAAAAACAACCTTCCTTTAAACCTGCAGGCAAACTGGATGAAGACAAGAAACGTTAGCAAAGTCATTGCAGCTGTAATACTGAACACAGCACTTTAGATTTCTACAGGGTTTGTGTGCAAGACTGTTTATGAAGAACGGCAACAGATACTGCAGGACCAGTACATTTAATACGTCTCTGCTTAGGACTGATGTGCTACAAAAAAATTATTTACAGCAAACAAAGATTTAGAGAAGTATGAGGGGAGAAAGTTTTCTATCAATAGAAAGGCTACGTTGTTGGAGACCTTGTAAGAGGAGCCGCTGGAGGGCACTTAAATCTCGGTTGCTGGCAGCCAGCTTGACTTGTACAGTACTCGCAGTGTTTGTGGTGACCCAAGACCTCATACATGGCACCATGCATTTCCCCTTGTTATGGGACAGTTCATCCCCCCCGAGGCAAGTCACCGTACTCATCTGGTATGAACCTTTTGGGAAAAGGCGACGTCTTGGAGATTGCCATATACTGTTCAACGTTAGTGGCTGCCAACTCACCACCAACCGGAGCATGTACCAGGAAGCAGATGCTATCATTTTCCATCACAGAGATATTGGAGACTACAACGATTTTCCATTAAGAAGATATTCTTCTCAAAAATGGATTTGGATGAATTTTGAGTCACCTTCCCATTCAAACTGGTTAAGAAGTTTTGGGGGAATATTTAACTGGACCATGTCGTATAGGGTGGATTCTGACATATTTATTCCTTATGGGTATTTATATTCTAGAAAACGTGCCAAGATTGTTTTGCCACGCAAAAGGAAGCTCCTAGCTTGGGTGATTAGCAACTGGAGTGAGGATCATGATAGAGTCCAGTATTACAACCAGCTGAGAAACTACATTGACATTGATGTATATGGGAGATTCGGAATGGACTTAAAAGATGATAACATTATAAAGACAGTCTCAGAATATAAATTTTATCTTGCATTTGAAAATTCCCTTCACACAGATTACATAACTGAGAAGTTGTGGCGAAATGCCTTTAAGTCCAGTGCGGTCCCCATTGTTATGGGTCCTAGCAGATATAATTATGAAATGTTTATACCTCGTAACTCATTCATTCATGTAGATGATTTTTCTAGTCCAAGAAAACTAGCTATGTACTTGAAATTTCTTGACAAAAATACTCACTTGTACCGTAGCTATTTCACGTGGAAAAAACGTTATGATGTCCACGTGACTTCCTTTTGGGACGAGCACTACTGCACAGCTTGTGAAACTGTCAAATCTGCAGGAAATCAGTTCAGGACAGTATCAGATCTTGCAGGATGGTTTGAAAGCTGACATCTTTTTTGGATTAATATTAGAATTCAAAAATAAATCTAACAGTATCAGATCTCACAGGCAGCTTGAAGACACTTGTAATGATTAAAAATATTTACATTAATATAAGATCTGACTTAGACAGTAGCCAATATAATTTTAAGGTGACCACTCATTAAGTTAAAGGGACATTATACACTAGATTTTTCTTTGCATAAATGTTTTGTAAATGATCCATTTATATAGCCCATACAGGTTTTTTTTAAGGGATAGTTTAGCTTATTTTTAAATAACATTGCTCTGATTTTCAGACTCCTAACCAAGCCCCAAAGTTTTAAGAGCAAACCGACGTATACCTACTTCAGCTTGCTCCTATTTGTGTAAAGAGTATTTTCATATGCAAAGGAAGGAGGAGGGGGAGTGTCTGCTATTTCCCACTTGCAGTGGGTGTTCCAGTAACCTTTTAAACAGAGCTAAACTAGAAACTTCTAAGTAAGTTTTTAAACTGTTTTATTCTGGATTTTTAGATCAGTATCTGTGCAAATTATTCTTTGTAGTAGTGTCTATTACATGCAGTTATATGAAAATTGGTGTGTACTGTCCCTTTAAGGTTAGTTTTAAAGAACATTTAAAATTGGCTATATATATTCTACAATCCATTTAGTCTTAACATCATTTTTTAGGACATATGGTTTTGTTTTTACATGTCCTAATACGCTAATGAGCAGGATGACATGAAATTGAAGATCTTAATATTCTATTATGTTGATTTTGTCTCTTTTTTTTTTTTGGTAGTTAAAATTTGACCAAACAAAGTCGGTTCTAGGCCATTGAAATATTGGGGGAGTGCAAAAATGTGAATACTAGGTTACCGTTAGAGTGAAAGGGCTGACAAGGTACATGATTTTGTTACATCTATTCAACTTTTTTATACCCACCTTCTCTGTCCTTTACCCCAATTATTTATTTGCTCAATGCACTGGGCATGTAAAAAAAAGTGACTACCTTGCCAATTCAGGACAGCCGGCACATTTGAGTTTTCCAGGTGTTATTACTGCTACTGATCTCTTTACTATAAATTGCAGTATACTATTGCAGCTCACTACCACAAATTAACTTATGTTGCCAAAAAGAGAAAAAAGTATAGATCTAAAGAATGTCAGCATAGAAAAAATACTAGTATGTTAAATATGCAGATTAGAATAGTTTAAAAAAGAATGCAGATGTTAGTGACAGTATCCCTTTAATTTAACTCTTTAGCTGCAATACAGTGATACAACATATTGCTACGCAATAAACTTCAGTCCTCTGTTGCTACAAGGGATACAATAATACATGTCAACTCTAAGAAATTATTGTGATTAAAAAAAAAGTTTTGTTTTAAAAAGGGAAAGAAATTGATCATTATATATAAGATTATCAATACTAATTCTGTACGGTCTTTATTAATTATTTTTAATACAAATTTGAGCATGTTATATTTATACTTGCCATCGTATTATCTCCTGTAATATTAAAAATAGATGGATCCACATCTTGACAAACTATTTTGTAAAGCTTATATTAAGCTGCAGATGTTACTTAATGTTGTACATAGGTACTACTGACACAACAATGCACTAACAATCATATATACTGTACATAATTTAATGTATATATATATATATATATATATATATATATATATATATATAGATGCATGTATAGAGACTGGTGAAATAAACAAATTTGTTATGAAATCTTAAAAAAACTAATTTGGAGCTCAATTGAATTTTGTCTTGGGTTAAGAATTTAAAGAACAAAAATTACTGTAAAAATATTAAACATTGAATCTCTGTGGGATCAATTTTATTCTCAGTTGTGGAGATTGAGTCTGTTGTTAATAATGTTTATTGGGGGCTGTAAATTATGTATGTGTGATGTTAATTTAAACAGTTTTGCTGAAATGACAGGGATGTTTCACACGCTAAGAGGTCTATGTACTGATGATTCTGCAATGCAATCATTTATTTTTCTCACTGTAGTGTGTGTATATATATATATATATATATATATATATATATATATATATATTGTGCACAGTTGCTATGTGTTCTCGGCTAGTAATTGGTACAATTAGGAATATTTTAATTTATGAAATCAGCAATGAGTTTCCATTCATGTTCCAATAACTGATGCACCAGTACTATGATTTGTGAAATAAATTTATATTTTGCAGTAATTTTAGTGATATATTGTCATTTATTTGTGAGTGAATGCATCACTAAACATTAAAAAATGTTGAGAGATTTTACACCCAAGAAACTTTGAATTATTAATAAATCTCTTATAGGGGTATATTTATCAATGTGCGAGTGGACAAGATACGAAGTAGCGTATCATGTCCACTGCACATCGATAAATGCATACGCTCTCGGCATTTATCAGTTATCATTGCACCAGCAGTTCTTTGCTGGTGCAATGCCGCCCCCTGCAGATTCGCGGCCTATCGGCTAGCAAGGGGTGTCAATCAACCCGATCATATTTGATCGGGTTGATTTCTGTCCGCGGCCTCAGAACAGGGGCCATACAGAGCTTGATAAATATGCCTCATAGTCTCTATCTAGACTTTAAAGAGACTCTGATATCCAGAATGTTATATACTGTTCTTAAAGGGACATATTTTTTAAAGCCATAAATACTGCATATAAATTATTGTTATTTTTATGATTATTAATAAAAGTCCCTAGAGCACCTTTCAAGCATATATTATGCATATATTACAGACCTTTGTAAATCTGTTTGTACCCCTCCCTCCCCATACACACACACCTTGTTGCTCCTCAGAGCAAAAAAATTTTTTCAAACAGATGAACTGGGCGACACAGCCAATCACATGCCGTACAGCCCTCCGTATTCACAGAATGTACAATACAATCCCAACTCCTCTGCTTCAGCATAACAGCAGCTAAAAGGGGTCTGTAATATAGCAATAAGGGGTTAAATGCTATCAAAATGCCTTTTAAGTGTGGATGCAATGTTTTTAGCCTGGGTGAACACCACATGTTCTCTTATGGAAGAGCTTTCACAAGTTATCTCAGCCCCCAATGCACTTACCCCACTTTCTATGGTGGTCTTGTGCTGCTGCATTGCTGGGGGTTTCAAATTTAAGTTTAAAAATAAAAATACACTTGTTTAAATACCCTTTACACTTATATAACCTTATAGCAGGTCATCAAAAAGGCCCCCAATACCCCTTGTTTTAATGCCCAAACCCATATTTAAAATAAAGCCTCATATACTTTTTAATAGCCAGGTGATCTCTGTGGTAATAGGGATCACCTGGTGGTAATCAATTGTCTATTTATTTGAATAGAGGCCTACGTGCAGACCAAAGTTACATAACTAGCCCAAAAGGCCCTTTTTTCTGATGATAACCCCTTCTTTTTTCTATAATTTAGGGTAAAAACACACTATTGTTAATAAACTTGTTTATAAAGATTTTAATTAAAAAATACAGTTTTTCACACGTTTTGCTGGGCTTCCTTAACAAACATAATATGTGTGTATTTATCACTGTAAAATGACCCCAGTAGGGCCTAAATATGAACAGCATCTAAAAACAGCAAAACAGCTCAGCACCGGTGTTCCCTCTGAGACCAGTTTTGTGATAGGCCCAGCAGTGAAACAGTTAATAAGGGAACCACACCTTGCAGTCTGCATTGTGTTGTGTTTGTTAATTGTTATAATTAATTGTTTTACAGCTGGGCCACTTCCAAATCTGGCCTTAGCGAGGAATACTGCTCAGCACAGGGGTAAAATGGCTCAGCCGCTAAAGAGTTAATGCTATTCATTTGCACCAGTTATTGTAATGAGTTAGATTATTTTGATTTCTTTAACTGTAGTGTTACTTTAAATCAATTTTACATGTTTACATTTTTTTTATTTATATATAAATTATTGAAATGAAGTATAACCTCTTGTATGCAACAGAGTGTAGTTAAACTTTATATAATATGGCTTTGATATCCTCAGTCAGTCAGAGGGTTAAAAGTCTAGCTTATAATTATGTGCAAGCCTGCAGGTGGAGGCATCTGCTACCTGTGTGATATCAAGGTACTAAATTACCTTAGTCATTAAATGTGGCGATAGAGTTACAGCGAATTGGGTTATAAATAAGGTTATGAACATCTGTGCAGCAAATGTAATGTTATTTCATTATTAGTTTAAGTCAGTACATGGGAAGTGTTTGTTTAAGGGGCATTGCCTTTTGGTCACTCTGAACTGAATGCACTTTCCAGTGAGGACAAATTGCTCTGTGTTATCTTAGAGAGCTAAATCGACAATAGTAAATATAACAAAGGAATCAAATAATTTAGTTTTACAGATTTCTTAGAATTCATTGTGAATCTAACACTCTGATATTACAAAATAAGGCATTTATAAATGTAAGTTATGTACTATTATATTAAAGCTTTATTAAAGGGACATGATACCCAAATGCTAGATTACTTAAAGGGACAGTACACCCCAAAATGCTCTCCCCTTTAAATTGTTCCCAATAATCCATTTTACCTGCTGGAGTGTATTACATTGCTTACAAGTAGCTGCTTTACCCGTATTTTGGCATTTAAAATAGCAGATTTAGCCTGTGGTATCCCCACCTATAGTAAAAAGGTGTACACTAGAGTCTAGGCTATTGATAAGCCTAAGTAAACACAGTCAGCAGAAGAAATTACACTTCCAGGGCAAGATTACAAGTCGCACGTTATGATTTTTATATATAAATATTAAAAAATTGCGATCCCGCGCACATTCACCATTTATGCAACAATCCTTTAAGCGCTCAAAGAGCTGTAGTTAATGGTTTTGCGCAACATAAAAGCTTCACGAAACACTTCAAAAATACATTACAAAGTACAGTTACACTCATATTAACACTGTCTAATAAAAAAATGTTTAAAAAAAATATTGCACACAAAAGTTATAAGGGATCAAAGATATGCGATCTCGGGTGTTAAAAGAAAAATAAAGCAGACGCAGGGATTTTACATTGACGTACATACACATACAAAAAGAAATGTATACAGATGTGTTTAACTATGGAAATAATTGCAATCTTATGCACATTAAACAATATCTGAGGGATGCGAGAGATATTTGCATATAGATCTCTAGATATCTAGACACACATACAGTATATATATAGACTGTGTGTATATATATATATATAGATCGTGGTAATAAGCACTTGCTGGTCTTAGGATGTCTCTGTCAACCAAAAAACTTTATTCCATGTATTATTATGTATTTATTACATGGAATAAAGTTTTTTGGTTGACACAGACATCCTAAGACCAGTGAGTGCTTATTACCACAATTTTTAAATTTCTTATAGCACCCTGGCAGTTATTGACTGATAGTGGGAGTGCATACACACCATTTGCTCCATATATATATTCATATACATACCTTGCTATAAATAGATAAATCAGTCCAAAAATCATCACATATATAGAGAATTTTTTTTTTATAAATAAATAGAACATATTCTGTTAGGAAAACATTTTCGCAATATGAAATATTCGCATTTTCATGTACACTTTTCGAGGAGAATACGTCATGGGCTTTGCGCAACAGATTAGGGTTTTAGTGAGGGTTTTTTTTATTTGTCTTCTCCATTGACTTCTATGGGGAATACTAGAATTTGCACGTGATTTGGCTGTTTGGATTACACGGCTTAACGCATGCATAAAATAAGTTATTTTGCAGCCCCAAATACGAATAAAAGCCATAACTTCCGCTAAGTTTTCACAACTTATTTGCTGCGCAACTTGTAATCTTGCCCCCAGTGGGGTGTAGGATATTTAAAGTGAATGTAAATTTTGATGCTAAAGTGCCCGGTTTTTAAAACTTTGATTAAAAACAGGGGCACTTTAATTCATCAATATTTTCATTTCACTCCTGTTGTGAAAATAAACTTACTTTTTAATCTTCACAGCAGCTCCAGCTTCCTCCACCTGTTTCAAAGCCTCTTCCTGGGTCTAAAATGAGGTATCTGGCTTCCTCCAATCACAGCAGTGAATCAGACACTGAATCCCCCGGGGGGGAATCTGTGATTGGAGGATGACCTATCAATCATTTCTGACATCAGAAATGGCTTGTGAGACCGGAGGAAGCAGCAGCTGCTGTGAAGTTTAAAAGGTAAGTTTTTTGTCACAACAGGAGTGAAATGTAAATTTTGGTGAATTAAAGTGCCCCTGTTTTTAATCAAAGTTTTAAAAACCGGGCACTTAAACATCAAAATTTACATTCACTTTAAGTAATACAATGTTAATTCTACATTGTTTTCTTTAAGTATTAAGCTTTGGTTTTCCAGACAAATAAAAGATAAGGAAACAAGTGTGTGTACACAAAGTGATAACATAATGAGATATGATATTACCTGAAACTCAACCTATTTTAATCGGCTGTGTTTTAAAAGCACAAAACCAGCTACTTCATACACACAAATAAACCCGGAAATGCAATTTCTCATACTTTTTTTTTTTATTATTATATTTTTATTGAGGTTGTGAAAGACATTACATAAGATATTCACACATAACAATATTATAATACATACACTCTTAGTCCATAGAAATATCATTGCAGTGCAATAAAAACTCCAGACATGAAATCCGTGAATCTTTGACAACGTATAAACATTGTGCCTGTATAGAATATAACAAGCTATTATTCTACCAACCTGGAAGATGACAAATAAATTTACAATATGAATCTTATAGATGGAAGTGGTAATCTGAAGTGATTCAAACTAGTATGTCTGTTGTGGTTTCATGGATGGTTTAATGGAACCTCAGTTTTGTGTTATATGGAGAAGAGAAATAGTCCCCTCATTGCTATGACGAACATTTATTAGGTAATCTAGGAATAGAGCAAGGGGGGGGGGTAGCTTTTTTATTTTTTGGGGAGGGGAAGTGCAGCGGGCAAGAGCCGCTCGAGATGGGGGAAGGGGGGGCAGAGTTAGTTATGATGCTAGACTAGTAACTACTTTTGGGCCTTTAAACTAAATGAGTGAAAAGCAAGCTAGTATATTTCCTTATCAGGGTAAGGTAATTTCTATATGTTGGTGGAGGGCTGAGCAAGTGACAGGTAACAGCTGATGGGCCACCATTGTCAGAGAGGTACATAACAGGGCTAAAAGGATGAACTGACTATTTTAAAGCTTGCTGGGCATGCGGAGTTTGTTATACGAAGATGAGGATGGGAAGCAATTTTTGTATGCATTTACGGATTAGTGTAATAATAGAAATTGTGACGTAAAAAAAGAAAGTAACTCTACATGATCATTCTAGAGGGTGCTATAGAGACTCTATTGGTACATTGTAATGTTGAACATGTCCCGAAGATCTGTATTATATAGGGGGTGAGGGATTTCCAAAGCATACTGAACTGAAGGTCCCCCGTTATTGTGCGGTGATTGAAATGTGGCAGTAAAAACATGAATCAGAGCTATATGCTGCGCTGAGGATTTGAGTGGTCCCTAAGCGTACTGAATTCCCTTTATTCCATTGCAACATAGAAACTAGCAGCAATAATATATTAGGGCACTCAGTAGAAAAATAATACAGCTGCGGTCTCAATGATATATACAATCAAATTGCTAATAACTATATTGGATCATTTGTGTGCACTTACAAAGGGGCATTATCAGAGCTATAAGCAGTTATACAAATATAATTTATATATAGCAATGTGCAGCTAAAACAACCATATTTACATATTGTAACTGTAGTCCTCACTGCATATTTGCCCACCTTTATACCACTCTTTATCCTGTAATAGGGGAATGACATAATAAGGCTGCCATCTCAATTAGCTCTTATTAAACTAGCTATATATTAGGTATAATAAATTTTGTCTAACAGAATAAGCTATTAGTTAAAAACTTATAAGTGAAATAACAAGATCATCTAACTGTGTAAAACTAGATTTTTTAAACAAAATGAGCTAGAGCTACTACGGGAACTGTTAACACCTGCAAAAAAAAAAAAAAAAAAAGGGAGAGATAGAGTCTCAGTCTTAGATCTGCTTTTGAGAGATGGGATGTTGCTGGGGATTTTACCCGATGCCCAACCTGTAGCAGAATATAGTCAGGATGGCTCCGGGGACTCTCACCCATAGGACAAGTCGTTTTTTCCGTCTTCCTGGGACTGTGGAGGGTCTCATGTAGTATGTAACTGTCAGGGGGCCTAGGGGACACCACAACTGCATCGACATTAAGCAGTCCTCGTATGGCAACAGGACAAGTATAGGTAAGTCGGTAGAAGTTAAGGCTGAAAACCTGCGATGTATTAGGCTGGATTCTGCAGCTGTGATCGATCTACTGTCTCGACTAGCCCAAGCCTCTGAGTAGGAGCCAAATAACACATGGGCTGTATCTAGGGGTATGTTAGCTTCGAAATTCAGCTCACTTTTAGACTGAATCTGGTGTCCCCCAGCTGTCGGCCACATCGCCAGAAGGCCAGATGACAGTTTCATTGGATCCAACGAAAAGCCACTACCAGGACTCGACTCTGATTTGTAACCTGGGCACTTCTTCACCCGGTCCTGCAAGGTAGGACTGACATGTTGTTTAGCTGTGGGAGTTAGGTCCTCCAACTCTCTTGCTGGTGGCTTGGCTCTTGCTATTGCATCACGCAGTCTGGAGGATGCCTATGCTAACAAGTATTCCGTGTCTCCTGCAGATGTAGGGCTCCGTTTATCATTGAGGATTGTTGCAAGAGAGTCAAACTGTCTGTCCATCTTGTTAGTCAGTAGTCAAAACAAATCCACTGCTGTGTCGGCCATCATGAGGTATGACTGGGTATCCTGGTTGCTAGTTAAATGTGTTGCTCCCCTGCAAAACTCGGGTGTCCAGCCTGAAGGATCGCTGATCATGTAGTATGTAGCCCATGGTATACTTGGGGACCGGGGAGTAGGCAGAGTAAATTTGCTGTAGCCGTCAGTCACGATCTGTCTGCTTAGGGCACTGAGCTCCACGAAGTCTGCAAATGAGCATTTTTGCTATTGGAAGTATATTACAAATATGCTTCTATTTCACATTAAATTGCACTCATGGACATTTACATGTTTACCTTCCTATCCTTTTA
The DNA here is from genome assembly GCF_027579735.1 of Bombina bombina. Taxonomy (NCBI): domain Eukaryota; kingdom Metazoa; phylum Chordata; class Amphibia; order Anura; family Bombinatoridae; genus Bombina; species Bombina bombina. The sequence continues at coordinate 1,181,021,330 of NC_069501.1, read as the reverse complement.
AATAGTAGAGAAAAAATATATATGTATTATTCCCTGAACCACAATCTGTTATCTACATATAACTGCTCAACTAAACTAAGAAAAATCATTACCCAACCATGGTCAATAATGCATGTAAAAAATAACTGTATTTTTATTTTGTATGAAAGCCTGGGGTTGTGCTTTCCAGTGCTGGTGCTCTGGGGAGAGCAAGGGCCTTGTCAGTCTTCAGGACCCACCACCTTGATGGCTTGAGGACCCCTTTACTCTTATTGGAGCCTCGGCCAAAAGGTCCTGCAGACACAAGAAGTTCTTTCTCGCAAACACTAGAATAAATAGTATTAACCCCTAATCTGCCCTCCCTAACATCGCCGCCACCTACCTACAATTATTAACCCCTAATCTCCCGTCCGCACCGTCGCCGCTACTATAATAAAGTTATTAACCCCTAAACCTAACTCTAACCCTAACCCTAACACCCCCTAACATAAATATAATTTATATTAAACTAAATAATATTTCTATAATTAACTAAATTATTCCTATTTAAAACTAAATACTTACCTATCAAATAAACCCTAATATAGCTACAATATAATTAATAATTACATTGTAGCTATTTTAGGATTTATATTTATTTTACAGGCAACTTTGTATTTATTTTAACTAGGTACAATAGCTATTAAATAGTTAATAACTATTTAATAGCTACCTAGTTAAAATAAATACAAAATTACCTGTAAAATAAATCCTAACCTAAGTTACAATTAAACCTAACACTACACTATTATTAAATTAATTAAATAAATTACCTACAATTACCTAAAATAAAATACAATAAAATAAACTATTCTATAATACAAAAAAAACCAAACACTAAATTACAAAAAATAAAAAAGAATTAAAAGCAGTTTAAACTAATTACACCTAATCTAAGCCCCCTAATAAAATAAAAAAGCCCCCCAAAATAAAAAATTCCCTACCCTATTCTAAAATACAAAAGTAATCAGCTTTTACCAGCCCTTAAAAGGGCTTTTTGCGGGGCCTTGCCCCAAAGTAATCAGCTCAAAGCCAATCAGATTCAAGTTCAATCCGATTGGCTGATCCAATCAGCCAATCGTATTGAACTCGCATTCTATTGGCTGTTCCGATAAGCCAATAGAATGCGAGTTCAATACGATTGGCTGATTGGATCGGCCAGTCGGATTGAACTTCAATCTGATTGGCTGATTGCATCAGCCAATCAGATTTTTTTCTACCTTAATTCCGATTGGCTGAAAGAATTCTATCAGCCAATCGGAATTGAAGGGACGCCATCTTGGATGACGTCCCTTAAAGGAACCTTCATTCGTCGTTAGTCCGTCGGGGAAGGAGGATGTTCCGCGTCGGCGGGATGAAGATGGATCCGGAAGAAAGAAGATAGAAGATGCCACTTGGAAGAAGACATCGCCCGGATGGAAGACCTCTTCTTTGTCGCTTGGATCAAGACTTTGCCTGGATGGAGGACCTCTTCTTTGCCGCTTGGATCAAGACTTCTACCGTATTGAGGACATCTTCTTGCTCCGCTTGGATGAAGAATTCAGCTTGGCTGGGTGAAGACGACTCAAGGTAGGGAGATCTTCAGTGGGTTAGTGATAGTTTTTTAAGGGGGGTTTTGGTGGGTTAGAGTAGGGGTATGTGGGTGGTGGGTTGTAATGTTGGGGGGGTATTGTATTTTTATTTTCATGCAAAAGAGCTGATTACTTTGGGGCAAGGCCCCGCAAAAAGCCCTTTTAAGGGCTGGTAAAAGAGCTGATTAAATTTATTATAGTGGCGGCGAGGTCCGGTCGGCAGATTAGGGGTTAATAAGTGTAGTTAGGTAGCGGCGACATTGGGGGGGGGCAGATTAGGGGTTAATAAATATAATATAGGGGTCGGCGATGTTAGGGGCAGCAGATTAGGGGTTCATACGTATAATGTAGGTTGCGGCGGTTTATGGGTTAATAATATACAGCAGGTGTCAGCGATAGCGGGGGCTGCAGATTAAGGGTTAATAAGTGTAAGGTTAGGGGTGTTTAGACTCGGGGTACATGTTAGGGTGTTAGCTGCAGACTTAGAAAGTGGGGCTGCGTTAGGAGCTGAACGCTGCTTTTTTGCAGGTGTTAGGTTTTTTTTAAGCCAAAAATTCCCCATTGTTTCCTATGGGGATATTGTGCACAAGCACGTTTTGCCAGCTTACCGCTACCGTAAGCAACGCTGGTATTGAGGGTTGAAGTGGAGCTAAGTTAGGTTCAACGCACCCTTTTTTGAGCCTAACACAGCCCCTCAGACAACTTTAAATTCCAGCATTGTTGGAAGGCTGTGTTGGCAAAAAAAACAGCGTTAGCTATGCAGCTTTTTACCGACAAAACTCTAAATCTAGCCGTATGTATTTACTGTAAATATTTCACATTCCAATGTTTTGCACATAGCAAAATTTGTTTTAAGTATTTTTAGATAGATATTCCTATAAATAGTATATATCTATACCTATATATAATCTCATATATACTGTATATATATATATATATATATATATATATATATATATATATATATATATATATATATATATATATATATATATATTGTATATAGGTATAAATATATATTTTTTCAAAAAAAGATCAGATATACGTTTATTGCGTTATGTCAAAACATTGGAAAATGAAATATGTATATTTTCATGTCGGGTTAGCACAACTGCGAAAATGCTATAGTGCTCCCATTGACTTCTATTGGAATGCGAAAATGCGATTGCGATTTTCGGCTATAAGCGAGATTTGGGTTACTGCTAGCGCAAAATAATTTTTTTAAAACTTGTAATACCCAACCTGACTAGCACAAAAAGCTGAACTCTAGCTGAGTTTTCGCAATTGTGAAAAAAAATATACTGCGCCACTTGTAATCTAGTCCTATATCAATGTTAGATATACGGATGCATTCAGACTAAAGCGTAATTCTTAATATAATATTTGGGTGTATTTTTAACGTATATTGGTTATATAAATATGGAAGAAATGTGTAAAATGTTACAGTCTATAAAGCAGTGGGTGCAGTGCATAACCAATGACTATAGTAGCGTATTGATTATTTTGTTTATTTTTTACTACACATAATAAAACCTTTCATATTGTAACCTCAGAGCAAAATAAGATCAGACAACAGATAATTCTGATTTGTACAATTTGCACACAAATCAGGGGCGTATTTAGGTTTTGTGCTGCCCTAGGCACTTGTTTGTGAGTCTTTTAGCCACGTTAACAAAAAAAAGTCAAAACTGAATACTTTGATGCAAATAATTTAATATCTTTAAAATTGCATTTCAAATTAGCAGCAGAGAAAAAAAGAAATTTTGGAACGTTTTTAAAATGTCTCTTGAATAAATATGTTTCCTTTACTCTTGGTCTAACATGACATCATTATAATGTAATAATAAATATATGCACTGCTCACAAGATCGTATTATATTCAGGAATCACAGCTTTGCAGACTGGGAAAGGACAGGGGGCGGAGTTGAAAAAATCCCTGAGAGCCAATCATCCATCAATTTGCTCTAGCTTCACTGTGTTAAAGGGACATAAAAGACATTTTTATTCCTTTATGATTCGGATAGAACTTACAATTTTAAACAAAGTTCCAATTTACTTCTATAATCAAATTTGCTTCATTCCCTTGATATCCTTTGCAGAAGGAGAAGAAGTGAATTACTGGGAGCTAGCTGAACACATCTAGTCAGCCAATCACAAGATACAAGGCACCAATCACAAGCTAGTTCCTACTAGTACATAGTAGATATGTACATATTCTTTTTCAACAATGGATACCAAGAGAACACAGAAGATTTGAAAATAGAAGTGAACTAAAAGTGTCTTACAATGACATGCTCTATCTGAATTCTGCAAAGTTTAATTTTGACTTTTCTATCACTTTAAGTAAAAACACATAACACTTAATGACAAACAGGTTTTCCTCTACCTTAATCTTTCATGAGTTCACGGATTAAATACATGCAATTTACTTAGAGATAATAAACCTTTGAAGCTTGGGAACAAGTCTAGAGAACGATACCTGTGATTGCCGCAATGCCTAGGACTTTATCCTCTGGAATATTAAATGAACAGTCTCACAAACGTTTATGAATATCAGCATCCATAATGACTCATGCTACGGTCTTTCCTCAGTCATTTTGTTGTGCAATTTAGTTTAAGAATATTCTCATGTAAACTGTTAAACATAAGCTGCCTTGAATCTTCTCTTCTTTGTTATAGATATTGTGCTAAAATTGTAGATTGTAAAATTTTATTCTCTTTAGCTCTAGATTACAAGTGGAGCACTTACTGTTGCTCACGAGTGATAAGGGGTTTATAGGGGCTATTTGCACTCGTTGGCAGTAGCGCGGGTATTACAAGTTGAAAGTAAACGCATTCCCTTGAGCACAATCAAATTTAATGCATATAGGGTTAGCGTAACTTCAGAACTCTAGTTAACTGTTACACAAGACAAAACGTTGAACAAAATACATCGAAAATACAGAGGAGCTGCGGGCAGAGGATTGCCGGTTTGGGTTTCCTAAAGAAAAAGGTAAGTATTTAAAAAAAACGCTGCAATGTATAGTTTAATGAATGAAAGTGCCCCTGTTTTTAATAGTAATTTAAAAAATAGTCACTCATTCATTCAACTTAACATTCACTTTAAAAGTACATTTACACTAATAATGATAACTATAATAACACTATCTGATTAAAATTATTTTAAAACAAGTGCATTAAAAAGTAATGAGGTCTCAGGTGTTAAAAAAAAAGGCATGCAAATATACATACATACACATGTCTAAATATGTATATGTATGTATATATATATATATATATATATATATAGTCACGTTGATTGGAGTAGCCGTGTTAGTCCAGAGATTTAGATATTAAAATAACAAGAGTATTGCATTGAGCAATGATACTTTTTTTATTGGACTAACTATACATTTATAAGTTGACAAGCTTTCGGAAGAGTTCCTTCCTTTATCAAGTCTGAAGCAATACTAACCAATTCAATGGAATTTACAGATTGTATCTTAACACACAGAATAGCTAAGAAGACAGAAAGTGCAGGGAGAGGAGGAGGTGTCGTAAAAATCATGAGGGGGGCTTAGGTAACAGGCAGACAGTGTCCAGTGTAGGAGAACAGACAGGGGAAATATATAGCTTTACATAGAGCATATACTGACTGACATAATGTTATATATCAACATTGAATCAATATCTATAAAGATGTGAAATTTTATATACAGGGGGAATACAAAAGTTAGAAAAAGACAAAAAAGTGTGGACATAGGCTTACCTGCGTACCTATGTATAAAGAATGTGGAATATACAATGTAATGGACTAAATGAAAGTACATTACAAAACATTTTGATAATGTGTTAAGAATCCAGATTCCACATTTAGTCCAGAATTAAATAGGTTGAAGTGCATTATTATTTTCATTTCAAAGGTTTTTCTTTCCATGGTGTTGTTGAAGTTACCTCTGAGAATTTTGATTTTGAGGTTTTGGATGGAGTGGTCAGGTTGGGTGAAATGGTGAACAACAGGGGTGCAGTATTTTGTTTCACAGTGGTTTTTGATTGAGTGTCTGTGTAAGTTCATCCGAAGGTGCAGTTTTTGGCTTGTTTCTCCAATATAGCATCCCATTTCACATGCAGTGCAATGTATCATGTATACCACATTTGCAGATATACATGAATATGCCCCTTTAATGTTATAAGATTTATTATTGTGATTTGCTGTGCTTTCACAAACATGTTGACACAGTTTGCAGAGAGCGTTATAGCAGCACTTGGTTCCATTCTGAGTGTTCTTTTTCTCAAGGGGTAGCTTCCTATGTACCAGTTTCTGCTTTAGGTTAGGTGGTTGTCTGTATGCCAGGATTGGGGGTTTTGGAAAGATTTTTTTGAGTGTGGAATCCTCTAAGAGTAGTGGCTGTAAGTCTTTTATGATTTTTCGTATCCCTTCCACAGCAGGGTTGTATTTGACTACTAGTGGGATACTAGTAGTAGATAATTTGACTACTAGTGGGATCTATCCCACTACTAGTGGGATACAACCATGGGCACCAAAATGGCACCACAGTACGCAAACCTCTTCATGGCTGACTTACAACAGAGATTCCTAGCCACTCACCCTCACAAACCCTTCAAATACTTTCGCTACATAGATGATATTTTCATCATATGGACAGAAGGAGAAAAAAAACCTTGAACATTTTCATAAATCATTTAATCTATTTCATGCATCAATCAAGCTTAAAATGAACTTTTCTAGAGACTGTGTCAGCTTCCTGGATACAACAATATCCATCACAAATGGCAAACTGCACTCATCTGTATACAGGAAACCAACAGATAGATGCAGCTACCTCCACAGCTCCAGCTCCCACCCCAATCACATTAAAAAATCCATAATCTACAGTCATGCTACAAGATACCACAGAATTTGCTCAGATACCAAGGACCATGACAAACACCTCATCACACTGTCCCAATCATTCAGAGAAAAAGGTTACAAAACAAGGATTATAAATAAAAAAAATAACTCTGCCCTCTATACTCCACGTGAACACTTACTACAATACAGGGAGAAGAAAAACATATCACGTATTCCACTAGTAGTCAAATACAACCCTGCTGTGGAAGGGATATGAAAAATCATGAAAGACTTACAGCCACTACTCTTAGAGGATTCCACACTCAAAAAAATCTTTCCAAAACCCCCAATTCTGGCATACAGACAACCACCTAACCTAAAGCAGAAACTGGTACATAGGGAGCTACCCCTTGAGAAAAATAAAACTCAGAATGGAACAAAGTGCTGCTATAACGCTCTCTGCAAACTGTGTCAACACATTTGTGAAAGCAACACAGCAAATCACAATAATAAATCTTATAACATTAAATGGGCCTATTCATGTATATCTGCAAATGTGGTATACATGATACATTGCACTGCATGTGAAATGGGATGCTATATTGGAGAAACAAGCCAAAAACTGCACCTTCGGATGAACTTACACAGGCACGCAATCAAAAACCACTGTGAAACAAAATACTGCACCCCTGTTGGCCACCATTTCACCCAACCTGACCACTCCATCCAAAACCTCAAAATCAAAATTCTCAGAGGTAACTTCAAAAACACCATGGAAAGAAAAACCTTTGCAATGAAAATGATAATGCACTTCAACCTGTTTAATTCTGGACTAAATGTGGAATCTGGATTCTTAACACATTATCAAAATGTTTTGTAATGTACTTTCATTTAGTCCATTACATTGTATATTCCACATTCTTTATACATAGGTACACAGGTAAGCCTATGTCCACACTTTTGTCTTTTTTTAACTTTTGTATTCCCCCTGTATATACAATTTCACATCTTTATAGATATTGATTCAATGTTGATATATAACTTTATGTCAGTATATGCTCTCTGTAAAGCTATATATTTCCCCTGTCTGTTCTCCTACACTGGACACTGTCTGCCTGTTACCTAAGCATCCCTCATGATTTTTATGACACCTCCTCCTCTCCCTGCACTTTCTGTCTTCTTAGCTATTCTGTGTTTTAAGATATAATCTGTAAATTCCATTGAATTGGTCAGTATTGCTTTAGACTTGATAAAGGAAGGAACTCTTCCGAAAGCTTGTCAACTTATAAATGTATAGTTAGTCCAATAAAAAAGTATCATTGCTCAATGCAATACTCATGTTATTTTGTTATATATATATATATATATACTTTGTCCAATCGTAAAGTACAAAAATACCACAGAGATTTGAAAGATTACTAATTGGACATTGTTTATTCATGGCAGCAGCATAGACCCCGTAGACAAAATAAGTCATACAACTCAAATAAAAATAACAAAAATAAAAATAAGTCCAAATGTAATAATAAAAGTAAAAACAAAAACCCCAATAAACATGTAACCTTTTCAAGTATTGAAACTGACTATCAGGACACTAGTGCCTCTAATACTGATTGAGAAACCCCATCAGAGGTCACCCGACCTCAGGGGTTTTTAGAATCTAGCAGCAATAGAAAAGAATTGAAGACATTAATTAAACAACCGACTCAGACTAGCACACCCAAAAAGGATGAGGTTTTGTTTAGATACCCCAGCAGGGTCAGAAAAACAACAAAGAAATAGCAGTAATTAATCTCTCTGAATATGAATTATCTAATGTAGAAATTGATCTTCTTAATAAAGGTTTATCATATGCACCTGCACATAACTTTGAATTTGTGAACACTTTGATTGATGTTAACAAATTTGTTCGCAAAATAGTTTTAAAGAAACATTTTTTGCATCAACAGGACACACAACACTTTGATGAAACTTCTGTCCCCACTCCAGTTCAGTCAGTAGGTTTGAAGTACACTGACTTAATTGATCTCACCAATTTGATTTCTTTACAACAAGACACTAACACCTGGTTTCTCAACAGCCGGGCCGTGGCCCAGTACCGGGCCGCGATAGCCCTGCTGGTGGGCCCCGACCTGTCATGCTCCCACTGCACACTCTTACCCCACTGCTCACCAGGGGCAGACTGATACCAATCAAGGCCCCAGGAAAACTGTCTCACACTGACCAAAATGTATTCAATTTTATGCAAATGAACATTGTAGCCTCCCTGCCCTGCCCCCAACAGGCCCCTCAATGTCCAGAGCCAGGACCCCCAACATTAAGGTCCAGAGAAGGGCACCCAACCTCCAGGGCCAGACCCCACACTCCATGGTCCTCAAAGCGACAGACCCCCTCCAGGGCCCCCACTAAACCCACACTTTTTTTGCTTAGTTACTGATAGGGCAACTGAGAACTCCAGCTTAAGGAATGCACCCGGATCCATGGAGATGCCATTTGTGGGCCCCCCTACTTGCTGGTCCCTCGGCCCAGGTCCTATTTGCCTGGCTGATCAGCCTGCCCCTGCTGCTCACTATATGTATATAAAACTACCGGGCCCTGGACATGTCTAGCTAAAACTTTACTGGGCCTTGAGGTCACTTTGGTTGAGAACCACTGCACTAGCAGACACATGGACACACTTAAAAACACTTGCACTTCTTTTCACTTCAAAGGTACTTCATATTTTTACCCAATTCACTCTAGACACCAGTTGTTAGATTTATATCAGAGAGTTGTTGAAAAAGAATTGACAGGCCTATATAGGTCAATTGAACAGAAGAAATTCTCAAAAATAATGAATGACAACATTACTAGAAAACAAAGACAAGCATTGACTAAATTACAAAACAATGATAAAATAACGATCACCCAGGCCGACAAGGGAGGGGCAGTGGTAGTGCTAAACAAAAAAGACTATATATCAGAAATACACTCACAGTTAAGTGACAATAGTTTATATACTAAATTGACATTTAATCCAACACAGTCTTTTAAAAATAAACTTTCTCATTTACTGGATCATGCTGTTGAAAACAATTTTATGAACAGGGATCTAGCTGACTATCTTTTTGTTAATGAACCCAGCACCCCATACTTTCGCATAGATCCCTATGCGAGAGGTTGGGGTGCTGGCTGGATCATGTCTTGCAACCCACAATGTTGGCCCTACCGGGATACATTAGGGATAGTGCCCATCTAATTTCAAAGCTTAAAGATCTAACCTGGCATGATACTTATGCTTGGGCAACTATAGATGTGGCGGCCCTTTATTCTAACATACCACACTGTTTGGGACTTCAGGCAACTGATGCAATGTTGCATAGACATTCTAATTATGGAGATGACTTTATCTTGTTTATAGTTCAAGTAACAGAGTTTTTGTTACAACACAACTTTTTCATGTTTCAAGGTGACTATTATCTGCAGAGATGTGGTACGGCCATGGGGGCTAAATTTGCCCCCGCCTATGCAAACATCTATATGGGCTGGCTTGAATTGAACCGCATCTTTGCAGATAATTTCCCATATACCGATAACATGATTCTATATGGGCGTTTTATTGACGATATCATCGTCATCTGGGACAAACAGAATGGCCATATGGTTGATTCCTTTGTAGAATTTATGAATGATAATAGATACAACTTGTCTTTCACTGCTGAGTCTAGCTCTACTAGCATTCATTTTTTAGACTTATTGATTGAAACTAGACAAGATAGAATCATTACTTCTACTTTTCGAAAACCATTGGCACGTAACACAATCTTGCGAGCTGATTCTTGTCATGTCCCTCATCTCAAGAGAGGTATACCTAAAGCACAATATCTGCGATTACGCAGAAATTGTTCTGAAATTACTCAATACTATGTACAAGCTCAGGAATTGACCTCCAGATTAGTTGAGAAGGGATATGACAAAGCATCTCTCAAAAAATTGGAGAAACAGATTGTTCTTATTGACAGAAAAGAATTGTTCATACCACACAAGAACAGGTTTCAATTGTCTATCACTTGACAAAAACAATCTCAGGAACAAAATATATTATTTATTACTGAATATAGTAGACAATACCGAGATATTTGCAATATAGTATAGAAAAATGTAACTATACTTAAGGGGGGTGACTCCCTAATAGAAGTACTATCTAATGGGGTAAAATGTGTAGCTAGAAAAGCCCCGACTATTGCAGATATAACTAGAAAAAATCTAGTTGGAAAACCAATCATTGACAGCACTACCGCTAACTGGCTTAGTCCCAGAATTGGATGTTTCAAATGTGGCCATGTACCATGCAAGGCCTGCACATGTATCTCAGTTACTGATACATTTTCTTCAAGTGTTACAAAACAAGTTTTTCATATTAAAGACAGAATTGACTGTAATTCCAAATTTATTATCTATCTGGTTAACTGCCTTCACTGTTTTAAACAATATGTAGGGATTACGACCCGCCACTTCAAGGATAGAGTACGTGAACATTTAAGATCTCTTGAGGATAAAGAACCCAAAACACCTGTAGCAAAACACTTTAGACTCCATGGTTTTGGATCAAAGTACTTTTCCTGTGTTGGTATTGATATTATCAAAAAGCGTCCAAGAGGGGGCGATAGAGAAAAGAGTCTGCGAAAAAAAGAGATTTTTTGGATAGTCAAGTTACATACTAGAACTCCAGAGGGAATGAATAAAAGAATGGATGTAGACCTATTCGTAGAATGAGTTTAGACATCATCCATTTCCCTTCTGGTTTGTAGAAATAAGGGGCTTATTCGTTAATTCCATTGTTATACCTATCTTTGCACCTATCTTTGAATTTATTTTTAGATAAATTAATCCTTGAATCTTTCTTCTTGACTAAGATGTGTCATCAATTAATTATTTTCTTATAGAAGATTTAGTCATGCTTTTTGTTCTTTTGTTTTTCCTTTTTTAAACTGCAAAAATACTTTTATATAGTTTATGTTTTGATTTATTATCATTTTGTTATTATTTTTGAGTATCTTTTCCAACAGTGCATATAGAGAAAATACATTTTTCCTTGTTAAACCTTTTTCAGTATATATTTTTTAACTAATTATATTTTTTTCATTTATTTAATCTGTATTTCTTAATAAATTGTTTTGTCATTGTTTATTTTGTAAATGGATTATAATGACTATTGGGACACTAAAAACCTCTATTGTTAAATCATTATCTACCTTAGGGTTTATTTAAACCCGCAGCTTTTGGATGTCCTAAAGTTATTAGATTATGTGTATTTTTTTGTATTGCATTGTTTTTTTATTTATATATATATGTGCATACAATTTTTTGTGTTTACATATATATTTTTTTACTTTCTTAGTTTCACTTTTTAGTTTTTAAAATGTTTTTATTTTAAATAATATTTTTGATCTGAAAGTTGAAGTGAACACATACTTAGATGTACTAATGTTAATATATATTTACAAATGTATTTGTGAAAGATACTATGCCTCCATGCTTACCAATGGTACACTCAGGTGGACTGGACATTTGAATTAACAGTTCGTGATCAGTATCTGTTTCTTTACTACCTGATTGGCTGATGGTCTGCATATAGGCTTTGGCTTTGCTCTGAGATCGTTACCTCTGATGAAGCGCATGTGCGCATGCGCAAAACGCGTCAGGTGTATTCTAGGTTACACACCTTACTATGAGCAACATTGCTGAATAAACTTCTTTGCAAAAGTTTCTGGAGTCCGGAGTTCCTGTTTCTTCCTCCTTTGGATGTTATGGAGTCTTTTATATATATATATATATATATATATATATATATATATATATATAGATAGATAGATAGATAGATATACACTGACCGGCCACTTTACTATGTACACCTTGCTAGTATCGTGTTCCACCCTCTTTTGCCTTCAGAACTGCCTTAATTCTTCGTGGCATAGATTCAACAGGGTGTTGTAAACATTCTTCAGACATTTTGGTCCATATTGACATGATAGCATCACACAGTTGCTGCAGATTTGTCGACCAAAGGTGCTCTATTGGATTAAGATGTGTATCTGCCCAGTATTCTTAGAGAATCACAGACCTGAATATCTCAGCTGTTACACTGCTCTCTGCAAACAGACTGAATTTTAAGTGTATCTGCCCAGTATTCTTAGAGAATCACAGACCTGAATATCTCAGCTGTTACACTGCTCTCTGCAAACAGACTGAATTTTAAGTGTATCTGCCCAGTATTCTTAGAGAATCACAGACCTGAATATCTCAGCTGTTACACTTCTCTCTGCAAACAGACTGAATTTTAAGTGTATCTGCCCAGTATTCTTAGAGAATCACAGACCTGAATATCTCAGCTGTTACACTGCTCTCTGCAAACAGACTGAATTTTAAGTGTATCTGCCCAGTACTCTTAGAGAATCACAGACCTGAATATCTCAGCTGTTACACTGCTCTCTGCAAACAGGTAGCCTTTGGAAGATAGAAATTTCATTATATTTTACCCTGTTATTACTGATGTGTGTGTTGTAATAAGTATTTGCTGTTATTTTTATTTTAAATGAATATTTTATCACCATTATGTCTGTTCATTTTGTTAAAAGTTAGTTTAACCAGCTTAGGAAGACCATATATCTTTCTTGTTCCTTGTTTTATAGCTTTCTTTCCTTCAAGGATACCTGTCTTATCTCTGTAATTCTGAACTTTCCCTGTGTTTTTTTGCCTGAATGACCCTTTTGCTAAAGTGTCCATACATACCCCCGCCCTTAACTTTTTTTGCAGGCCCATCTGACACTAATCTCTCTCTTTCCCTCAGACTGAATTTTAAGTGTATCTGCCCAGTATTCTTAGAGAATCACAGACCTGAATATCTCAGCTGTTACACTGCTCTCTACAAACAAGTAGCCTTTGGAAGATAGTTTCCCTCCCACCCTGCCCCTCACCCCACGCTCCCCAAGCTCATTTCCTTATTTATAGATAGTCTCATACTCAACTTTCATTCTCCCAAAATGACAGCTGCAAACACTGATTAGCACATCCTTTCATTCACTTAACCCTTTAGAATACTTCTCTCCCTACAAATATCTATATATCACACATCAGTAGTATATACTTTTATTTCCTTTACATTTTGTACTACTTTTGTATTATTTTCATCTACACACCTCATACCACTAACATGAATCCAAATATGACCATACTGTTATTTGTGTTAACCCTTTTCTCACTCAAATTTTGTTCACACCACTACTGCCATAAGCACACACCTCAAACTGGAAAACAAATTATCATACACCATGGCCTGCTCTGTTGCTGCAACTTATCTGCTGAGTGCTGGCGGAGAGTTATAAAAAATAACCCTCCTACCCCCACCTCTCAAAACTATAAAATATCCCATTCACTAATTGGCAAAACAAAAAATATGCCCAAATTCCTATTCCTTCTGTTACTTGCCCTTGCAAATGATGTAGAATCTAACCCTGGTCCCCCAACAAATTCCATTCCTAGCCTTCCAGCTAAAAAAGGAATCTCCTTTGTGCAATGTAATATCCGCAGCTTACTACCATAAATCGATGCACTACAAGCTTGGTGTTTACAATACAAGCCCAAAATCATTGTGATCTCTGAATCGTGGCTAACCTCAAAAATACCCGACTCTGCCATTGCAATACATGGGTATTCATGCCATAGAAATGACAAAGCAAAGAGAGGAGGCGGCATTGTAATCTATGTTGACAACTCCACAAAGTACACCCACTTACAAAAATCTAGCTCTCCTGCCAACTTTGATTTCCTTTCTCGCACAATTGAGATCCCGTGCAGTAAATCAATCATTGTTGTTGGAATCTACCGCCCACCTAGCTCTCCTGTACATTCCCTTTCAGACATAGCCCATCTCCTTAGTGAAACCATAGCTCAAAACCCAAAAAGTGAAGTTTTGGTTTTTGGAGATTTTAATATTGATTGGCTGAATCCAAAAAATAATAGTTGTTGCTCTGTGTTTAAGTCTTTGCAGCTAACGCAATTAATCTCCTCCCCAACTCGCATAAACAACAAAAGCCATAATCACACCCTGCTCGATTGGATTCTCTCCACCTCTCCCGACCAAATCCAGGAGGCAGGTGTTCTCCCTAACAATTTCAGTGACCACTGCTTAGTGTACTGTGTGCGCAAAATAAAGGCAACTAAAACCTCTCCCAAGGTTAAAATCACCAGATCCTTCAAAAAATGTAATCTTCAATCATTTCTAAATGACATCAAGAACCTCCCATGTCACAGATTAAACCTAATCCCAGACCTTGACTCTGCAGTTGAATTCTTTCAGTCCGAACTCCTACAAGTTTGGAATTTACATGCCCCGCTGCGTAAGGTGAGAGTAAAAGGAGCACATTTGAATTGGATCACAGCTGACCTCATTCAAATGTACCAGTTTCGAGATTCATTGTGGTCAAAGTTCAAGCATACTTGCTCTATGAACGATCACTGTGTATATAGACAATGGCGAAATATATGCACTAAACAAACAAAATTGGCCAAGGCCCAATATTTCTGTGAAAATCTGAACAATAAAAGTTTTGGAAAGTCATAAATAATTTACATACTCCACCAATCCACTCCCAACCCTCCACTGTCAATGTGGACAACCAAACCCTGCAACTCCCCTTAGATGTAGCAAATACCTTTAACAAATATTTTGTCGGATGCTCCACCACCCTGATTGACAAACTAATAAATGGCACGCATCCTGAAGCTACAAATGTGGATCAGGCCCCACTAAATCAGCAAAGACCCAATATAGAGAAATTCAATTTTAGACCTGTACCCATCAATGTCATTAAGAAACACCTTAATAACCTAAAAATGAAAAACCAGTCTGGACCTGATCAAATCCCAGCAATGCTGTTGAAGCTTAGTGCGCCAGCAATTGCTAAACCTGTCACAACCCTAATTAACGAATCCTTGGTGTCTGGATACATACCCAAACTCTGGAAGACTGCAAAAGTAGTGCCTATCCATAAAAGTGGGGAGATAACCTTGGTTTCTAACTATCGCCCAATATCATTGCTCCCAGTATTGTCAAAAATCTTAGAAAAATGCGTCCATACGCAATTATGTGAATATTACCAACAATCTAACTATCTGACCCCTGAGCAATCAGGTTTTCGTACAAATCACTCCACTACAACTGCCCTCCTAAAAGTTTGCAACGATATCCAAACTGGAATGGAACAAGGTGACCTAACTGGAGCTATTTTCCTTGATTTTGCAAAGGCCTTTGACACAGTAGACCACGACATACTACTGCTCAAACTAAAAAACTCAGGTATTGGTGATCGTCCGCTAACCTGGTTTCGATCATATGTATCGGATCGATCACAATATGTCTCCATTTCTGACAGCGACTCCCTCCCTCTCCCAGTCACGTGTGGTGTTCCCCAAGGTTCCATTCTCGGCCCCCTTCTATTCACATTGTTTATAAATGATCTGCCTAATGTCTGCAAATCCTCAACTGTACACATGTATGCAGATGACACGGTAATCTATGCAAACAATTCCGATCTACCGCAGCTTGAAGCAGTACTCCAAGACCAGTTCACAGAGGTAGAAAAGTGGATCTCAAAAAACAAACTCTTCCTAAACACTGACAAAACTGTCACAATGATCTTTGGAACAGGACCTAAACTACACAAACTACAAAATTCCCATCTATGCATCAAAACAAAATCAAATTGCACACTGACCGCAGTCCACTCTTTTAAATACTTGGGTATGTTGTTAGACCCCAATCTATCTTTTGGCCTCCATATAGAAAAACTGGCATCTAAACTTTATCCAAAAATAGGTGCCCTGTACAGAAACAAATCCTGCCTCAGCCCTACTGTAAAGGAAAAGATTGTACAGCAAATGCTGATGCCAATCGTGGATTATGGGGATGTAGTATATCCACCAGCACCGCAAACTCACCTTAATAAACTTAATACATTGTATAACTCGTTCTGCCGCTTTGTGCTACAATGTAACTACAGTACCCACCATTGTGACATGCTAAAAGAACTAAACTGGCTTACGCTGGAATCCAGACGCACCCTCCATCTTTCCTGCCTTGTGTTTAAAAGCTTTTCTGGGAAGCTCCCACCCTACCTGAGCAGTATGCTCTCACCGGTTATTCCCACCTCCTATAACCTCCGATCCAGTACCAGCACATTATTTAGCGTGCCTCAATACAAAAAGAAAGCAGCTCGAGCCTCCTTTTCCTACAGAGCACCACAATTATGGAACGACCTCCCGCACACTTTCAAACCTTCCCTATGCCTAATATCCTTTAAGAGATCCCTCTCTACATATCTCAAAACAGAATGCACCTGTCATTTTTGATTATATATTTCTTACCTGTTCTATGTTAAATTTTTGTGCATATATCATGTATTATTATTGTTTTGTATTTTATTGTACCCATTGTATCAATGCAATGTTTTGTGTACCCAGGACATACTTGAAAACGAGAGAAATCTCAATGTATCTTTCCTGGTAAAATATTTTATAAATAAATAAATAAAAGATCTGGTGACTGTGGAGGCCATTGGAGTAAAATGAACTCATTGTCATGTTCAAGAAACCAGTTTGAGATGATTTGAGCTTTGTGACATGGTGCATTATTCTGCTTGAAGTAGCCATCAGAAGATGGGTTCACTGTAGTCATAAAGGGATGGACATGGTCAGCAACAATACTCAGGTAATAACAAGAGGCATATATGTGCAGCCACCAATCAGCTGCTAGCTTCCAGCTCCTGAGCCTACCTAGGTATGAGTTTCAACAAAGGATACAAAGAAAACTAAAAAAAAATTGGAAAGTTGATTACAATTGTATGTTCTATATTACTGGTTTTTAAACCTGTGCTCAGGCTTCCCCAACAGGCCATGTTTTATGTTTTACCTGTGCTCCAGTTCCGATATCCTCAAAATGTGGCCTTTTAGGGAGGTCTGAGGACAGGTTTGAAAACCATTATACTATCTGAATCACGGAGGATACATTTTGTGTTTCATGTCCCTTTCAGAATAAAAGTTACTTGTGTTTATTCTTCATTTCTCCTTTAGAATAATTTTTTTTCTTTTTTCTATATTATATTTAATTACATCAAATTGCAGATTTATTTAGGTATCACAGGTATCCATTGTAGAAGAGTAAACCTAGGTAGGAACTTAGTATAGTGCATATGTCTTTAGCAGTCTATCGCCTAGATTTAGAGTTCTGCGGCCAAAGGGGTGCGTTAGCTACGCGTGCTTTTTTTCCCACACACCTTTTAAATACCGCTGGTATTTAGAGTTCACAGAATGGCTGGGTTTTCAGTGCGTTAGGCTCCAAAAAGGGAGCGTAGAGCATAATTTAACGCCACTGCAACTCTAGATACCAGCGGTGCTTACGGAAGCGGCCAGCTTCAAAAACGTGCTCGTGCACGATTCCCCCATAGAAAACAATGGGGCCATTTGAGCTGAAAAAAAACCTAACACCTGCAAAAAAGCCGCGTTCAGCTCCTAACGCAGCCCCATTGTTTTCTATGGGGAAACACTTCCTACGTCTGCACCTAACACTCTAACATGTACCCCGAGTCTAAACACCCCTAACCTTACACTTATTAACCCCTATTCTGCCGCCCCCGATATCGCTGACACCTGCATATTTTTTTAACCCCTAATCTGCTGCTCTGTAAACCGCCGCTACTTACATTATCCCTATGTACCCCTAATCTGCTGCCCCTAACACCGCCGACCCCTATATTATATTAATTAACCCCTAATCTGCCCCCCACAACGTCGCCTCCACCTGCCTACACTTATTAGCCCCTAATCTGTCGACCGGACCGCGCCGCTATTATAATATAGTTATTAACCCCTAATCCGCCTCATTCCCGCCTCAATAACCCTATAATAAATAGTATTAACCCCTAATCTGCCCTCCCTAACATCGCCGACACCTAACTTCAAACAGTAACCCCTAATCTGCCGACTGGAGCTCACCGCTATTCTAATAAATGTATTAACCCCTAAAGCTAATTCTAACCCTAACCCTAACACCCCCCTAAGTTAAATATAATTTTTATCTAACGAAATAAATTAACTCTTATTAAATAACTTATTCCTATTTAAAGCTAAATACTTACCTGTAAAATAAATCCTAATATAGCTACAATATAACTAATAATTATAGCTATTTTAGGATTAATATTTATTTTACAGGTAACTTTGTATTTATTTTAACCAGGTACAATAGCTATTAAATAGTTAAGAACTATTTAATAGCTAAAATAATATAGCTATTTTAGGATTAATATTTATTTTACAGGTAACTTTGTATTTATTTTAACCAGGTACAATAGCTATTAAATAGTTAAGAACTATTTAATAGCTAAAATAGTTAAAATAATTACAAAATTACCTGTAAAATAAATCCTAACCTAAGTTACAATTAAACACTACACTATCAATAAATTAATTAAATACAATACCTACAATTATCTACAATTAAACCTAACACTACACTATCAATAAATTATTTAAATACAATACCTACAAATAACTACAAACATTTACAAACATTTACAAACATTAGAAAAATATTACAACAATTTTAAACTAATTACACCTACTCTAAGCCCCCTAATAAAATAGCCCCCCAAAATAAAAAATGCCCTACCATATTCTAAATTAAAAAAGTTCAAAGCTCTTTTACCTTACCAGCCCTGAACAGGGCCCTTTGCGGGGCATGCCCCAAAGAATTCAGCTCTTTTGCCTGTAAAAAAAACACATACAATATCCCCCCCAACATTACAACCCACCACCCACATACCCCTAATCTAACCCAAACCCCCCTTAAATAAACCTAACACTAAGCCCCTGAAGATCTCCCTACCTTGTCTTCACCTCACCGGGTCCCGATCTGTCCAGAAGAGCCTCCGATGTCTTGATCCAAGCCCAAGCGGGGGGCTGAAGAGTGACGTCCATCCTCGGGCTGAAGTCTGGATCCAAGCGGCGGCTGAAGAAATCCATCATCGGCTGAAGTCGGAATTCCATCATCGGGATGAAGTCTTCTATCAAGCCGCATCTTCAATCTTCTTTCTTCTGGAGCGGAGCGGAGCCATCTTCTTTCCAACCGACGCGGATCCAACCTCTTCAACCGACGCCTACTCGCCGAATGACGGTTCCTTTAAATGACGTCATCCAAGATGGCGTCCCTCGAATTCCGATTGGCTGATAGGATTCTATCAGCCAATCGGAATTAAGGTAGGAATATTCTGATTGGCTGATGGAATCAGCCAATCAGAATCAAGTTCAATCCGATTGGCTGATCCAATCAGCCAATCAGATTGAGCTTGCATTCTATTGGCTGATCGGAACAGCCAATTGTAGATAATTGTAGGTATTGTATTTAATTAATTTATTGATAGTGTAGTGTTAGGTATAATTGTAACTTAGGTTAGGATTTATTTTACAGGTAATTTTGTAATTATTTTAACAATTTTAGCTATTAAATAGTTCTTAACTATTTAATAGCTATTGTACCTGGTTAAAATAAATACAAAGTTGCCTGTAAAATAAATATTAATCCTAAAATAGCTATAATATAATTATAATTTATATTGTAGCTATATTAGGGTTTATTTTACAGGTAAGTATTTAGCTTTAAATAGGAATAATTTATTTAATAAGAGTTAATTTATTTCGTTAGAATAAAATTATATTTAACTTAGGGGGGTGTTAGGGTTAAAATTAGCTTTAGGGGTTAAAAAATTTATTAGAGTAGCGGTGAGCTCCGATCGGCAGATTAGGGGTTAATACTCGAAGTTAGGTGTCGGCGATGTTAGGGAGGGCAGATTAGGGGTTAATACTATTTATTATAGGGTTATTGAGGCAGGAGTGAGGCGGACTAGGGGTTAATAACTTTATTATAATAGCGGTGCGGTCCGCTCGGCAGATTAGGGGTTAATAAGTATAGGCAGGTGGAGGCGATGTTGTGGGGGGCAGATTAGGGGTTAATAAATATAATATAGGGGTCGGCGGTGTTAGGGGCAGCAGATTAGGGGTACATAGCTATAATGTAGCTGGCGGCGGCATGCGGACGGCAGATTAGGGCTTAATAAGTGTAGGCAGGTGGAGGCGACGTTGTGGGGGGCAGATTAGGGGTTAATAAATATAATATAGGGGTCGGCGGTGTTAGGGGCAGCAGATTAGGGGTACATAGGGATAACGTAGTTGGCGGCAGTGGTTAAAAATTTTTTTATAGAGTGGCGGCGATGTGGGGGGGCCTCGGTTTAGGGGTACATAGGTAGTTTATGGGTGTTAGTGTACTTTAGAGCACAGTAGTTAAGAGCTTTATGAACCGGCGTTAGCCCAGAAAGCTCTTAACTACTGACTTTTTTCTGCGGCTGGAGTTTTGTCGTTAGATTTCTAACGCTCACTTCAGCCACGACTCTAAATACCGGCATTAGAAAGATCCCATTGAAAAGATAGGATACGCAAATGACGTAAGGGGATCTGCGGTATGGAAAAGTCGCGGCTGGAAAGTGAGCGTTAGACCCTTTCCTGACTGACTCCAAATACCAGCGTTAGGAGCCTCTAACGCTGGTTTTGACGGCTACCGCCCAACTCTAAATCTAGGCCTTTGGCAGCAATGTTTGCAGCTATGTATAACATTGCTAAAAACATTGTTGCAAACACAGCTGCCTAAAAAGGACATGTGAACACTCCAGAGCTCAGCTAGGATTCCACTTTAACAATGGATAATCAAGAGAACTAAGCAAATCAGAAGTACATTGGGAAGTTGTTTAAAATGTCATGCTCTATCCAATGCTTTAAAGCTTACTTTGTACTTTTGCTGTTCCTTCAAACACATAAGGGAATTTGTGTAAAAATACATTGCTCTAAGAATAGTGAACTTTATTTTTACACTGAGATGTGCCTTTAAGAGCCATTTATTTTATATGCATGTTAGTTTGTTTTCCTTATTTATTTTTAAATGCAGCCTCTAAATCTAAAGTATTTAAACTTGAATCATTCCCAAACATGAGCGTGCAATGAATCAGAAACATTTTCAATAGTTTTTTTTAACTTCCATAACATCTTGATTAAATTGCCTGTTGGAATAGTTTAATTTTCCTAGTTTAATATTGTGTGTTTTGTGACTAACTGACCCCTGCACAAACATACTTGCATCTCAGAAGTTGTCATTATTTTTGCATTGAAGATTTACTCTATTTATAAAACATAAGAGCAGATAAATAAAATATTTAAAAACTACTGCTGCTTTCTATATGCAGGACATTTGAATTTTTATTCCTACAGAAAAGTCTATAATTGTCCAGGCATAACAACTAAGAAATGATCTAGCACTACATATACACAATGCATATAATCGTTTCTATTGTTGTCTACGAGTGTCATGAAACACAAGATGTTTGCATTAGGTAATATACACAAACAGCAGGAATCCTGCTCAAAAGTTCATTCTACCCAGTGTACCCACCTTCCTAAATGGAGGTACAGCAGGCACAGGGGAGAGGAGATGATTCAGCTCAGTTATCTGTGTGTGCAGGTCAGTCTCGTGTCCCACAAGCAGAATGTGTGGAAGGTAGAGATACCAATCATTTATTAACTCTTTTTAGCAAGAATCATAACAGTTTGATGGATTTTGGCTGATTCACTACCAAAGGATGATGATGTCAGATGCATAAATGGGCCCCAAGAACCTCAGAAAATTGTACACTTTACCATGGATACCTGGAGTAAACTCAGCTCTCAGCACGGACTGGCTCTGCAGGAAATTGGACAAGTAACACAAGCTCTGTCCAGTGACACTCTTAAGGCTGGATGTGCTAACTTGCTAAGGATGCGCTCACCTCATAGCCAAAGTAGTTGCTAATTCGGTTAGTCAGCAGGCCGATGACGTTTGCCTCTTGAAGACAGCTTTGCATCCTTCTTTCCCACACAGCAGGAAATGTTTCAGAGCATTGCCATGGTAACCCGCGGCAACGCTCTGATTTAAAACTGTTAGGGCGCAACTGCAGCGGCTGCAAAAAAAAATATGAAAAAATAAATAAAAATAAAAGTTTTAAAAAAAAAAAGTTTGTTGTGCTGGGGCCAGGGCCCTCCCTGAGGGTTGGACCTCTCGGGCCCAGTCACAGTTGCGACTTCTGCACCACCGATAGTTCTGCCCCTGCTCTGCTGTTCAGCCTTGTCTCTGCTTTTCAACTTTCTGTCTGATGTTCAGCTGCTCTCTGATGTTCATTTGATCGCTCAGTGCTGTTCAACTCTCTTTTTGCTCACAAGCCGCCCACCCTCACTCCCTATCACCAAAAAGATGGACAGACTTCTCCCGCCTCAGTTCCCAGCAACAGAGTTTCTAAAAGCTGCAGATATTGCATGCCATAGTACTGCAATGGACATAAAAATAATACCAGAGAGACTGTTGTGCATATATATTAAGAAAATTAAATAAGTAAACAGTCATTATTAAAAAAGGAAATTTTGACATCCCTTCAAAAAGTTCTGGAGGCAAAGGCAAGTGTGTTAAAAATGGGACAATCAAATTAAAAATGTACTGGTCACACTACAGTAATGCAGAACAGTTACTCTGGTGAGTTGATCTTAGTTTTAAACAAAGGAAACCCAGTATTCATCATAAATCTTTATTCTTTCTCAAAGTTGCACTTGGGATCAATAATAATTTAAGTTGAGTAACTTATAATAAAAGTTTATGAAAATTAGCATTTATATGTAGCATCCCACAGAAACATTTGAACTATAAAAAATATATATTGAAAATATAGTAGGAAGTATCCCCAACTGCACCTTTACAACATTTCCCAGAGGGTTTCTGAGACAAGAAAGTAAGAGGACTGTGTTTTTTTGTGTGGGGCAGTGATGGTGGGATGGAGGCAGTGTGTGTCTGGATGGAGCTGGGGTGTGTCATGGACGAACCCTGCATACTGGGCCATTTGCCCTGACAGGGAGAAAGCTGTGACATAGACAGCAGGCTGATCTCCCAACCTTTGACAATCATGAAAGATCCAGAGTAGTTGGGAGGTCTGCTCTTGGATTTATTATGTTTTCAGAATGTTGCCATTAAATTAGCCTTGAGTCCAGTATGCTGAGTGCATAACAGCCGGAAGTAACAAATTACCTAAGCAATATTATTAATAAAGTATGAACTTTCAGTGACATTGTTTTAGGAATAACGAAGGGGCCCCCTGGACACTTCAAGAGAATATAATTGGATTTTTGACCCTGAGGAGTAATTAGGGAAGCAAAAGGCATCTTCCTCTCTCCAACCCTTGGAATAATCCTAATTTCTCTTGCAAGGTGTATCCAGTCCACGGATTCATCCTTTACTTGTGGGATATTCTCATTCCCTACAGGAAGTAGCAAAGAGAGCACACAGCAAAGCTGTCCATATAGCTCCCCCTCTAGCTCCACCCCCCAGTCATTCTCTTTGCTGGCTCTAAGCACTAGGGTCTCTCTCGGGAGTGTAAAGTGAATGTGGTGTTAGAATTGTAGTTTTATTATCTTCAATCAAAAGTTTGTTATTTTAAATGGTACCGGTTTATACTATTTACTCTCTAGCAGAAAAGTGATGAAGATTTCTGCTTAGAGGAAAATGATTTTAGCATGTTGTAACTAAAATCCACTGCTGTTCCAACACAGGACTGAGGAGTACCAGAAAACTTCAGTTGGGGGGAACAGTTTGCAGGGTGATCTGCAATAAGGTATGTTTAGTCATTTATTTCTAGACAAGACTGAGATAATGCTAGAAGACTGACAAGATCCCCATGAGGGGAGGGTAAGCTATGTTCACAGACTTAGTAAGGAATTGAATGCTTACATAATAGGGCTAATATACTGGTTGACACTTATTCAGGGCAATCGATTGTTTGGCTAAGGAAAAATCGTTTTGCAAGACACTTTGAAAGCCCTTTTGGGGGTTTTTCTGGGGTTATTACCACATGGTTGTTTTTTAGTCACTTAGGAGTGATTTACTAGGCCTCACAGCTCCGGAGTAGAGTGGGAGGGCCCTAATTGCCTCAGATGCACAGTTAGAATTGCAGAGAAGTTCATGCTGTTTCACATGGAGGGTCCTGCTGATGTTTGAGGGCCTAAAAGAAGCTATATTCCCCCAAATCTGATCCCTAAGGGAAGGTAGGGCCACAGCAAGGCTGTGGCAAGGTGCTGTAGTGATTTAACCAGGTGTTGGCTTTAGGCTGCTCCGGTTTGGGCATTAAGGGGTTAATCATTTTGAAACTTGTGAAAATTTCAGAAAGATTGCTGCATTTTTTCACCGTTTTGTAAAATTGTGTGCTCTTTTTATCTCTTAAAGGCACAGTAACGTTTTTTTCAAATTGTGTTTTTTATTTGATTAAAGTGATTCCAAGCCTGTTTGTGTACTCTACTAGTCTGTTAAACATGTCTGACACTAAGGAAAATCCTTGTTCAATGTGTTTAGAAGCCATGGTGGAACCCCCTCTCAGAATGTGTCCCACTTGTACTGATATGTCTATAC
Source organism: Bombina bombina (assembly GCF_027579735.1). Lineage (NCBI taxonomy): Eukaryota > Metazoa > Chordata > Amphibia > Anura > Bombinatoridae > Bombina > Bombina bombina. The sequence continues at coordinate 1,180,996,348 of NC_069501.1, read as the reverse complement.
ACTTTAAAGATCATATTGTTGCACTTAAGAATGTGGCCCAAGATGATTCTCAGACTGAAGGTAACGAGGGTAGTCCGTCTGCCTCTCCCCAAGTGTCACAACCAGTTATGCCCGCGCAAGCGACGCCTAGTACCTCTAGTGCGTCTAACCCTTTTACATTACAAGACTTAGAGGCAGTCATGGATAATTCTCTTACAGCCTTCTTATCTAAACTGCCCATGTTACCTGCAAAGCGTGATAGCTCCGTTTTAAGAACAGATTATGAGCATTCTGACGCTTTGGTAGCCATATCCGATATACCCTCACAACGCTCTGAAGTGGGAGCGAGGGATTTGATGTCTGAGGGAGAAGTCTCTGATTCAGGAAGGGTTCCTGCCCAGACAGATTCAGATACATTGGCTTTTAAATTTAAACTAGAACACCTCCGTGTTTTACTTAGGGAGGTATTAGCTACTCTGGATGACTGTGACCCTTTGGTGATCCCAGAGAAATTGTGTAAAATGGACAAGTACCTAGAGTCCCTGTTTACACGGATGCGTTTCCGGTCCCTAAGAGGATTGCGGATATCGTTACTAGGGAGTGGGAGAGGCCAGGTGTCCCTTTTGTCCCCCCTCCTGTTTTTAAGAAAATGTTCCCCATATCTGACCCCATGCGGGACTCGTGGCAGACGGTCCCTAAGTTGGAGGGGGCTGTTTCTACACTAGCTAAACGCACAACCATACCAATTGAAGACAGTTGTGCTTTTAAAGACCCTATGGATAAAAAATTAGAGGGTTTACTTAAGAAAATTTTTGTTCAACAAGGTTTTCTTCTCCTATTGCCTGCATTATTCCTGTAACTACTGCAGCTGCTTTCTGGTTTGAGGCGCTGGAAGACTCGCTACAGACGGAGACCTCATATGAGGAAATTATGGATAGAATTAAGACTCTAAAGCTAGCTAATTCTTTTATCACTGACGCCGCTTTCCAATAGCTAAGTTAGCGGCGAAAAAATAATAATTCAGGTTTCGCCATTTTGGCGCGCAGGGCGCTATGGCTAAAGTCCTGGTCGGCCGATGTGTCATCTAAATCCAAGCTTTTGAACATTCCTTTCAAAGGGAAGACCCTATTCGGGCCTGAATTGAAAGAGATTATTTCAGATATCACTGGGGGAAAAGGCCATGCTCTCCCTCAGGACAAAGCCTTTAAAACAAAGAACAAAGCTAATTTTCGTTCCTTTCGCAATTTCAGGAACGGCCCCGCTTCATCCTCTCCGGCTGCAAAGCAAGAGAGTAACACTTCACAGCCCAAGGCAAACTGGAAACCTTACCAGGGCTGGAATAAGGGTAAACAGGCCAAAAAGCCTGCAGCTGCCACCAAGACAGCATGAATTGGTAGCCCCCGATCCGGGACCGGATCTAGTAGGGGGCAGACTCTCTCTCTTTGCTCAGGCCTGGGCAAGAGATGTACACGATCCTTGGGCATTAGAGATTGTAGCCCAGGGATACCTTCTAGAATTCAAGGACTCTCCTCCAAGGGGAAGGTTCCACATTTCTCGTCTGTCTACAGATCAGACAAAGAAAGAGGCGTTTTTACGCTGTGTAGAAGATCTACATACAATGGAAGTGATCCACCCAGTTCCAATTGCAGAACAAGGACTGGGGTTTTACTCAAACCTGTTTGTGGTTCCCAAAAAAAGAAGGAACTTTCAGACCAATCCTGGATCTCAAAATTCTAAACAAATTCCTCAGAGTCCCATCATTCAAGATGGAGACCATTCAGACAATCTTACCAATGATCCAGGAGGGTCAATATATGACTACCGTGGATCTAAAGGATGCGTATCTGCACATTCCTATCCCCAAAGATCATCACCAGTTTCTCAGGTTCGCCTTTCTGGACAAGCATTTTCAGTTTGTGGCTCTTCCTTTCGGGTTGGCCACTGCTCCCAGAATTTTCACAAAGGTGCTAGGGTCCCTCCTGGCTGTTCTAAGACCGTGGGGCATAGCAGTGGGCCTTACCTAGACGACATCTTAATTCAGGCGTCAACTTTCCAAAGAACCAAGTCTCACACAGAGATTGTATTGGCCTTTCTGAGGTCTCACGGGTGGAAGGTGAACATCAAAAAGAGTTCTCTCTCCCCCTCACAAGAGTTCCATTCCTAGGAACCCTGATAGACTGGGTAGAAATGAAAATATTTCTGACGGAGGTCAGAAAGCTAAAACTCTTAACTACTTGCCGAGCTCTTTATTCCATTCCTCGGCCATCTGTGGCTCAGTGCATGGAGACAATTGGACTAATGGTTGCGGCAATGGACATAGTCCCTTTTGCTCGGATACACCTCAGACCACTGCAACTATGCATGCTCAAACAGTGGAATGGGGATTATGCAGATTTGTCTCCTCAAATTCAGTTGGACCAGGAGACCAGAGATTCTCTTCTCTGGTGGTTGTCTCAGGATCACCTGTATCAAGGAATATGTTTCCGCAGGCCAGAGTGGATCATCGTAACGACCGACGCCAGTCTGTTAGGCTGGGGTGCGGTCTGGGACTCCCTGAAAGCTCAGGGCTTATGGTCTCGGGAAGAAACTCTTCTCCCGATAAACATTCTGGAACTGAGGGCGATATTCAACGTTCTTCAGGCATGGCCTCAACTAGCGGCGGCCAAATTCATCAGATTTCAGTCGGACAACATCACGACTGTAGCTTACGTCATCATCAGGGGGGAACAAAGAGTTCCCTAGCGATGACGGAAGTAACCAAAATAATCAGTTGGGCGGAGGATCACTCTTGCCATCTCTCAGCAATTCACATCCCAGTAGACAAGTAGACAACTGGGAGGCGGATTTTCTAAGTCGTCAGACTTTTCACCCGGGGGAGTGGGAACTCCACCCGGAGGTATTTGCCCAGCTGACTCGGCTATGGGGCAGCCCAGAGTTGGATCTGATGGCGTCCCGTCAGAACACCAAAATTCCTCTCTACGGGTCCAGGTCTCGGGATCCCAAGGCGGTATTGATAGATGCTCTAGCAGCGCCTTGGTCCTTCAATCTGGCTTATGTTTTTCCACTGTTTCTTCTCCTCCTGCGTCTGGTTGCCAGAATCAAGCAGGAGAAGGCTTCGGTGATTCTGATAGCGCCTGCGTGGCCACGCAGGACTTGGTATGCAGACCTAGTGGACATGTCATCTGTTCCACCATGGACACTGCCAATGAGGCAGGATCTTCTAATACAGGGTCCGTTCAAGCATCCAAATTTAGTTTCTCTACGTCTGACTGCTTGGAGATTGAACGTTTAATTCTATCAAAGCGTGGGTTCTCTGAGTCAGTTATAGATACTCTGATTCAGGCTAGAAAGCCTGTCACCAGGAAAATCTACCGTAAGATATGGCGGAAATATCTTTGTTGGTGTGAATCCAAGGGTTACTCATGGAGTAAGATTAGGATTCCCAGGATATTGTCCTTTCTCCAAGAAGGACTGGAGAAAGGATTGTCAGCTAGTTCCTTAAAAGGACAAATATCTGCTTTGTCTATCCTGTTACACAAGCGTCTGGCAGAGGTACCAGACGTTCAAGCGTTTGCACAGGCTTTAGTCAGAATCAAGCCTGTCTATAAACCTGTGGCTCCGCCATGGAGTTTGAATCTAGTTCTTTCAGTTCTTCAAGGGGTTCCGTTTGAACCTTTACATTCCATAGACATTAAGTTGTTATCTTGGAAAGTTTTGTTTTTGATAGCTATCTCTTCTGCTCGAAGAGTTTCAGAATTATCTGCCTTACAGTGTGATTCACCTTACCTGGTGTTCCACGCAGATAAGGTAGTTTTGCGTACCAAGCCTGCTTTTCTTCCTAAAGTTGTTTCTAACAAGAATATTAACCAGGAAATAATTGTTCCTTCTCTATGTCCTAATCCATCTTCAAAGAAGGAACGTCTATTACACAATCTTGATGTAGTTCGTGCTTTAAAGTTCTATTTACAAGCAACTAAGGATTTCAGACAAACATCTTCCTTGTTTGTTATCTATTCTGGTAAGAGGAGAGGTCAGAAAGCGACTGCTACCTCTTTCCTTTTGGCTGAAAAGCATCATCCGTTTGGCCTATGAGACTACTGGCCAGCAGCCTCCTGAAAGAATTACTGCTCATTCTACCAGAGCAGTGGCTTCCACATGGGCTTTCAAAAATGAGACTTCTGTTGAATAGATTTGTAAGGCAGTGACTTGGTCTTCACTGCATACTTTTGCCAAATTTTACATATTCGATACTTTTGCTTCTTCGGAGGCTATTTTTGGGAGAAAGGTTTTGCAAGCAGTGGTGCCTTCCGTTTAAGGAACCTGTCTTGTTCCCTTCCTTCATCCGTGTCCTAAAGCTTTGGTATTGGTATCCCACAAGTAAAGGATGAATCCGTGGACTGGATACACCTTGCAAGAGAAAACAGAATTTATGCTTACCTGATAAATTACTTTCTCTTGCGGTGTATCCAGTCCACGGCCCACCCTGGCATTTAAGTCAGGTAAAACATTTTTTGTTTAAACTACAGTCACCACTGCACCCTATGGTTTCTCCTTTTTCTTCCTAACCTTTGGTCGAATGACTGGGGGGTGGAGCTAGAGGGGGAGCTATATGGACAGCTTTGCTGTGTGCTCTCTTTGCTACTTCCTGTAGGGAATGAGAATATCCCACAAGTAAAGGATGAATCCGTGGACTGGATACACCGCAAGAGAAAGTAATTTATCAGGTAAGCATAAATTCTGTTTTTTTTTTATGTAGTATTTTTATCATTAAAGCAAAGGTGCCAGTCTTCAAAAAAATTTCAACTTTTATCATCTTTTGCCATCATGGCCACTTTTTGGGTAGTACTGTTAGAAGAGCATTTGGTTACATGGTAGTTATAATACAAACATGATCAGGGGTTCAAAAATATGTTAAAAGTTACTAGCTCAGAGGAAGAAGTAACTAGTCCAGTCAATGTGATAAACAGGAAAAAGTCAAATTTTTTTACTCGTCCACTCCAATTTTTTTAACTCATCTAGGACTAGTGGACTAGTGGAAATTTCAAGTCCTGGATATAGGTAGGCTAGCAGCATTTGGTTAATGAGTTTTATTAAAGAGACAG